>NW_004567109.1:45606848-45626733 GCF_000260355.1 Condylura cristata | reverse complement strand
GATGAAGATGGGTCATATGAGAAAATTAGCAAAAAAGATGAAGATGGGTCATATGAGAAAATTTAGCTACAGGGCATGTTTATAGGTCTGAAAACAGTTGCTAATAAGGTTGGGACACTTAAGGCAATTTCTAAAAATAATTTCCAAGAAGGTTTTTTAAAAGATAAAAGCTGACTGAGTATGTAATCGTTAATCATTTCCACAGAGCACTTATGGGACAGGAAAGTGGAGTTAAAGTGAAAAGTACTAAGAGCCTAATTAATGAGGGATAGTTTTGAAAAGTCTTAAAGTAAATATAGACTTGGTAATTTTAAGTTCTCATAGCATTTTTAAACATACACTATATGAGAAAAACTGAATGCATCATTACTAATTCATTCTTTAGAATGAAGGAAAAAGAAAACCTAATAAAACCAATGAAATAGAGAAAGAAGAAAAAAGTCAAAATATGAAAGACTAAATATTTCAGTTATGTCAATAAATGGGAATCAATGGAAATACCTTATTTAAAAAAGATGTATAGGTCACAGAAGTTAGTTTTAGCTACATATTCTTTACTAGAATCAAATTTACATAGCAAAAAACTTTCCAGGTTTAAACACAAAATACCACTGTCAATAAATCTTGATTTTAAGAGGAAATCAAACGATATTTAGAAGGTAGCAGCAGTGAAAACAAAACAAAATGGGCTAACTCAGAGATAAAACTCAATGGAAAAAAATGTAGCCTTAATATTTTTAAAGATTTATTTTTATTTATCTATGCATACAAGAATTGGGGGGCAGGCCAGATGTGCAGGAGTAGGAGGATTCACCACAAACAAAGTGGGGAGCAGATCAGGCTGATCTACTGAAATACATTACTGATGGGAGCAGCGGGCAAGGCAGGAGAGGTCTGCTGTGCCATGTGGGTTAGTTAGTTCCCTGGTGGGGATTGATTGAACTCATGCTTCAGTAGCTACTAACAGCACTAAGACTTTAACCCCTGTGCCACCAGGGAGGTCCATGTAGCCTTAAATGTACCAAAACAAAACAAAACAAAACTATTGCAGCTAACTTAAAAACCAATAACTAATAAACAATGAAGCAACCAAAATAATTTTAAAGGAAAAAGTAAAGGCAGAAAGTAAACAGCAACAGCTGCAGGTAAACTTTAAAAAGCAGACTTGATTAATGACAATAAATGCTGATACTGCAAGAAAAAATAAATACAATTTACAAAGAACAAGATTAATGAAAATCTATACAAGTTAGGTAAAAATGGATAACTTTTTCAAATTTCAAAAATATAATTTAAGGTCATACTTTTTAAAGTCTATCTATAGAATCATAGAACTATAAAATATATAGATGTACTGAAAATGTGCAAGACCTATATGAAGGTAATGACAAAATTTTATTGAAAACAGTAAAGGAGACTTGAATAAAGGAAGTAACATATTGTATCCTTTGGTGGGGAAAGTTCAGATTTTAAATACATAGCTTACCCTAATATGGCTACAAACTTAATATAATTTCAATCAAAATCTCAGGATTTTTAATCAATTTAAACACGTAATTTTTTGCTTATACAGAAAATAAAATGTTTAAGAATCTCAAATAAAACTTTAAAGTTGACATGAAATTAACTGGGACCTGACTCAACAGATACCAAATTCATAAACAAAATGATAAAAAGACTTAAAAAAAATGAAGGAAAAGACTGAAAATTTTATTCTATATGTATTACATATATACACAGATTTCTTTTTAAAAAGTTAGGATAAGTAAAGTTGAAAGATAATGAGTAGGATATAGCTATAACATATATAATATTCGATGGCTTACTGTTCATTTTATACTTATCTTGCCAAAAATCACAAAGAAAAATAAACCAATAGATATCTGAATAAAGGACATTTCACAAGAAATACATTTGGGTAAGAAACAAGGCAACCATTATTAATCCTCATAGCGTAAGATGTAAGAAAAAAAATTTAAATAAGAAAATCGTCTTTTTCCCATTTGACTGAGAATGTAAAAAAAGATTGACAGTATTTTTGAAAATATGGTGAAAAGGGCAAGTCAGACACTATCCAGGAGCAGTTTTTTTTTTTTTAAGATTTATTTATTCATACAGAATTGGGGTACAGGCCAGAGATGCGGAGAGTGAGAGGATTCACCAGAGACAGAGTGGGGAGCAAAACAGGCAGATCGACGAAGTACACTGCTGAGGGGAGCAGTGGGCGGGTCAGGAGAGGTCTGCCACACCATGTGGATCTCCTCCGGGGCAGGCGGGGATCGAACTCATGCGAAGCGGCTTTAGTTTCTTAGTGCTGTGCTTTAACCTGCTGTGCCACCAGGGAGGGCCCAAGGAGCAGTTTTTTAAAGCAATCTGTCAGCATACAGCTATCAAAATATGCAATGTATATAATCCCTAACCTAGCAACTTCAATTCTAGGAATCTCTCGTTGCAAAAATCTTGCATTTATACGAAAGTCATGTATACTCAGTAATAGCAGAGTAAGAAGAGAGCATTTTTTAAATTGCTAGTTATAGAAACCCAACTCAGTTTGAGAAAAAAAATCAAAAGGAAAAAAAAATGTAAGTATCCATTAAAAGTCAACAATAAGAAGCATATTTATGGATATGTATGTGTGTACATGTATGTGTATATCTATATATAGATGTTTCTAAGACATTGTTTGATAATATTTAAAAACACAATGTTAGAAGAATAATGAATATAATTCATCCTAGTAATAAGCAAAAAAGAACAAACACCGTATTACTGCAGGGGCTTATAAATAATTATATGAAAATAAAAGGTCTAGACTCTTACCAAAGGTTATATGCAGAGAGCAACCTACATTTGAAGGAGCAATAGAGGCAATCTTTCACATTTTTATATTTTATTTTCCATCTTACTAAATTCTTACTCTACAAAAATCATACCATTCAAGGAAAAGGTTTTCCATATAAAAGCAACCACTTAAAGATCAACAAATGATGTCATAGTGGACCAGAGGAAGAAGACAGTACTGCCTGGAGTAAAACCCCTAATTTGTAGCCTAAGATACTGTCCTTGCTCTTTAGGAGGTTAAAGGAGATAAATATTTCTCAGATGGCAATGACATAAGTATAGAAGTCTGTAGGAGAAGGAAAAACAAATTGTAGGGGAAGTCAGCAGAGAGCTATTACTTCAAATACATTACCTAATAACTCATTTTGTTCCACCACTTAATGTTGAGAGGAAAATTCAATTCATTTGAAATCATTTATTCATATTCCTAAACTGAACGGCATATTGATTTTGATATTCATTTCCACTACATTCAAGAGGCCTTCAATATGGAGCCCTTTCCATTTTTAAGTGTCCTCGAATCACCCTTGATTGTACTGCCACTCTCTGACTGTCAAAAAGAGTCAGTTGTATTGAGGGAAGATGCTTTCCTGCTTAGTTTAATGGAATTTAACAAACATTGGCTGACTGGCATTTATGTGCCAAGACTGTGCATGATACTACAAGACTGGGAATGGGAGGGTGAAAATTTACATTCTCGCTCTAAAGAATCTTCAGCTCTCCTGAAAAGAACAGAGGTATAAAAGCTGAAACTGTATCCAGGTATCCAGGGAAGAAAGAGTGGTGAGGTAGGGATGGAGATGACTGTCAGGAATTCTGAGGAATGGAGATGACTGTCTTTGGGCAGGGGTTGAAGTCTTAGAGTTAGATTCACTTTCTAAATGAATCACTGTGGTGGACAGTAAGAGAAAAGGACAGGGAAACATTGGCAAAAGGTCCTGATATCTACCAACTAGAACTGTAACAGTACCTAGGGGAAGTGAAAAGCTGTTTAAGAAAAGCTACCTAGGAAGTTTATTTTACAGACTTGATTTGAGGACTGGATGAGTTCATGTGTATAAAGGTCTTACACTAGTGTATGGTGTCTAGTGACATGCAATTGCTCAGTATTATTATTCTTGCGTCTAGCTCTGCCATGGGTTTTTCTACTTTCTGCTCCCACTTTTTGGATCACCCTTCCTTGACTATAGCTCTCTCAGTCCCACAGCTCACTCTAACATGTTCTGATACATGTGCTTTCTCTGGCTGTGTCTCATGTACATGGCCTTTCCCAGCGCCCAAAGCATTACCTTCTACAAAGTTTTCAAGGTAATTCTGGTGAAGAGCTGGAACCATTGTCTATGATATCTCACACATATTCTTTTTAGTTCAAAATCAGTACAAATACCCATTCTAAGGTTTCTGCAGAACAGTGCAGGTTAAATCATGTATAAATATGTATGATTTGCGTATATATGCTGTATTTCTTATTCTAACACGGAAAATCTATGCCATCCAAGTCTGACTTCATTGTCAGAGGACACTTTAGGACAGCTCACCATGATTTAACTGTGCTCTAGAGAGTCAGACAAGAGCTCACCAAACACCTGGGCACATTTTCAAAGGATTGATAACCCTGTCTTCCCTGGGGTTGGTAGGTAATTACCCCATAAAGACTTCTGCATTCTAATTCATGAAACCTGTAAATAAGTTACCTCACATGGTAGAAGGAACTCTGCTTGTAATGAAACTAAGCATCTCAAGATGGAGTGATTATCCTACTTTGGATTATTCAGATCCAATATAATCACAAGAACCTTGTAGTTTACAAGAGCAAAAGGGAGACAGGAGAGTCAGAGAAGAGATGTGACAGTAGCAGCAGGGGCTGGGTGGTGTGGTGCCTTGAGCCACAGGACCTGGACACCCTTGCATTCTTGCCAGAAAGGGCAAGGAAACATTTCTCCCTTAAGAGTTTCCGGAAGGACGCAGCCCCGCCTACCGACTTTTGACTCCTACCTCTAGAATTGTAAGAAAATAAATTTGTGTTGTTTTAAGCCACTAAATCTGTGGAAATATGTTGCAGCAGCAATGGGAAACTAATACATTCCCCTAACTGAAATCTCACTGGTACAAAAAACAATTTCTAGTTTATTTGTTCCCTTTGATGTAGTTCCAATATATCAAGAACTGCCCTTGCATTTTTAAAGTGTCAGAGTAAGCATGGCTCCTCATTTTTTTTTATGATTCTAACCAAGATATTGATGTAGCATGAGACCAAACAACTCTGATATTATAAATTTCCATCTATTCTTAATATGAAAATCAATTTGACCCAAGCAAGTTCTCTGAATTTCTGTCAATATTTTGGGAACTATTCTTTGAATGCAAATTGCAACAATGTCCAGCCCTCTTTTTTTATCTTCTACTTAGTATTCCCTTATTTGTTTGTGAGTTGTTTTTTCTTAGATTATACTGAGTAATTAAAATGCATTTTCTAAGACCACCGGTGTTCAAATAATTTAATGCTGTATAAACAACTGAAGACTTATTCTGTTGGTTTTTCTAGAATAATTCCCATTTTCATTTCTTGATGAGCTTAAAAATGACAAACTGCTCAGTTCTTAGGCTCTTACATTAGAAGCATCTCTCAGATCTAAAAAATTCTGTCCTACTTAGTAAGGTATTTATTCTAAATGTATATTGTCCTTACTAATTCGACACTCTGTTTATCATCTGCTTAATTCTGGCGACTTTAGTATATTTTTATATGACAAAAATGCCTTTGTACTGCTTCTTAAATGAGAAATATGTGCAATGCCTTAGATGTCACCATCAATTTTCAACTTCCATTCATGCAAATGCGACAACCTTCCAATTCTGCCAAGTTTTACAGCATAAAATGGGAGAATCAAAGGACACCATGGGGTATGTACCACCTGATATTCACCTGCAAATCTCAGATACAGCTCTGCACCTAGCTGGTACCAGCTATGAACCTCTCCTTCTTTGTTCCTTCCTCTTTCTGAAACATCTTCTACATGTCTTTCTCAGCAACTCATGCTGATGTAGCAGACTTCTGGATGGCATGCTGCAACAATACTAAGACCAAGAGACACACTTTACACCCAGTGTAAGCTTCCTAAGTTATTCTGCAGAAACCATGGGATGGTTTTGTTCACAAACACTGGAGTGTTGAAACTTTTCAGCCTTTTCATCTCCATTGTACTGGGCCAATTCTTTTGAAGGGAAGTTTACTAGTTAAGATAAAGAAGTAAAAAGAGTCTATAAGCATTTGAAAAGATAGTGAACATCATTAGCCTGCAGGAAAATCCCAATTAAAACTACAGTGAATATTGCTTCATACCCACTAGGATGGCTGCAATGGAAAAAGCAGATAATAGCAAACAGTGGTATGTGGAACAATAGGAACCTCATATACTATTGAATGGAATATAAAATGAAACAACTGCTCTGAGAAATGATCTAGGATTTCCTAGACCTAGATTACATTCACAATTACCATATGACCCAGTGATTCTACTCCTGGGTCCTTTCAGGAGAAGTGAAAAACTCAGGTTAACTAAAAACAGCATGATTCATCATAGCCAAAAAAATGGAAATAATCTCAATGTCTGTCAGAGGATGAAGAGATAAATAAAAAGTGGTATATCACATCATGGAATGTCAATCACTGTTAAAAGGAATAAAGAACTTATGCATGGTATAACATGGATGAGCTTTGAAATATGCTATATAAAAGAAACAGTCATCGAAGATCGCATATGATTTCCCTTATATGAAATATCCCAAATAGATAAATCCACAGAGACAGAAAGTGAATTATTGGTGTCTAGGCTAACTGTGGCTAAGTGGCAAGAGGCAAGGCGAAGGAGTATGTAGTTTGATTTTGGGGTGATAAAGTACACAAAAATTGATACTGGTAATGACTGTACAGCTGTGGATATACTAAAAGCCATCGTATTGTGCACTTAAAATAAGCCAATTATGACTTGTGAGTTAGACTTTAATAAATTTGTTTCATAAAGAAGTAGAATGAATAAATATTTCCCACCTTGTTATTTCCTGAGCTGTGTCACTGGTTTCTGACTCATGTTACCTCCTCCAGCCAATTGTCCCTCCAGCCTCTTCCCCCATCCACCCCCAGGTCTCGTCTTAGTACTGACAGGATCAAGACCAGCTCTTGAGAGACACAACACTGGACAAGCCAGAATCCTGTCTTGTTTTGTTTGGCAGGAGTTTTCATGAAAGCCTGCTCCTTCAAGAAAAAGCAAGATTAGGCAGATGTCTCTGAGCCCAACCACCCATCATTTTTCATTATTTCCCAAGACATGTTCACCTTAAATATTTATTTCTGCTCTCTTCTGCACATGTATCAAGTCTCCACTCTACTGTGTCAACATTCATACACTGTAGATTCACTTCTGCTGACTTCTATTCTCCAGGGTATGCCCTCGACAGAGAGATGACAGTTGTTTGCCTTCTAGCATGATCTAGTGTAGCCATCCAAGCCAGGTCCCCTTGGCCATATTGTGTAGCAGTCTCTTCCATTAGCTAGCTAAACCATCTGCCTTGGATATGAATCCCTCATTATCAGTCTCACCTTTCCAAACTTCTCAAATATCACTATGCTTTGGAAAGGAAACATACACATATGTGTGTGTGTGTGAACACATGTATATGTGTGTAATTATATACGTATTTCCACATATACCTGCCAATATGAAATCAAACACAATGGCTGCTCAATATTTTTAGGAAATTGTTTGAAAAGTTCAGATTAAGTGATATGGAGGATTTTGCTAAGTCGATATTCTCAGGAAAATTGATAGGAATGATAAAAAGAGCCAGGGAAAACTTCAGCATTATGACAAGCTATTTAAAGAAGTTACTGAATGACAGAAAGAGGCCATTAAAGGGAAGTTGAAGCTATAGTGTAAGAGACCTTTTACTTTATTCACAACTTTGCCTGGGAAAAGTCTAGGCTTCTTCCTTGGGACCAGAATCTTCTTCTATGTTGATATAATACTACTCCACTGCTCTTTAACTTGTATCGTATTTCAGTGGCACTGAAAGTGTTTTTTCTCTCTTCCTTTTGGTATACATCAGTTAGAAAAGATTTCCAAAAGCGCCGAGATTCTATAGGGTGCAGGGCAGTGCTTGTTGTGGACAGAAGACCCTCCTGATCTCACTCATGGCTCTGTTTCATATGGTCTCTGCACAACACTGGAGTTTATTAGCATATGATGTGTCAAATAAAACCCATGTTTCATATACAGCACATTATTCAATAATGATTATGTCTCAAGGTAGGAGCTGAACATATTTCATTTACCCCTTTGTTGTTAAAAAAGGAGGTGCCGGCCCTCCCTGGTGGCGCAGCGGGTTAAAGCACAGCACTGAGAATCTAAAGCGCTTCCGCATGAGTTCGATTCCCGCCTGCCCCGGAGGTGACCACATGGCGTGGCAGACCTCTCCTGACCCGCCCGCTGCTCCCCTCAGCAGTGTACTTCGTTGATCTGCCTGTTCTGTTCCCCACTTTGTCTCTGGTGAAGCCTCTCGCCACCCCTGAGCCTCTGGCCTGTACCCCAGTTCTGTATGCACAAATAAATAAATCTTAAACAAAAAAAAAAAAAAAAAAAAAGGAGGTGTCCTCAGTAACTACTGACAAGTACAAACAGTCAAACCTACACTGTGCAGGGCACTGAAATTATTGCCACCTCTTTCTCCCATACTCATGCTGCTCTACATATCCATTTAAAAATTATTTTTGATTGTTAAAGCTAGCAAAGGTGAAAGATTCATGATAGTGCAGCTGAAGGCCCTTTATTTTCAGTGCTTTTAATCTACAACACTGCATTTTGTGAATGTACAGCCAGGCACACTAGATATGCTTTTCCAGAGATGTCAAGGTGATTCTGCTACCAAAGTTATAAAGTCCTAGTCTCTTTGAAAGTAAAATTCTCAATTTGGCTGATTGAGTCTTGCTTATCTGTTTTTTTTAATCTTGTGTTAATCTATACAGTGATAAACAGCCACTCTTGTGTCAATAATGGATGATGTTGGACAAGTTCTAGTTTGATTACATGTCTAAATGTTATCTGTTATCTGAGGTTTTCAATAATAACTTTGTCTGCCCATTTTTAAGTATTCTCAGTAGTATATCACCACTGAAAATCATAACGCTTTTACTAGTTACAAAAATATTTATCCACAGTATCTGATAAAGAATTGTTTTCTGTTTAGTAAGATTAAGATATCCACCTCTTCTTGGGCTATACTGAATTTCATTTGTAAAATGAAAAGCTGGGAGAAAAGACTAGAAGGTTATGAGCTCCCTATCCTTGAATAAGGATACATCTGAAATATACTAGGAAAAAATGACAGTGGGCATGATCCTATTAAAATGCCTCTGTGCATAAATGCGATCAATGCTAATCATTATTTTAGTTATCATAAAATAAATGTAACTTTCATCTTAAAAAAATGCCTCTGTGCCTGGAAACATCATTCTATAGTCTAATTTTTAAAAAAACAACCAAATAACTTCTATCAATACTAATGGATAATGCTATTTACTAGTTTAATAAGCTCAAATAGCAAATAATATAACTGGCAATAGTAAATCCACCCTGTAATATAATCTATTATATCACTGAATTGCATGCTATGATAGATTCTTTCAAATCTAAGGCTCCACACAGTGAAAGCCAAAAATGCTATGGTGTTGCCCTCTAACCCAGGCATTAAATGTTCTTTAAGCATGAACGTTTCGTTCTATGTTATATGTATATTTCACCTGCATTTACATTTTTGGATACTTTAAATTACAGGCTACTTGCATGTACTTCGAATGCATCATTCTTCACACTAATGCTCTCCCAGACATTCATTCAGTACGATAGTGGGCTGAATTATGTCTACCAGGAAGCTCAGGATGAGATCTTCTACTGAGTAGGGTTTTTGTGTGTGTTGTGATTAAGGCAGCATGGATAGCTCCTGCTTGCTGATAGCGTTTGGTGGGCCAGTTAGTCTTCCTATCCCACTTTTTTAAAATATTCTTTTTCTGGCTTGATTTATTTTCAGTGTATAGAGATTAAAGCATATTCAGCTTTTAGATTTTTAGTCCATTTAGAACACAATTGAATCTACCCTGAAATACTGACTGCAATGTTTTGGTTGAAAAGGTATATTTTTTCATCTATCCATGTAACAATAATCCTAAATTCTGTCACATGCCTTCTTCAAAAGGAACCAATCCTGTTAACACCTTGCTTTTGGATTTCTGTCCTCTGGAACTGTGAGACAATCCACTTCTGTATGTTGTGCAACCTAAACAAACTTTGTGGTAATTTGCTATGACATTCTAGTTAACTAATACAAATGGTAATAGCCCCTATCTCAAAAAGTTATTAGAGAAGATTAAATAATGGAGTACGTATTATTGATTGCCTCTGCAAAGACCATCACCTTTTCTTATTTTTTCAGGGTATCAGGAAGCAATTCCTTGACCTCAAAAATGTGGATACAATGCCCATAATGGGGGGAGCATGAGATATGGGCAATGAGATATGAAGGGAGACTGATGGGAGATTCTGAGCAAGAAGTTAATCTACAAAAAGAATCACAGGTGCTGACACACTCCTCTTTGGTCACTCACCTTTGGTCTCAGGACATAGAAGTGAATTATAGGCAGATGTGAACTCAAAGCTACCACAGCCAACCCAAATGTAGGACCACAGGGGAGACCAAAGGGTCATAAAGAAGCTGATCAGAAGCTGTGATTTCATTGGTTGGCTGGATCAACTCCAATGACTGTCTTGGCCCATCCTGCCTGTTTCATGATGAAACTTACTTTTCTGGATTAAGCCCTCTTAACCAGGGGTTTTCCTACTGAACAAAAGCAAGAGGGTTCCTGTTTCAGTGTTTAGTCATTAAACTTGGCTTCCTTTCCCCCATTATTCTCATGTTGAAGCTTCTCTACTTTTGTTCCTTTTTCTGCCTTTGGAGGCTTACTTGTTTTGGCTGCTTTGGTATACTGCTTCGTTAGCTTTGGGTTCATGCATTTGGAAAGACTGCAGTGAGCTTGTTAATCAAGCATGTTTTGTACTTTTTTTTCTTTACTAACCTCATAAAATTTGCTTTCTTCAGTCAATTTCCCTCAAACTGACCTCCTCTCCTGCTGTTTCAGCTAAACAAAATGATTTATTCTTCCCTGGTGTTTCGTGTGACTTGGAGTAAAACCTCCTGGGATAAGGACCTTGCCTTTTGAGTAATTTGCCTTGTAAAACATCATGTACACATTTGGAGATTTACAAAGTACAGATGAGCATAACCTGTGTTTTGGTGAGTGGCTGCTAGAGAATAGATGGGAGAGGCTAGAGGCTTTGAACAGGCTCTGACCTTTCTCACCAGAAAGTCAGTGGTTTCATTTGGCTCAAAGTAAAAACACACAAAATTCCAAATGAGAAATGGTTTGCAGAAGGAGGCAGAGAGGAGAGAGAAAAAGGAAATGAATGCATGTTAAACTAATTTTTATTTAATATGTTACTGCCAACACCAGAAAAACGGGAAGAGAAAAATATGTCTTCCTTCTCTTCCTAGAGTCCTTCCTCCTGCCTATACTATGAGTAATCACAATGTATTACTTCAGGAAATGTTCAATGAATATATGGCCACCTATAATTACAAGTAATGTTTAGTGGAACAGCCTTTTTATTTGGTACAAATGGGTTCACTGTAAATATGATCCTGAGTCTGTTAGCTGACTTTGAAATATATCTTCAATATTTTTTCCAGTCTATATACAGTCCCTAAACGTTTGAATAAAAGGTAAAATTACTACCCCAAATTATCTTTGGAAAAGAAAGACAGTTATCTTTGGGTACTTTCAAAATTTCTCACCATGGGAAGCTTTCCTCATGACATAATTTTGCACAGAAGATTTTTTTTTTTTAAAGATGCAGTGGCCTGAAACAACCTTAGTCAACAATAATTTTGGATAGTTATTGTGGTTACCTGATAGAATTGATTAAAAGGGAGCAAAGGCATTTGCCACAATTTTCTTTTCTCCTGAGTGTAAGAACTCAAAATTTCAAGTTTAAGACTAAATAAACAACCTTTCCAAAGATCATTTAATAAGCTAACAGAATTGTGTTATGCAATCCACCTATACCTTTATAGAATGAGTGATAATAAGACAATTTTCTTGATGCCATGTTAATGGATACATATGTTTTGGGATAAAATTCCTAGTGACAGCATCCTGTGTGGACCAACAAATGATGCATCTTAAGTAACAGATGAAAATAAGTCAAATGGACTCCAAAAAACTGGTGTTAGTTGACTCAGAAAGGTGTTCAAATTTGTTAAAATAATGTTAAAGATGCAAATGAAATATTTACATAAACATACAAAAATGAAAAAACAAATATTTCTAATGTAATATATATGTGATTCTAAATATAAGTTTAAGAAATTAAATATAAGTAGACATTTGCTAATTGCATTTATAATTGTAAAAACATGTACATTTTAAGTAAGTTCAAAGCCTTTAAAAAATCTTTACATGGGAAAATATGAGAATGCTTTTACTTAAGGTGATACACTGAGAGAATAATGGAATATCTATTCTATTCTTAAGGGATGTCTAGCATTCCATAATAGAATGCATCATAGTTTATTTTTCTAGTTGTCTACTGATGGCCATTTATGTTTTATGGTTTGCAATTATATACAAGGCTGCAATTAATATTAATTTCCTTCAATATTCCTCCCCATGTAATTTCTGGGTTAAGTTTAATTATAATTGAACAGAATTTTCTATCCTTTCTTTTTTTTCTATCCTTTCCTATCCATTCTTGAAACAGAATGTTTCAAGAAGAACATTCTGTTGGTATAATGTATTTGAGTTACTGTTTATAAGGGTAGACAAAATCAGTAAGGGGAAAGTTTTATTCTCTGAAATATTTTCATTCTGAGGTCCACAGGTACTCTTCCCTTCCACTAAAGTTCAAAACACCAGAGGAACAGAAGAGGGCTCAACTGAACTGAAAATGTGAAAACTGCAAATCTGGAACAAGACTCAAAAGATGAGATAACTAGCCAGGGAAGGAGAGAACCATGGAAAGAGGAGGTAAAAGAGGACAGAGAAAAGGAGACTAGAGAAGAGGCTTCCTGATTTTCAAGTGAGCTGGATCCTGCATTATGTATACAAGTGGCCCTAGGAGAAGAGCAGACTGATCCTTCTGGGCTCTGTGCACACTTTATTTTTGATAATGGGATTCTCCCTTGACACTACCAGATGTTATACGCATCACTAAGAGATGATCCCAAATATTTCCAAATAAAACTCCTACTAAGAGTTTCCCCCATATTTCATTAATATTTCCTATCATCAAAATTTTAAATTTTCAATAAGTGGAAGATGACACTTAAGTGACATACCTTTAACTACATATATAGAGAAGAAACTTTTTCTTCCATATTCCTCTATTATTTAAAAAGCTTATAAGAGCTCCACACCATTCTCTATGAATGAAAATTTAGATCTGCAAATAGAGGCTAAAATGTGAAGTCTTTTTAGAAAAATTACTCAAAAATAAAGTAAGACTGGCACTCCCTTGTCTTCTGTTGGAAGCATGAAGCTCTCCTAAAATCATGGGTTTTGATGCACACAGTCTTAGTTTGAAATCTACAGCAATCACTGGGCAACTTCAGGAAAGTCACTTAAATTACCTTTGCTGCTTCCTCTCTAAAAGAGACATGAATATATTCCTGCTGGTGAGAGAATTAGAAACAATGAAAGTGAGGCACTCGGCACAGCAAATGAATTAGAATGTAAATTAAGTAAATATTCAGTTTATTTCTGTATTTCTCTAAATATTTTCTAGGCCCTAAGCTGAGTGTTGCTCCTTGACCTCAGAGGTCAACAGTCACAGATCAACCTATTCATGGCGTGGTTTGGTTTTGAAATTAAATAATATCATTTCTTCCACCAATTTTCTAACCCTAGACTTTAGAGTGGTTCTCTTCAGAACTCTCCCCTTGTTCTTTTCCTTTCTCTTCATTTATGGAACAACAGGCTAGGCAGTGGACTTCATTCCCAATGGCCAAGAAGATCCTGTAGTCTTTCTTCCCCTACTCCTTGTCCCTTTGCCCCCAAGTTGCATCTAACTCTAGGCCAGGAACCCTGGAATCCCTTTCTTTGTATTCATGCATTATCAATGGCTTCTAATTTCCTGCCATTCCAGATAATGTAGCTCCCTCTTCCTTAGAGAATCCCAAATCAGTGTTATTAATACTCATGACTAGGAGTCCTCAAGAAAGTAGACCATCTGGCGCCATTGGCAAGGTTCCAAATTGTAATCATTAAAAATGATTCCCCCCAAATAAATGAAAAGTAAAAGAATGAATGCCAAACTTTTCAATTTCTTCACCAGCTGAAGAAGGCAGATGGTAGAATGGCCTCAGCATTGGAGAAAGCTCCCAACTGAAGCCAGAAAGCAGTCAGCCTTAGAGGGCAGTGGCTCCAGGATGCAGACATATGGAGAGGTCATTTGTTTCTCATTTACCCAACAGATAAGAATATGGAAATAGTCTCAGTCCATTTGTTTGATGGGTCTCCTAAGCCAGTAATAAACAAATCAATACAATTAGTTTTGGCTCATCATCATTAAGGAATGTTCACTGCTGGGACACAATTTAATTATACCTCTAGCTCCATGGGAGAGGAAACCTACCTGGGTGGCTTCTCTTGGGGTTGTAGCAAAGCAGTGGCAGAGGGTGGGCGCTCAGAGGCAGTATCTCTGTGGCTCCCTGAGAAGCTGTTTTGTGTCAGGCACAGCAGAGATCTGACTGAGATGGTTCTAATGCTCCTGTCTTATATTTGGGAGTCATCTGAACAAATCTGCATTCTGTATCCATCTCAGAAATATAACAATGCTATCTAACTGAAACAATGAATAAAGATTAAAATGAGGACGTCTAATTCAGCAAAGAAGTCAAGTCAAAAGCCAAGTGCCTGAGTAGGCCTCCTCCTCACTCATGATCGTGACAAAAGCGCTCTCAGCCACAGGCTTTCTATCGACGTCTCCAGCAAATTGTGTCTAGCCAGCATCTTATACTTTGCAAATGAGACTGCAAACTTAATCTTGTTCAGACAGAGCAAAAGTACTATTTGTGCTCGGTAGACTTCCAGCTGCATGTAGAACCTGTCTACATTCCAGGCAGGTTGTTTCACGTGGATAGAGAAAGAGCCTTTCACATTTCCTATAGAGTCTTCACAATAGGACTCATCCTTCACTCAAATCTAAAGAGATGATTCTCCAATCAGAATAATTGCAATTTTGATTGGAAATTGATTTTAGAAAAATCAGTGAGGCCAAAATCCTAAATTTTAAATTAGGAAACTAAGGACAAGAGTAGATAATTGATTTTCCCAAGTTACCCAGCTTGATGCCAAATTCAACTGGAGGATTTCCTTTGCTGTACTAGCCTAATGAGTTTGTATTTCTAAAAGTTCATTGTTAAGGAAGATTCTTAAATAATAGTAAGTTTCCAAATTTCAATTTACTATTTCACTTGCAATGCTTTCCCACTGGTTCCGTCGAGATTTTTTCAATGGAAAAAAGTGACTTGTCCCAGGTTATGTAGTTTTAATCCAGTTTTATCCAGTAATCAATTAAACATATAATTTTATTGTTGATTTTTATTTCTCTTTCCTCTGCAAAGTAAATGAGGTAATGTTGATTTCAAAATCTGTATTTAAATTTTTGGAAGAATTCTACAACTAAATAGATTGTATAGCTAGGAGGTGAGTGACCCAGGAGACTCTCTTGCCCTTTATCAGACTATGAAGTGAGAAGTTAATTGTTTTATAACATGACAACATTTAGGGATTGATTGTTATAATGCTTAATGTTACTTACCCCCTGACTAATACATGAGACTTTTCATATTGTCATTTGTGATTACAAAGAAAACATACCTTCCGGCCACAAGAAGTCCAAACATCTAATTCATATGTAACAATATTATGACAAATACATAGTTAATTTCAGCAATCTTCACTCCAAGGCAAAATTAGCTCTGCTCTGTTTTCTAATAATAGTTAAAAGCTCTGTTTAGTAAGTACCTAGCAAATACATATATGCTATGATGGCTAATTTTATATATCAAATTGCATGGGCCTCTGGGTGACCAACCATTTGGTGAAACTTCATTCTGGTCATGTCTCTGGAGGTGTTTCAGGATGATACTACCATCTGAATCAGAAAACTGAGAAAAGCAAATATAGCTGCCACACCCCCTACCCCCTGAACCAGTTTAAAGTCTAAATAGATTCTTGGGTTCAAGCCAGCAAGCCTTTAGATTAGAAAGATAGCATTCCTTAAATAATGTCATTTGTTCAATATTGTTTTATTATAATACTGGCTCTTTTGACATTGAACAGAATGACATTACTTGAGGACCTTTTTTTTTTACTTTTTCTGTAAAGTTGCAAATCCAAGAACCAAAACACCATGATAAATAAGGACTTACTGCACATGATTGCCTCTACTGAGACTCATTTGCTGACTGAAAATCTTGGGACTTGTCAACATGCATAATCATGTGAGCCAATTCCTTATAATAAATGTACCTGTCATCTACCTATCTGTCTATCATGTAACACATATATCTTACTGGTTCTGTTTCTCTGAAGAAATCTTAAGAGATACTCAATTATTGTGTATAAAAGAGCAAATGGATTAGAAGATTTAATTCAAGAGGGTTAACTCACCAGAGAAGACCAAAATTTCCTCAAGGAATGAAAACTAACTTTACAAAATAAAAGTTTTTAAGAATGTCAGTAATGAAACTGCCAGATACTTAAGGTGGTTTGGATTTTAGAAAATATAGGATGCAGTCAATAATCATTTACTCCTTAAAATGGTAAGAAATATATTAAGAAAAATGGCACCAGGAATGTGCTCAGAGACCCTGACTCGAAGACTGAGTTAAAGTTGTGGTAAGACACCATTTTGACTGGTATTCTATTTGGAAATACTTCAGAGTTGCACGGAGTTAGAGAAATATAGACATCACAGAATCAATTTAGTATCTGTGTACAAATTATGCAATGGATCAGACAGGGGAAAAATATGGGACATGTGAGACAGTTACTGATATCCTCTGCCCATATCCAATGTGGAAAAGGTCCTGCACCATCCAACAGTTACAGACAGCAGAGAATCTGCTGAGTTCTGAGTGACTGAATTCATCACCCTGTCTTTAAAATGCAGGCTGAAACAACACAGTGGGTCATATAAATATATAAGTACTTGTTGAACATGTTTAAAAAAATCTACAGACTGTAGTAAAAAAGACAGAAATCGCACCAAACATTTGCTCTGTCTTTAATTTGGAAGAGCTGATAATACCTACAACAGTTATCACATTTAAAGTGGAGACAGGCATTCCCTTTGGACAATTCAGGAGGGCTCTTATTTTAGAAAGTCAGAAGCTTTCAAAACACCAGGGAACATTTGATAGTCAAAATCAGTAATCAGAAATTTGAGATCACAATGCAAAACCAAGAGTAGGCTTGGGCAGAACACTATAGGCAAAGGATTACAGCTATGGTTTTTGTATTCTCCACACATTTGTTCTTTTGGTATCTCCTAACTTCTCTTCCAAGTCCAACTCCAGAAATTATTTTGTAGTATTGTCTCCTTGTCAGTTTCTTTGGGTTGACACTGGTTAGGTCAAGTCTTTCGGACTTTGCCAACTCAACATGTAGCAGCTACTTCTCTAGCCACTTGAAAAACCTCAACAGAAGTAGTTTTATAACAGCTATTCTTTATTTCCAAAGATAGCATTCAGTTTTGAAGGCTGCTGAATGATATAAGCAATTGGGGAAAAATAATCTAAAATTGAACTTGATAGGCTGCAATATGATACATAAAAGTAGGTCTAATGGTACTTTAAAAATAAGTCAAACAGAGTAAGAAACTGCCAGTATTCGATTGCACATCCTCCTACACCCTTGCAGACCCAGCCTCAGAGTGAAACAGGACGTAGGGTCAGAAACAACTTGGTTCTGTTTCAATTCCACAGCAGCAAGAGGTGACCTTTCCTTTTAGGAGAATCAGCTACTTGGTAGAACAGGTAATAAAACACAGCTTATGAATGACACTACTGACATTACGATACTTCCCTCAGGGTGGTTCATATTTTACACTGGGCCAGCCGACACCACAGCCTATTTCCATGCTAAAGGTAGCTTTGTAGCTCTGCTTCTTTGTATCCCTGGGGTTTTAACCCAACCTGGGAGGTGGTTTGGGTTTTCAAGATAATTCATATGGCACAGGTGTTCATTTTTGGTGACAGTAAGTAGTTTTCTTTCCAGTTGTGCAAGCCACATTTAACTTTATTATCAGATAATCAGATACGTAATGTTTAACAGCAGATGATTTTCTTTCTACTGTTGATTATATTTATGTTTTTAGGTTTTAGTTTTTTTTTTTTTGTGATGTAAGCCTTTTTTTTTTTCCCACATAGGCCTACTTATTTGAAAGCTCATTAAAGCTACTATTTCATTTCATTTTACTATCCATTAACTGTGGGTTTTATTTATGTAGTGTGAGAACCTCCTAATACTTCTATTGGCCTATAGAACACCAATAACATTTCCTATTCATTAATCTCCAGTTCACTCTTAGAAGAGTAATTTGTCAACCAGGGAAAGAACAAAGACCACAGCATGAAAATACCTAACTGGCCATCGTGTGGTGAACTTAAATTGTGTGCACCTTAGTTTACTCAACTGTCACACAGGAGTGATAATATATGCTACCGATGCCATGAGATAGCTGTGTGCATCAAATCGTATTTTCATTTCAAGATGCTAAATTAGAAGTTTTGGCTGAACAATCAGCTCTTGTAGATTTCAAATACCCAAAGTGATTTGTGAGACAGACAACCCTGTAGGACTTGAGAAGGAGACAACTAAAGCCAATTACATGGTCTTACATATCAGTCACACAAAATATGAGGTATACAAGAGGAACAGACTCAAGAGGAAATTTTTGAGCAAAAACTATGATGTGAGGTCCATTTCCCAAGAGGTGCTTTCCTGCTCACTTCTAATCAAGAGATAGAGATGCTGATGGAACTACATGAAAATTAGTACCTGTCCCCTGCAGCTGGAGAGATGTACTAAATTGGCATCTAAGTTCCAGTGTAACAGGGGTCAAAGAAGAGTCTCCTAGAGCTTCTTGGGTTAAAAGTGTTATAATTATGTTCCCCAGACAGGCCATGAGAATGAGGGAACTAGAATGAGGTTATTATGTTAATTCTATTCTGTTCCACAGGACTTTTGAGTTGGGAAAATTCACCAGATAGAGAGAAAGAGCAACGCCCCACACCATTCCTCAGGACTACTAAAGGAGTGAGGAACCATTAATCCATCACCTGTATCAAAAAGAACTGTGCAATTAAGAGGTTTCCAGCATGGAGGATTAGTGTTCCATGAAAGAAATGAATTTAATATAGGCCAGGTGCAGCAGGCATGATGCCAGCCCACAGCAGAACTGGCCATGTAATAGCTTGCCCCTCCTCCATATCTTGCTCCAACTCCAAATGATCTAAAACAGCAGCTACCTAGTGCAAAGAGGAACAAAAAAAGAAAAGGAACCAAATGTCTCACAGTTCCAGGCTGTGGGTCCACTGGGAGGAGAGAGTAGTTGCAATTTTGAATGAAACTGGAAGGCTTGGCTATTACCTGAGACTGGGCTTGTAAAGTACCAAATTTTTGTGATAGTGTTTTGTTACTTAAATTGACCAGAATACCTAAGATGTATCACAAAAGTCATGGGAATACCCAAGTTGAGTTTTTACCTGGGAACAGAGGAAAACCTGACTATGTTTTAAAGAAAAAGATCACAAAATAATTGTACTAGTGAATTCTACAAATCATTTGTGTTCAGCATACTTGAGATACACACCCACACAAGCACATACACCCACACCAAATTCATATACTAGTAATGCCCTAAAATGGAAT
>NW_004567109.1:45592173-45606413 GCF_000260355.1 Condylura cristata | reverse complement strand
CTGCTGCTTTGATGAATCTCTACCTCCCTCCTTTATTCTTAATGTGGTGAGAGGATACTCAAGAAGATCACTGGAAGATCTGAGGTCTGTTTTCTAGTGAGGGCTTCAGAAGACTGAGGCCTCATAAACTCCTGACTAACCAATCTCCCTTCCCAAGTCTGTCAGGGTAGGGATATGACTGATTCCCTTACGGGAAGATTGGGTCATACAGGAGGAAAGACCAAGTAGGATTTCCTGTCTTCTCTAATATACCTCCCTAAAGGGCTCTACACTAAACTGCACCTTCCACTCCTAGGGCTGAGACAAAAGACACAAGAGACCATCTAGATTAAGATAAGTCCTCAGACCATCTGACGACCCTTCTGAGGATAAGAAGGGGCTCTGTGGGGAAATTCTGAAGGTTCCATGAAAATGACTTCAACCATGCAGATCACCTTGAACCTTCTGCCATGCTAACAGATATATAATTCACATCCCCTAACTTTCCTCCCACCCTTTGTTCATTCCTCAGTTGAGAAAAATCTGAAAGAGCAGCTAGGTGAGGAGAGAGAGTCTGAGTTCAAGACTCAGAGCCTCCTCATCCTTGTTGCTGAACTTCATCTGGGTGAACAGAGGAGACTGAATGCTAACTCAAGTTCAGTTCAGAGTTGTAACTATTCATGGATGTGGAAACCACAATTTCTGAATTTAGATTGTATTTGTGACTTAAAGTTATTTTAGGTCTGTTTCATCCATCAGTAAGCAGAGGAATAATGAAGATTACTAGAAATTTCATCTAGAAGCAAAGAGTACCTCTCTCCAAAAAGAAAGTTTAAACGAATGGTACAAGACAACATAGCATTGTGATTGATAATGGTCAGCAACTGTATACTCTAATGTCTAAAATAGCACAGGAACATAGCTATTCAGTAAATATTAAGTGCATGAAAACATTCTAGTATGTCACCTACATGCGTGCAAACATATACACCTCCAACTCTGGAAACTATAATGTTTCTGATAGGGATAGTAAATAAGTATATCATCATAATTATTATTATTATTAATGATAGTAATATGCAATTACCTTCAATCTTAATAGGCAAGATTTGCAGTGAAAAGCATTTTTCTGTTCATTCATTCAGACACTGACTTATATAACAAGGCTGACCAAACAACCACTTCATTCCATGTACCATGAGGGGTGCTGGAGATGAGATAATGGAACTCCTGTGGTGACAGCTCTTATTCTTCAAAGGGAAACACAGAAAAGCAAACAAGTGCTTCCAGAAAAATCTGAAACTTTGTTGAGGAAGAGAAAGGAGAAGACAGGCAATAACAAAAAGTTCAAGAGTGGGGTTTACTCTGGACTTGCAGAGTTCTGGACAGCAACAGCCAGCTGTCCTTAGGAATATAAACACCTTTATATTCCTTAACAAAGGATATGAGCTTGGAAAGTAGCAGTATTTGCAAAGAAAGAGAAAGCAGAAGTTGTGACACAGTCACTGCACTCTTCACAAATTTCTGCAGCACTGGCTCTGGAAGTGGAAGTTAAGTTGTGTTGCAGAATCACAGATAACTGATATATTCTATAAAGGATATTTCATTGAGAGGGGGTAGGGTTTGAAGGATGAGAATGACTTTCTGTAAACTATATTACACAGTTTGGCATTCATTCATGCAGTCATTCATTCAACACATATTGATTTGGTGCAGGCTCTGAGCCAGCCCATATCCACACAGCAGATCTGGACTTCCAAACTGTCACCTGGAAGCACTCTGGCCTTGATTTTCCTTAGTTCCTTTTTTCCTGTTAGCACTTCCCCTTTAACTCTTCTCCCAGAGAAAGCAGTAGGCTGGCTATGCAATTGAGAGCAGAGGCTTGGAATGAACCCTAAGTGGATTTTGTCTAGGTGTTCCCACTCAAATTAGTCAGTTTCTCTAAACCTCAGTTTCTTCAGGGGTAAAAACACTCTAGCAAAAGGGCTTCCTTGGAGGGCTGCTGGGTGGACTAAGTGAAACAACACATGTGAAGGAACTAGCACTTGCCTGCATGTAGGAAACCCTGAATAAAAGTTATCATTGTCATTGTCTTTTTCTCCTTTCTGCTCTGCTCCTTGAGAAATCTGGCACTTTATTCCACTCCTTGCAAATGCTGTGCTGTTTAAAATATTCTTACTTTGTGAAGCCATTTGATATCAGTATGTGAAATATCTCCTCTTTTTCCTCCTCTTAATCAGTGTTATTGTTAACAACTGAGAGCAACATAGTGATTATGACTCCAAAAGCAGTGAAATCACAGGGTCTCATAACTTTCCAGAAAATAAAAGCACTCTTGGGGTAAAATTCTGAATGCTGGCTCTTATTGCCAAGGTGAGTTTTGTGTGTACGGTTGAAGGAAATTTGATAAAATTCTCTTTGACAAATTTCTGAGTCACTGGAGCATGAAAAAAGGTGTTTCTCATCCCTTGAAAGAAATTCTGGGTGACTTTTTCAGTGCATGAATATCTCAATAAGCAGCTTGATTTTAAAATGTCAAACTTGCCACAGAACTTGGTTCTTGGGTAGGACAAATGCCTTTGATTTGTTTGAAGAAATTTGATTTGGAAATAGCCAAGTGATTAGTTGTAGAGACTAAGGCTTTGAAGTCACAGAGTATGGATTTCTATTATAGGCCCTTGCAGAGCCCCCAGACATTTGCATGTAAAATATTTCTAGAACTTTTGCATATGCTTTAATATTGAAATAACTGTGCTTAATGCATTTATAAGATCCCATCTGTCACATACACAACACACTTTAAAATGCTACCCAATGAGGCAATAATCATCTTATTGTTTAACCTTAATCAAATAGGAGAAAGAACACATAGTGCTGATGAACTATGATTGTTGAAGTCCTAAATGCATAATAATATTTAATTCTGTACATTGCACATTTGGGATACTGTTAAATAATAGCTCTTATGAGATCTCCATCTGAGACTCAAGAATATGGAGATGAACCAAAGATTCAGGAATCATTCAAGCATGAAAATAGAAGTCTAAAAAAGACCTTGAAAGGTTAAAACATTCAAATGCTACCAAATGTTACAAACTCTGAAGATATCAGGGCTGAGGGAGACCTCAGGAAGATCACCTAAACCACTCATTTCACAAAATCAGGAAATTGCAGTCCAAATTAAAGCTTGTTAAAATCTTATTTGTGCTTTTCTTTCAGATTTTCAGAAGAGGAAATTCTACAACTTCCTCAAGCAACATATTGTTGTATGTAATCATCAGTAAATTGCAACTACCTTAATTTCCTCCAATTAGGCCTATTTTCTTGACATGTGTGGATTTAAAATAACGGTATATCACCCATATCTGTTAGTGACTAATGCTGAAAATGACTATGACAAAAATGTTACAAGCTGGAAATAATTAATCCAGAGATGTACTACTCAAAGCTGGTCTAGGCAGTGTATTTCTATAGAGCTAGTTTCCATATGATGATGCAGGACTAGGTGGATGAAGAAAGTCCAGGTGTCATTCTAGCTGTCCCTTACAGATTGTGGAACTGGGTAAACTGGTCTTCTGCAAGTCTCTACTTCTTTATGGATTATAACAATGAATGCTAATAAAATAATGCTTTAGCATTCATAATTGTTTTACTCACTTAGAGACTAGTATTTTGATTATGGCTGATTTTTTTTATTTTTATTTATTTTATTTATTTATTTTTTTATTACAAAAGTTTATTTTTACATCATTTTTTACATTTTTTTTCCATCTCGATTGTAATCCCCGCGGGTTTCTCATCACCAAATCACCCGTGTGCCATCACCATAATCCCGTGCATTTCTCTCCCCCACCCCCGTTTTTGATCCCATTCCCCACTCCACCCCCACAAAATGTCTCTGGTATATGGTTGTTCATTATTTTTGTTATTTTCTCGCCTGGTCCATTATACTCCTGCTATGAGTGAAACCATCTGGTATTTTTCTTTCTCTTTCTGGCTTACCTCACTAAACATGATCTTTTCCAGCTTATGGCTGATATTTTTTACCATATTTTCAAGATAATGAAAAATGGCAGTGGTTACCTATTATCACCTATCATTTCTAATAAATATTTTATTTATACATATATAAGAATTTACTGCTGTAAAAAGGCATTGAAAGACCATTATTTGGACGCATGGGTGAAGAAATTACTAAAGCTGACTACCTGATGATTTTTCCTCTTTCTCCCGCGGAGATCATTAAGTTTGATGGAAGTCTGACTACTTTGTATCCCACATAGGGGATTACAGTACCTTTCAAAACTATGACTTCTTGATTTTTGTTGATCAACATCACCTCTGAATTCCATTTTATTTTGTAGTTTCATGCTCCACTAATATATATATATATATATACTTAAAGGATACTTGAGAACAGATATAGAAAACCATATGTACAAGGTGTGTGTCCAATCTCAAGATCCAATTTTAAGAAATATATTTTCATCTTTTTATATGAAATGCAAAAGTCTTCTTGCTATCATTGGAGATTCAAATTTGTCTGGGTAAAATGAATTCTAAATGATATTGATAGTGGTAACTCTTATGTAAATCTATTTTAGATCAGTGGTTGAATGCTAATTTGAACCATAATGAAAAGCAATTCTCTAAGTTCTCACCCTCACCATTTAATACAAATTGATATTACAACATGACCAGTAAAGGGAAAAAAAAATCTTTCTCTAATATTTCCATTTGCTAGTTTCACACGTTTAATTACAGACATGGGAGCTGTCAATTTTGTTGCTTTTATTAGCCAATCGCTTTAAGACAGCATCACTATTTCCAGGTCAGTATGTGATATAAAACATGGAAACCTTTACAAGTAGATTGTCAAGTAAAGGGATACATTTGGATAATAAGAGACTGACACACATATTTAGGTGAATCCTGAAAGGTTAAGAGGAAATCAATGACGGGGAGTGAGGATCTTGTTTGACTCTAGGAGTTTATTGGTGGTTTGGGAAAAAGGGAAGACTGTCTATTTCTATACTTAACATCCCCCAAGCCAACTTACTTTCTGGAGTGAAGTTAGATATATATATATATATAACTTGGACAGCATTTCAATTCTACTGTATGTCTTCAGAAAATAACTTTAAGCAGGATGACACCATGCTAGGAGGGTATTACAAATTAATAACTAGTAAAAGGGGTAAAGCCACAAATCTGACCATGGAGAAGAAGGTCAACCACAGTAATAAAATGAGAACCACATGAATGGGCAAAATAATGATATGGGAGTATCTTGATTTATAACATGAAAAACATGTCATTTTCCCCTTGTGGATAATAAAACCCTATTCTCTATTTTAATCGGAACTAGAGATCATGGGCATACATGGCAAAGAATCTCATTTTACCGAGAAACTCAAGTCTCCCTAGAAATTACCTACAGTAGATCAGGCAGCACAGCAAAGCTCAGTTACATCTCAAACAGAGAAAGTGATAGGTCAGCCTAGGAGTCAACAGTGCTTTCTCAGAAAATAAATCATAATGGTGCAAGAAAAAAAAGGCTGGGTTTGCAAAAGTTCAGGAGAGGTGGTCAACACCCAGTAAAGAAACTTCTCTTACCCAGATGAAATAACTTTTGATGTAATGACATGATAAAATTGGCAACTGTAAAGTGAATGCTTTAGCCCTCAGTCTAAACAGGCCGAGGCTTACTTAAAGATCATAATATAGACTGAAGGGCAACCAGCACAAAACAAGGCAAACAGAATAGAGTAAGATGAGGTTAGGTTAGGAAACTCATAGTACAATCTATAGTGATGGTTGTTCATTATCCACAGTAGGAGATAGGGTCTGGAGGCAGGAACTCACAGATCCTTATTCACCAACCCTCCTTAACCACCTTTCCAAAGAGGACCCTGCTATGGCTCAATCTGGTTCAAAGACCTTTTTGTGGGTCTCAGACTCACAGGTTTCCAATGCTGAACAAGGGTGATCGAGGACAGAGTCCAAGGACAAACAGATGCTTCAGAACAAGGCATGGAGTAAATTGGTTAGGGACTTTTATCAGGTTCACTTGCTCTGTATTACAGCAGTGTCTGACACATGATAGCTAGTTGAGTCTGCAGAGTGGATGGGTGACTGAACACATTAGTGGAGGCTGGAGGGTGGAGGCTGGAGGGTGGAGGATGGAGGATGGAGAGTGGAGGGTGGAGAGTGGAGGGTAGAAGGTGGAGGGCGGAGAGTGTACCTTCCTCACTGCAACCCTTTCTCCAGTAATAGCTGGAGTAAAAGGACCCAAGAGTGTTCTAGCACTGGGTACGTAGGCTTGGCTTTCTAGGTCTTGCATGCTTCTTCGCAATCAGCCTTTCCTTACTAGTAGGAGAGTGAGATGCCAAAGGGTGGTCTCTAAATAGAGTTAGGAATGGAGGGAATAACCCAATTTCCAAGTTCTAATTTAGTTTCTAGGAACTAAATTAGACTAAGACCAACCCAACCAAAAGGCATACTTCTGCTCCAGAGAACAACATTAGGTGGTGGGGCCAGGGTCTCAGTTGAGGGACCTCAGTGTTACCTAGGGCCCTTAAGGTGACAACAATGAAGAGCTGAGGGCAGAAATGGAAAATTTATATTGGGCTTCATAGTTTCATCTGTGTCTTTAAACAAAATATAGGATTTATCTATCATGGAATTAAAAGGTAAGAATGTGCTCTGTTCTCAGCATATCAAAGCTAACTAATTGTGGGGTACTTCACACATTTTAAAATTATTTTCCCCAATTTTCTCAATATTCTTGGTCAATGGAAAATAGAAGAGAAGGCAAAACAACAGAATAAAGGGGGGGGGAGGGGAAATAAAGGTGTCTCCAGGGAAGTTTCTTGGGTCCTGAGTCAGAAAGGACAGATCGAGACAATCCTAGATGATGGCGTCCAGGTGACTATGGCTCTCCCAGGTCCACAGAGTGACAAAACCAAAGCCAGCATAGGGGCTGAAAAAGACATTAACTTTTGGTGAGTAATTCTCTCCCAATGGGTGATGGAAAGTGTTCTAGAACCCCTTATCGTAAAGGGATATCCAAGTTACTTGTACATAACACATACAGATCTGAGGGCTTTCCAGCTGTTCCTTTTCATAAAGCACAACACAATTTTTAGTTTAGGATTTTAAGCAGCTTGTGCCTGATGCTATAAAGCTCTGTATCCAAACTGCTCCTCTGAGGAAGAGAAATATGTATAAAGCACAGAGATTTTGTTCAGAACTAATGTGCTGAGTGGTCCCCAGTCCTAAAAAATCGTACCTAACTACATTGCATCTAAATGAAAATTTCATGTCTCATCAAGGAAAGTGATCAGTGGTCTTAAACCCTGCACAGTCTGAGTCAGAGTCAGAATAGCTTACATGGGGTTTACTTAATGTATTTTCTTACTCACTGGTTTTCAATACATATTGGCACAAGTACCCTTAGTAACAAATAGCACAAATTTACATTAGATCAGGGGTCTGTGGGTAAAAAATCAAAGTGCAGTGTGTTTTTGTATGAATTAAAAATGGTTTTTACATTTTTAAAGGGTTATGCTAAGCAAAATAAGGCAGAAGAAGAAAGACAAATACTGGATGATTTTCACCCATATGTGGAATACACAACAGAAACAACAGAACAGCCACAACTGAACCAAAACAAACCCTATAATTCTGGCTGTAGAATTGAGGCTACCAGAGCGGTTGGGTGAGGATAAGGAGTAATGCAGGGTTGGGCCTCATGAACTTTGGTGGAGGGTATTAGGGCTTTGGTGTGGGTGTTGTGGCAACATACATCTGAAGAGGTGTGAACCTGTACCTCTGAATCTTATACAGGTGTTGTAAACCAACATTACTACAATAAAAAATACAATATAAAAAAATAAAGGGCTATAAAAATAACAAAGAAGAATATGTACCAGAGATCATATGTAACTGCAAGACTGAAATATTTATTATCTGGCCTTTCAAAAAAAACATTTGTTGAATCTTAGGTGAAAACACTGTTTAATGACTTACATCTAAAGTTATGAACAATGAAATAAGGCAAAACTAGCACATCAGTTCAGATTTGCCTGAAGATTTAAAAGAGTCAATAAAATGACATGATTTGTAACCCAGGAAAGAAACTCCAATGACATTGATAAGTGATAAAAAGCAACTTTTGTTCTCTGACATTTTATTAAACACCTGGTACATTTAAATCCTTGACTAATACGTGATCAGAACTCATTTCTTTATGTGATAAACATAACTGAAAAAACATTCAATATAGACCCAATGTAAGAAAAATCCCAATTATTACTAGTTCCAATGATTATAGACATCATTTACTGTGCCCTTATGAGATTAAGTGCTTCTCACATAACAACTCATTCACTATTCAAAATAATGTCATGATTCCTTTTGAATTAGTGTTCTGAATTTTGGAGGTAGATGCCTAGGAGTGGAATTATGGTATGGAATGGAAGACTGATGTTTGGTGTGCTAAGACCTGTTATACTAGTACTTTCCATTAAAGCTGGCCCAGTTCCTATTCCCACCAGCATTGTAGGATTGTTCCCCCTTTTCTCCACAGCCTCAGCAGCCCTTGTAGTTCTGGTCTTTTCAATAGGGGGCATTCTCACAGGTGTGAGATGGTATTTCATTCTGGTCTCTATTTGTGTTTCCCTAGTGATAAGTGATGGTGAACATTTTTTCATGTGCCTGCTTGTGGTCTTGTGTGTCTTCACAGAACTATCCTGTTCATTTCTTCTGCCCATTCTTGTACTCCCATGTTTATTACGGTACTACTTACTGTAACTAACCTGTAGAAACAACCTAAGTGCCCCCAAGCAAATGAGTACATGAAGATGTAATATAGATGCACAATAGACTATTACTCAGTGGCCAAAAAAAGTCATGCCATTTGCAACAACATGGATGGAGATGGAAAGGATAATGCTAGGTGAAATCAACAGAATGAGAAAGATAAATACCAGGTGGAGGCTCTAATACATGAATGATAAAGTAACTAAAATCAAGTAATGTAAATACAAACCTATTAACTAATCCTTAAATGCTGGCCACACAAATGAAGCGGGGGGGGGGGGGATGAGGGGGAAGCGCATAAGGAGGGGTAAGAACAAAGAGGTAAGGGAGCAGAGGACCATGGGTGGGTTGGTGCTGGGTGAATTACGGTGGTGATCCACATCGGGCATGCAACTATTATCTTGATTAAAAATAAAACCAAAATAATTCTATGAGACTAACAGTATTCTACCTGTTTCATAGCTAAAATTAGTCTCCACAGTGCAACAGTGTAGTCAAAGCTTCATGGATAGTAATTATGGAATAAGAACTTTAACTGAATTCTAACTGATTGCAGGGCATGAAAATGTAACCTTTACACTATTTTGTTTCCCTTAAAGAAGAAACTTTATACTTTATTATTATTGTTATTATTTGCTTTATTTTTACAAATATTACACAACTTAGCAAGCAGAAAGTCGTCACATTGCCTATTGGGTGAAATAGGACCAACTCAGCATTGTCAGCTTCTTCTCTGTGTACACAGAGACAACAGCCATCCTGCTCAGAACACAAACGTACCCTTTCTGAAGGTTTAAGAAGCTATAAAAATAAAGCATCTCTTGTCTTTTCTTTGTGATTTAAAATGCTGAGGTTAGGGTTTCTTATTTTCATGTGAGGCTATTTAAAGGGAGAACCTTTGAATGAGGATAATTTTAGTTGTGTGTATGTTGCATTCTTTATTTTCATTTAAGCAGGGTGGCCTTTCAAGAGGTCTAACAAAATAAAGGTGCAATCATCCTGCAGGCACACTGACTCTTCCCTCTTCCTCTCCCTGTCCTTTTTTTTCCATTTTGCTTTCACTTGATGTCTTCACTGCTACTACTCTGTACAGGGGAAAGGAATTAGGAAAATACCCTTTGAGTTAGAAAAAAAAGGAGCAAGCTGGTGGCATCTTTTTGTTGGAAGCCTCTAAAAGCTCCATCCTAACACCGCTCTGTGTTTTGGATTGTGTCTGCAGCTGCTAAGGGAGCATTTGTACAAGGAAACTGTGTGGTTACAACAAACAATAACGGCTGCAAGCTAGACTTACCTTTCTTAAGAATTCAGTTACCTAGATCCAGTGCTGGCCACAAAAACACGATTTTCCAGACAGTGTTTCATAATAGTGCTTCAAGTCTCTTTGTCTTTTGACCTCCATCCAATTACCAGGTCACAGGGCCCCTTGCTGTCTACTGTTCCCAACATTTTGCCTTATTTCTTTTTCAGCACTTGTCTCTTTATCACCTAACACCTGTTTTCCTGTCCTGAGACTCTCCTATTTTATACCTTCTTATAGCATAAAAACATCTCAAAATTTGGAGGTATAGAGTCGCAACCACCATTTACCCAAAATTTTGCAGGTTGATCAGAATTGAGTTCATTGTCTTGTCTCTACTGTTGGCAAAAGAGACCTGACCTGGTATAGAAGTTGAGTTGACCTAACTGACATATGTGGTGGTTCTGATGGGATAGCTAGACTACCTTTTACTATCTTTTCCCATGTTCTTGCACCCAGGTTCTCTGTCTACCTGGCCTCTCTCTGTAAAGGACTAGGAAAGTTGGACTTTTTTTTTTTTACATGGTGGCTCAGGATTCCAGAACAGTGATCTCTCTGGCACAGAAGCCATGATGTGTCACTTTTGCCTCATCTTGGTCAAAGCAATCCACTCATCTAGCTCAGATGCAAGGGGCAGGGACAGACATCACCTCTTGATGGTAAAAGTGACAAAACCGTCATTGCAAAAGTGCCTGCAGGGTAGAAGGGCATTTTGTGTGACCCTCACAATGACATACAATCATTCTAGCACTCGTATTTCTACATCAACAGATCCGCCCTACTCAAAAAATAGAATGGGCAACATGAATTTACCATCATAAATATACTCCAATGACAGTTTGGGTGGTATAGGGTTAGGACTAATCCAGTTCTAAAAGTCTATCTTTCTAGTAATATGGCAAATTTCTAAAGAAGAGAAAGATGATTCAGTAAGTTAGGATATAATCAATCATTTTCTTGAGGTGAAAAAAATCACTTTATATTTTAACTTTTAGCTCTGCAAACTACAAAAATTTCCAAATGGTTCACCTTAGACTTGTCATCATTGAAAAAGTTCTACCTGTGAAAGCAAAAACCAATGTCTCACTTTGTGAGCTCAATTTCTTATCAAATCAGAGTTCTCACTTCTTTCGTTAGACTATACATTCTGGCTGGTGTCATCTTGTCTCCAAAAGTTACTGCTGTGTAGCTGTTTCATTTATCAGTCCTACTCCATTCCTTACTTCTGCTACTTCCTCTCTCCCACTAGATGAGTTTGTTCCTATTTCACAAAGACAACCAGCTATTAGTCTTGAGTGCCTTCAAGTTTTTGCTCCCTATCCATGAAGATAAGCCCTTTCTATCACTCTCAATAAGCTCTAGCTTTAAAAAACAAAAAATCCCTTTTATCCAAGACTCACTCTCCATCCAATTATTCCCTGATTTCAGTCTCTCTAAACTTCCCAGAAAATAAACCCTCTTCTTCCTACTTCTTCAAACTGTCATCCTTTGAGAACCACTTATTCACTGCCTCCACACATATGTAATAGAAGATCCATTTCTCACCAATCCAGAGTAAAATTTTGACTCCTTCTCTTACTATAACTTCATTTTTCATTGTATAATTATCAAAAGCACACCTAAAATTTCCTCAGGGCATGTAAAGAAACTGCACTGTTGTTAAGAATTTTACATACTTGACATTCACCCCTTGACATATTTGTATTTTTATCCCTACTCTGGATGAGAAATATGAGGTAGAGATGTCCTGTCCACAATCAATGGCTAAGAGATGGCAGTTTGGGTTTGAACTTGGGCAGTTCACCCCCAGAGTTCAAGCACCACACACAAGACATCATTGGCTCAACTGTGCTATCTAATCTATGGAAGCCTGACTTCTCCCCTTACCATCTCCCTAAAACAGCTCACACCCCGGTCACTGAGGCTTTACTAAGTTCCTGATTTCAATTGACACCTGTTGGTACTCATCTAAGGCAGCTGACAAATTACTCATGAAAATGAATGAGAGAGAAAACTGAAATGAAGGAAGGCAGGTGATCCCATCCCCCATTTGTGTGAGATGGCAGAACACAGAATCCTACCTTGTCCAACATGGCAGAGACTGAGAAAATGAATCTTTTCTCTAACTCATCTATGCCTTATTTATTTTGGAATAAAATTATACATGGAAACATTTGAAATGTTAATCATTTTAAATTATCAACTTATCAGTGAAGGTAAGTAAATCGTATTTGCAATTAACCCCATACATGGAGTTCTTACCTTGTTAACTACCAAGTTTACCAGAACCACTGAATATTTTTATTTACACTTATGGGGCTGGCAAGAACTTTGGCTGCTAGAAGCACTTTATAAAGCTCAGTTTTTGAACAATGAGTCCATGGTGTTGGAATATGAAAATTCCAATTATCAGAAAATGTCTCCAGTGTTTTTAAAAAAAAAAAAAAAACTCAAGTCTTAATGAAATTAAAAAATGTAATTTAGATATGGCATAAATGTTGTTTGGAAAAATATAATCACAATGAAGAATAGTGAAATTCTGAAAAAATTCAGAAATGAGACTGAAATGGGTTGTTGGTAGTGGGTGGTAATTAGTATTTGATGGTGGCTGTGGTGAGATTTATGCAGTTGCTGAGGTAACAAAGTATACCATTGGAAACTATATAGTGCTGCTTCAATATAAATGCAAGAAAAAAGAAAGAAATGAGGCCAAAAGATTGAAGAATGCAAATCAAAGGGAAACAGTTCATATGACTACTTTAAAAATGTCTAGATAATCAAACAGTTACTGAATTCCAAGTGCATGCATGTTGACATTCTATGTGTGGAGAGATTAATTTGAGAGAAAACAAGAGCCTACTACGCTTGCTTTTAATGCTGCTGGTCCTTCTCTGTGCAAACTGGAAGAACATCTATTCATATGGTGATATCCCATAGGAATCCCATTTGGAATGAGTGTTTAGTTTACTAGGGGAAGATACGAACACCATAAATAATAATACAAAGTAGAAAAAATATTTTAAACACCTAGACTAACAATAAGTATATGGCAAGCCTTAGATAAACATGTTAATCAGTAAATGTTAATATATTAAGTTCATGTCAAATGGGTATTTCATGAAGATGGTATCTAAACTGGTTCTGAAAAGGTTTGACAGGGATGGAGAAAGAAGTAGAAAAATATTGGGCAGTTGCTGTTGTCAGGACGGGGAAATATGAAGGAACATTAACCAAGGATTTAGGATTTTTTCTGATAATAAAGAACAAGAAACATTATTGAGCAATGATAGGACAGGCTTAGATCTTTAAGTTGAATGGACAATAATGTATCAACAGAAAGAGGAGAGCTAAGAGCCTGAGGATGACAGAGATCAACCATGTTCGTCTTTGTGTCAACAACCTGAACCAAGTCTGACTAACAGTAAATATAGGGCCATGTGCTTTTAGTATCCAACCTCTGGAAGTTGAGCAAAATAACCCTTGCTTCAAACTCAGTCAATTTTGTATGGAGCAGGCCCTAGTGACCCAGGTATAGGCTTGGCCTAATGATGGGTTCTTGACCCAGTCTGGACTAAATCGATTAATTTGATTTTTGTCTAAACTCTTAGGGGAAATAAAACTCTTGATATATATTTTTTTCCTATTGGATTGAAATAGCCTGTTTGAAATGGGAGACAACACAAGAAAAAGTATACTTCATGTATGTGGTGTAATAACTTCCTTGGTTGCTTAGGCCATTTTTAGCTGGAATTTTCTCCTAACTAGCAAATGAAATTGATCTTAAGTGATACTCCACAAATTTTTTAAATGAAAAAAACGCCTAAGAATTAGAGATTGCTTTTATATACAGAAATAGAATAGATCTAGTGGGGGAGTAGATAAATGTTTGTTAAGCCAATACTGTATCAGAAGACCTGAAACCATAAAATGCAAGAGAAAACAGGTGACACACTCCTGGACATTAAATGCAGAGATGTAATGGGGACATTGTTCCAATAGTAAAGGAAACAAAGTAAAAAACAAACCATGGAACTTTATCAAACTAAAAGGTTTTGTACCTCAAAAGAGACTACCACAAAAATAAAAAGGCAACTGATGGATTGGATTGGGAGAAGATATCTGCATTTCACACTTCCAGTAT
>NW_004567109.1:45467351-45592073 GCF_000260355.1 Condylura cristata | reverse complement strand
AAAAAAAAAAAAAGAAAAAAAAACAACCAAACAACTCAGTCAACAAATGAACAAAAGCCTTAAATAAAGAATTCTTCAAACAAACAAACAAAAACAACATTCAGATGAAAAGATGTTCAATGTCACTATTAGGTGTGAAAGGCCAATTACACCACTATGTGATATCACCTCACCCCTCTGAGAATGGCTTATATCAAAAAGTATGAAAATAAATACTGGAGAGGAAAGGAAATGGAATTCTCATCCACTTTTGGTGGAATGTAATCCGGTGCAGCCTTTATGGAAAACATTATGAAAATTCCTTAAAACAGTAAAGATGGAAATATCATATGAGCCAGCAGTACTTCTAGGTATTTCCCCGAAGAACTAGAAACCATGAACATGGTAAGATTTACATACTCTTATGTTCACAGCAGCACTATTTACAAAAACTAAGATATGGATCCAATAAATGTTCATCAATAGGTGACTGGGTAAAGGAATTACAGAATATATAGGTAATGGAATACTATTCAGCTATTTAAAAAGATGAAATAGTGCCTTAGGGACAAAATGGATGTGAGGTGAAATAAGTCAGAAAGTGAAAGATGGCTACTGGCTGGTGTCATTCACTTCTGGAATATAAATAATCAGGAAAACATAATTCCCAAACTCTATGAATTACATAGTGGTTTTCAGAAGAGATGGGGAAGGAGGGGTGGGACAGAAGAAGGAAGATGATAGACTGTGCAAATGGGGCTTTGGTGGAGGAGGGACTGAGACATGCCCACAATGTGGCGGTATGAAGTTGTATTCGCCAAATCATATAGCATGGAAACTAGTGACTAATCAATAAAACTTTTACAACCCTACTATATCACTTCACATCCCTATATTTCAACAGTCAATTAGTTTCACTTGAAATCTCACTCATGAGTTATAATTCATTTCCACATAGGAAAATTACCACCTATATTTCTATCCAATCACAGAGAATCACAATACTAGGTAGACAGTTGCAATGTAATTTATCCTTTAATTAATTTGTTGCAGCACCTAGACTATAAGCGGATATTGTTTTTTTCATAAAAACGTATAGTTACATTTTAGAACAGAATACTGGAAATTCCACTTAGCATCCCCAAAATAATCTCCACTGGGCAAATGCTAAGGAACAAGGTGGGTGATTTTCATTTGTGCTCATCTGAAGCAATTGCTACATTAGCACCAAAAAAAAAAAAAAAAAAAAAAAAAAAAAAAAATTCTAGGAGCTTACTTCAAACCGGTCACAGCCACTCAGTATTCCCATGGTTGCATTATATTGCCAAGGCTTTGCCTTTTTTGAAATAAAGTAACTGCTTTTCTCTGCCTCACCTATCATTAAATTGGTGGGCTTTATACATCATTCATAAGCCGCCTGGTGTTATTTATTGTGAATCTCTCTGGCTCAAGTCACATTTGATCAACATACTGAGAAACAAGTGTTCCAGCCACTAAACAAAATTTTTATAAGAAGAGAGATGATTTGAAACATGGTCTGGATTCAGCTTACCTTAATACAGTTAACTGGATTAGCTGCCAGGGATATGTCTCTTTGTGAATTATTTGATAAATTTGTGATTTTATTTTCTCCAGGGTTCTGAATTGAATTCATTCAATACCTACTGCTGCACTACTCAAGGCAGGTGCTAGGTCCTGGGGCAATCTGATGTTTGTATTATTAGATATCATCCTTCAAATTCATAAGAAAGTCACAAAAATGTTAATGATGAGCATGTGAATGAAGGAGGAAGCAGGAGGTATGTTGTGTCAGGGTAGCAATAAATAACTTGGGAAAAAGAAGTCTTTCAATGTTAGTCTTTTATTAGGGGAAAAAGCAGTATTTGGCTAGCCCCTGGGCTAAATCACTGTAATACAAAACCGGGGGGAGTTAAAAGAATCAGAGGCAAAGTCTCCTGTATAAATTATATTCTTGTACTACCCAGCTAATAATACTGCAATAATCAATAGGTTTCCCTTTGTGAGAGTTTCTCTTTTGTACTGCTAAGGTAGAAAGCCCAAGTGATTCCCCATCAGTAGATAGAGTTGTCACGGTCTGATTTTTTCATCTTTGATGCCAAGGAATCTCCCTCCCTTGTTCTTTCCCACCCTCCCTTCTTTCTCCTCTTTCCTCCATTTTATAAATGTTTATTCAGCACCACTAAAAAACTAAGGAGAAATTGACATAGTTTTTGCTATTGTCAAGTCATATTGATTAGAAATTCCTTCTAATGATTAAAGACATCGACCCACATGTTCTAAAACTGGGATTCCATGATTCCACAACCTTTATTGGGACAATAAGAGAGTAGAGCCTCAAGAAGAAGCAAAGACAAAATCATTTGGTATAAAATGAGTAAATGAGTAAATACTCCCCCCCATTTATTAATATTTTTACAGGGGTGGGTGAAGGCTATAACTGTCAGAGTTTACCTCAGTTCATTAAGTGCAGGCCTGACATATTAAAAAATGAACTAATAATTTAGGAGCAAGTCTTCAGGATATTCAAAGCAAAAAATACAACATTGTCCTTCTGCAACGGACTCTTGTAAGATTCAAGGCTAAAAGATTTTGTTATTTATGGTATGAATTTGACAAAAAAAACTTAAATCATAGAACTCAGTATTTTAGGGTAAAAGTTGTATCGAGTTGTTAGGAAGTATTTAAGTGAGGCAATTTGTTGCCTGCTACTTTAATTTTTGCAACTTTATGAACACCAAACCTTACACAAATAGGCAAAATGAGCTAAACCTAACCTCACTCTGCCTATTGTAAAATGAAATGAAATTAAATGAAGATGAAAGGAAAGAAAGAGGGATAGAAGGAGGAAGTCAGGTAGGAAGGCAGGAAAGAGTAGAGGAAGAATCGATTCTCATTCATAATACCATAATTTAAACAAGAACAGTTCAGAAAAAAATGATTACATAAGAGGGTCTGTAAGAGCTCACATATACATAAAAACCAATATTTGGCATTTCAATACAAGTTATATTAGTAGAATTATGTTAAGAGCAAATGATCTTATCTAAACATTGCTCTAGACTTTTAGTGGATTGATGCAATTAAAATATTTTAATTTATAGGTTACCTCTTTTTAAAATTATTTCAGGAATTAGTTCAATCATTACATATTTGTCTGTATTAAATTCAACTTATGAAACAATTCCTGTATTTCACTTTCTAATTAAGAAAGAAAACTGGGGATATGGGCGTGAAGAGAGAACTAATCACCTGTTATTTCATCATTCAGATGACTGCTATTTCCAGTTTACCTCTTTTCAATTTTTTTCCTTATGAGTAAAAGTATAAAAACTGGATTCACATTCATGCCTTTTTTTCTTTAATTGATGTCTCATTACATCATAGAATTTATAAGTGTCACGGTTCATTATTGAGAATCAATATGGGTATATACTATATTAAGTTCACATCTAAAAGTCCAAATATGTTTCATTATTTTTAAATACAACTGTACTATAGACATTTACTCCAATTAATATATATTCTTTCTATTTTACTTTCAAGTTCATCTTATAGTCCATTTACTACAGCATGCTTTATTTAACCGGTCTTCTTTCGTTGGGTATTTAGGTTCTTCGCAATAGACAGTTGTTTAGGGAAGTTTATATATCTGATTCATGTCTGGCAGGGATATTTTCATATTTCTTCTCTGTCCTGTGGTTTTTGGACTACAGCCCCTCCCATAAAGTTTATTTACCCTACTCATATAAAGACATAGGAGCATATAGTGTTGGCTATAATCCACACTATTGCAACATGTTAAAGAAAATGCCTCTGAGTTATCTCAAAAGATCGTCTTACTTCTAACACTAACAGTAAGCCATCTCTCCCCCAACTTAGATGGTTTAAGGTTATGGCTTAACTGTCCGCATCTTTTATTTATTTGGTTTCTAGCTTGCTTATTTCACTTAATTTTGATCATTTAAATGTCAATTTCCTAAATCCTTGACACTTTTCAAGCCTTAAACTCTTACATTTGAACAACTGCAATACTATATCAAACTTCCATAAAAATATAAACCTTTACCTCAGATATTAATATCCACAGTCAAGTAGTTTTTAGATCTAAATTATTGTTAAATGTGAAACAACATGGTAACAATAAAATGAAATTTAAATGCTAGCCTAAACACAGTTTACAAAATTCTTTCTTCAAATGTATGCAATAATTTTATGTCCTCATAATCAGAATTTTTTCACTGAGCCCTGAATCTTAAATTCTAAATTACCAATTAGACTTTATGTACATAAATTCATTTTTTAGTTAGTTTTTTAAGGAATGACTAAAAGACTTTTAATTGTTGAGTACTTGAGTTGTTTTTAAATGTTCACAAATATTTAAAATTCTGAAAGGAACATCTTAGTTTTTTTAATTCTTCTTAATGATTCCCTTAGGCTTATCTCAGAAGATTAAATATAGTATCAAAGGAGATGGGCACTTTTATGTATTACCAAGATGCTTTTCAATGCAATTACATTGCTACTGCTAGGCTATCAGTCCAGCAGATCCACCAATATTGTACTAGCGGTGACTGTCATATTTAAAAATTATTTCTAATTTGATAGATATAAAATGATAACTGCTCATGGCTTTAATCTCTAGAATTCTATGGATTGCTCTCTCAAGTCTAGGAGCTTTGTGCAGGATTCTCCTTGGCTCCCTGTGGGTAGTAGCAGTCAGAATAAGCAGATACATAAATAAAATGGGGCACTCCAGAGCAATTTCAGTTCATTGAGACATTGCTCCTCTTCTAAATAAAAGATGATCTAGGGAGTTGATATGAGTGTTAGCCCCTTATATCTCCTTGTATCTGAGACTGTGTCATCATCACAGTGATTTACCCCAACTATTTGAATCTGAAGGTCAGTTTTTCTGAAGACTAACAATATTCAACCTAGATTTATTTGATATTAGGGCTATTGCACACCGTGACAGGGAGAAATGTTTGTTATGACACAATTTATTTTTATATGAGCTTCCTTTATACCAAGAGTCATAAAATATTTTACAGTGATACATAAGCTAATGGTCCTTGCAGAATGCTGATTTTTCAGTGTTTATTTAACTTGTGATTGTGATGAAAAATTGTTTTTTTTATTCCATGGCAGGTAACAGAGGATCTTCCAACAACTATGTTAAAGAATATAATCCCAGAGGCTCAGACGGACTGTAGATATGAAACATCATGATTTACCCTTTCCTAGAGCCTCACAGACTAAGGAAGGGCAACTTTGTGGTGGAAACAAGAGAAAGGAAAAGAATTAGGAAGGAGAATCAACAACAGTCCATACCAACAGGGAAAACCAAGTAATATTTCTTCCTAAAAGAAGCAAAAAACACTCTCCCGTCTTTTCCCAGTAAGTTTGTGACTCCTCAGCTGCTCTCAGTGCATGCTGGACGTGACATTTAAATGATAAAGTACAACAATTTGAAGTTCACCATATCAAACACAGCAACAGCTCCCCAAGGCACCAGAAAGAAGAATCAGGGGCTGTACTGTTAGAGACTTAGACCTGCAGTATTATTTTCATAAATTAAATTTATAACTGTCTGGCTTTCTTTCTTGCACTTTTTCATTGAAGTCAAAACATCTTAACTCCCCATTGAGATGATACTGACAGTTTTCAGATAGACTTCCTGGCCTTCTCTTTTCTTTTAGCCCTAGTTCCTCATCTTAGTGCAGAAACTCTGGGAAATGCTTGCTTCTAAGGGAATAAAAAGTTAGTAGGGTTCTTCAAAAACCACATAGAAATGACTCAGTAGGTCAACAGGAAAACCTTTCATTCTCCAAGGACACAAGTTCAAAATCTGAAATCAGGAGGAAGTGTCACTGGATTGTAGGGCAACAGCTCCATATCTAAAATGCAGGAAATTCAATGTTTGATTGTTATTCACTTGAGGATTCTGATACACAGTTCATTTATTCTTCCTCCTTCTCCCTCAAATTCCAGTCTCTATTCTTTCACCACTAGAAGCAAAGGAAATGGATCTCAATCTCAATTGTTTTACAACTGATTAAATACCTAATTAAAAAAAGGGATGGTCTTAGCAAAGCTTCAGACTTTTTTTTTTTTAATTATGCATTTGGCATATGCAACCTTTGGCAAAAATAAAGACAGTTTTGGGAGAAAGTGGAAATAATGTTTCTGAATTAGGTGTGACTGTGCTAAATCTTCATTCTGAAACCAACTGTACACCCCAGTTGTGTCACTTCTTCCCTTTGACCCTGAGTTTTTCTGTCTATAAAATGGAATTAAGGGTTCCCTCAAAAGTGAATGGGATAATTAACCAAAGCAAGGACTTAAAGATTAGAATATGATGTCTGTCCACTGCAATGCCTGGCATACAGCAGGCAGTAAATAAATGGTTGCCAGGGATTTTAATTAATACCGTATTCTGTTTCATTCTCCCTGAGAATATATGGAAACACTCAACCAAGTGGGAGTTGGTGGCAAATTTGTTAGCAAGGTGGAGTGTTCTTTTATTCTTCTCCCTGGCTACTTACAACAAAACCTAGTGAACCAGGTAATTAACAATGAAGGCAATGACCGCTTCAAGGGGCACAATGTGCATCACCCACATGACAATTATTTAGTGAACTTTTCAAGCACCACTGCATAGAGGTAAAACAGATTTGTAGGAGCCAGAGGTTATGGTTTTAAATACCTTTCCATATTGATTAATAAGATGGCTTCCTGGAAACATATATACAGATAAATAAGTCATTGAAATTATTTCATCTGTGTATGGCAGAAAATGAATGAAGTCATTAGTCAGTGGAAAAGTTTACAGTTAGAATGGTGGTCAGCCCAAGTACACAATGCCAAAGGTATGATTGAGGATGATACAGGCAGGCTGTAGAGAAACCATGGTGGGTAGTCCTGAGGCTCTATTCTCAAGCTTGGTAACAGCAAGGGGTTAGAGGAATCAGAAGACAGAGTGTGATCCCTGGACACAGAAAGTGAAACAACTGTGGAAAGGGAACAGGAATGGAGCTGTTATATTCAGAAGAGCAATAGTGCCAGCCTGGCATGCCCTTGCAAAGAGGGTTCTGGGAGAGTAATACTCCAGCCTCCTGCTCCTCTGTGCCTCCATCTATTCTCTAGAGAGTGCTCCTACTAGTAATCTCACTCAGAGGCCAGAGAACAAAGGAGAATTTGGCTATATTCTCTATAACTCAATCTCCCAGACCATAAAGCAAGGCGAAGGGGAGAGTAGACCTTGGGTGACAACCAGAGGATCTTCAGTTTACCCTAGACCCAGGCAAGATGAAACCAAGTTCAAAGGTTGGGAAGTCTAGACCAGATGGGCATCAGGAGTAGAAATGGACTCTTCCTTTTTTTCACCCTAGGGCCCAAAACAGCCTAGCTTTGAGGAAGAACTCAACAAATAGTTGTTTTAGGAAGAGTAATACTGCTAAGCTATTCACTTCAGTATACAATTTTTTAAGAACGAAATCAATCAAAGGCTTGTCTCTGTAGAGTCATAGAGAAATATTTAAATAGACAAAGTGACAAAAGTTTGGCATGTGAAGCCAGAACTGTCTTATCTCCAATGAGCTGTGCAAGGCAGCTATGCACATGAGTGCATTCCCCAGCAAAGTTTTGCTCCCTCACTGCAAGTTAAAGTTTAAATCCTACAGTAATGCCATTGACTGATATAAATGGAACCCCCATAATTTACCTAAAGCTGTAACACTTTCAGGTTAACATTTAGAGGAACACAGTTAAACAGTGTACATAATGAAATCATTCTGTAAATTCCAAAGTTGAGCTTCCACTATTTCTGTAAGCTTTGTATTTTTTTCCTATTAAAATTTTCTGTAGTATTTTTATTTTTGATCAGATTGTTAAAATAACTGTACTGAGATTAAACTTCCTAATGGTTGGACATAATTTTTTTTATAACAGTTTATTTTTATATCATTTTGTACATTTTTTTCCATCTCAATTGTAATCCCCACAAGTTGGACATAATTTTTAAGAAAAGCTGACTAAATAGAAAACTTTGAGCAGTGTTTAAGCAGTACAAGTTTTATTGGACAACAACTCACATACGGGAATGTCATTTAGGACAGTGTGTTATAAGCAGTAAGCAATGGATTTTACATATCAATCTAGAATAAAGAGATAGAGATAGAGATAGAGAGAGAGAGAGAGAGAGAGAGAGAGAGAGAGAGAGAGAAAGATATGGATAGGGCCACATTATAAAATGTTTTTCTTAGTGTAACTAGTTGTCAAATATTTTGAAATAGACTTCTCTAAATGCCAACATGGCATTTGCCTTGATTTAAAACATAACATAGTGCATAGGTCTAGTCTGTGCTTTTCACACGGATGTATTCTCCACTTACGTATCGATGGATGCTTTCCATTGTGCCATGCATTCATGCTGATAAGCTGTATTCTTTACGAATTTGTATCTTTTTTAAAAAATGCTGACTGCTAACTATCCACAAATTAATTTTAGGACCCACTAACGGGTAGAGAAACTACAATGGTAAAAGGTTTGACTTAGCTTAACTGATACACAAGAACCAGTTGTAGAAAATAAGAAAGCATATTGCAACCTCAAAAAGAAACACCAGGTATGAAGAAATCTAAGAGAAGATCAATGGTGAAATCTGATCAATGCAGATGGCTGAACCTTGTTTTTTTTTTTTTTTAAAGATTATTTATTTATGTTTACAGAACTGAGGTTCAGGCCAGAGGTGTGGTAGGTGAGAGGATTCACCAGAGAGAGTGGGGAGCAGAACAGGCAGACTGACAAAGTACAGTGCTGAGGGGAGCAGCAGGAGGGTCAGAAGAATTCTGCTGCCATGTGAGTCAGCTCTCTGGCCGGGGATCCAATTCATGCTGCAATGGCTTTGGAGAGCTTCATGATGCAGTGCTTTAACCCATTGTGCTGCCAAGGAGAGCCGACTAAGTCTATTTTATATTGAGTTAGAAGACAGAGAGGAAACAACTTATTCATTCACTCACTCATTTTTTGTTGCTGTTAATTCAACCATTCATTCCACAAGCTTTGAGCTCCTGCTTTGTGCTGTGTCCTGAAGATAGTGAGATAAAAGGTACAATATCCATGCTCTCAGGAAGCTCAAAGTCTGGGAAAATGGGGACAAGTATGAACATAGTTATTACATGGACAACAACAGCTGCTCTAGAGGTACAATTGCCAGGTGACCAGTTTTCTGAGAAAGTTGGGTACCTTGCCTGAGGAGGCCATTGTAACACATGTTAGGTAGTTTCAAGAGCCTGCCAATTTGCCAGTCAAATAACCTAGGTCTGAATCCTCATTCTGCCTTTTACTACCTGGGTGTCCTTGAACAACTTCTGAACTCAGTGTTTCTTCTGTAAAGTGGAAGGGTAATAAACCCCACCTCATGGGGTTGTGTAAGTGAGAAACCTAGCATAGCACCAGAAATCCAAAATCTGGTCATTGCTATTATCACTGTCATTATCAGCATGAAGATAACTATAAGGGTTTTCACCTCAAAACTGGTGACAAAGACTAGAATAAATAGACTTTTTGTGATTGATCCCTTCTGAACTCATAACAAGCACAGCAGACATAGTCAGTGAGACTGAGTATGGCCTGAAATCTTAAGAGAAGGAAGTGGAATAAAGAATCCAGCATGAAGCATCAAGCTCCAAAGTGAGTGTCTTTCCCTGAAGTTTTAACATTGATATCTGAAGTATGTGATTGTGCCTTTTAAAATAATGTTGATGCTTTTAAGGCTTAAGGGTACATGGTATAATTACTTAGAGATGAAATATAAAATAAGAAATAAGAGCTATCGAACTCCAAAGTCTGCCATGGGCAACCACCAGGATAGAAACTACTTTAACATAAAACATAGCTTCTTAAAGTTGTACTAAGATTCACATGATTAACTGATCCCTATGTGATTTGCATAGTTAGGGAAGTCTTTGGAGGATCTGACTTAACTTTGGATAGAGACTTGATGAATGATTTTATAGATGAGAAAAGAGAGCAGAGTCAGGTTACACAAACAAATGACAATTCTTGATTTCCAGGATATAATTTCCACTTTCAGCTTTTATATGTTGTATCTTTTGTACTATGATCTTCCTTCAATAAATAAGGACTTCTGGTAAAACTGTCACAAACAACACTTCTGTTCACCTAACTGAAAGCCCAGAGAAACCTAACCCAACCATTGTAAAATTCCCTACAACTCCTTCTCTTATCTGCTTACCAAAAATGTTAAAAAAAATAATCTAAATCTTTTACCTAGTTTTGATTCGAACGAAAGATACTCAACTCTGTTACCAGCTAAATGTTTCTATTGAGAATGATTTCTGGGTATGAAGAAGAAGTAAAGTATGTGCTCTTAAAAAGACTCTGTTTCTATGTGTTAAATCAAATATATGAAAGATAACAGGATGTTGGTTTGGGGTTATAATCTTGTAACTGCTTAGAGCAATTGCTAATGCAAATGAAGAATAATGAAGTCAGGGCCATTTAGCAATCTTTTGATGTCAATGAAGATTCCTGGAAACCCACAGTGATGAAACCTCTCAGATGAAATAGTGAGACTTGATTCTGCAGTGTCTCATTTATTTGCTGGAATCAAAGATTGGCTTGTTTCTTGACAAATGAAACCAGAGTATCAATGATCCAAAGAAAAGAAATGAGAAAGGGTCTTAGTAATTGCTGGGTAAAGTACTTAGCAAAATTTATCATTGAGACATTTCCAGGTTATGTGATTTCTAATAAAATGACCAACTAGTAGCTTTCATTTTGTCTCAAGTTTCATGTTTTAAACATCATGGCGCAAAGACAAACAACCTAATTAAAAATGGTCAACAGATTTGACATATCTCCAAAGAAGATACATAAATGGCCAACTAGCATATGAGAAGATGCTCAATCTCTTTAGTCATTATAGAAATGCAAACCAAACCCATAGTGAGATGTCACCTCAAACAGATTAGAATGGCTAGATTAAAAAAAAAAAATTTACAAGTGCTGACAAGGTAATGGAGAAATTGGAAAACTTACACTTTGCTAATGGGAATATAAGAAGGTGCAGTCACTGTAGAAAACAATTTGGAAGTTTATAAATAAGTAAAACATAGAATCATCAAATGACACAATTCCATTTCTAGGTATACATCCCAAAGAACTGAAAACCAGCGTTAAAATAAAAACTTACACATGAGTGATTATAGAAGCACTATTCACAATGACAAGCTGCCTGTCAACTAAGGAATGAATAAACAAAATGTGGTATACCCATACAATGGAATGATATCCAGCCAAGGAAAAAAAAAAGAAATATTGATACATGACAATAATGAAATTTGAACATATCATGCTAGGTGAAAGAAACCAGACACAAATTGCTACATAATGTATGACTATATTTATGGGAAATAACCAGAATTAGCAAATTCCTAGAAAGCAATTTAGTGAGTGTCAGGAGCTGGACAAAGACTATAGGGAGTAACCACTTAATAGGTATGACTTTTCCTTTTGGATGATGACAATGTTCTGAGAATACATAGTAGTGATGGTTGTACAACACTACAAAAGGGCTACATGCCACTGGACTGTATATTTTTAAGTGGATAAGCTAATAGATTTTTTTATTATGTCTCAATATTCACACCCATACACACACGCATATGCATACGCACACACACACACACACACACACACACCACACCACACCACACCACATGCCATGGAAGTTCCAGAAGCTCTATATTTAGAAAAGTGCTTATGATAGTGTAGTATTTGAAAATGATGTAGAGACTTTGCATTGAAAGTGTAGTTGATAAGCATGAACATGGGCCTCAATTAGATTGAATGTTTACTTAGAATGGCTAGGAGTAAGGAATTGATGAAATTTCTATTACAAAATGACCAATAGGGGGTACTGCTTCATGAAGTGAACACACAGAGATAAAATGGATTGTATTCAACAAGTTCACATTTTGTTATCTCTATTTAAGTTAGCATAACCTATCTGCTCCCAATGTCACCACATCTTCCTCCTGAAATATGGAAACACAGCTAATTTTCTTCTCTACTCCCCTGGCAACTTTTATTGTTTTGCACACCACCAGGGCACAAGGGGAATAAGCTATTCCCCTCATCAATGCACAATCAATTCTGGTCTACCCCCGATTTCCTGATCTACTAGATAGCAATGGCTTTTTGTCCAAGGACATTATTTTAAATTGTCATACCATCTTTAAACTAAGTTTAAAAATAAGAAAATGGAAGGAACCCAATTTCTCAGAACTGATGGCCTTAGAAGCTGATTCTGTACAACTTAAACAGAGGTATTTACACTCCCAGGGATATTTACCGAGATGCTAGGAGGTATATAAATCTCAGGAATAGTGCGGTACGTCTTCCTGAATTGTGAATTTCACTCCATGATAAGGGATCTGAGAACATTATTTTTATATTAAAACAGATATATTATGGAACAGCTGCAAGATCCATGTGTATTCTTGAGATTATACAAGATTTAAAAGAAATTTCTCACTAGTTTCCAGGCTCCGAAGGGGCAAGATTATTCTCTGCTGCCTGTAGAAAGATGTAAAAGCAATTTGTAAACTGCAACAGACTACACAAAATCTGCAGCAATGTAATACTGGGTACTGGGTAGAGAAGTATGAGGTTCCCTTCTCATGCTGCAGAGAAGTCACAATCTTGTGGCAGGATTTTATCATATTTTAGTTAGTTCATTAAGTGTTTTTACATGTTTAGTTCATCCCATCGTTAAAATGCCCTTGTAGGTGGGCAGTTTATAGGAGTAAGGAGGCTCTGAACATTTAAGCAATTTTCATTTATAAAGTGAGAAACAGTCGGACTAAGTCTCCAAGGTAATCTAAGTGGCAAAGGAAATGCTGGAGTAAGAGAGGGGCAGCAACTGGTTGGAAGTCACTGTGCAGAGAACAGTTAGCAACTGTGCTACCTCCTTCCCCACTTAATCCCCCAGTGGAGAGGCATCAAGGAGTCTTTTCTAGAGTAATAAAGAGAGCAGTGGGAATTGTGGAAAGTGGGGGTTGAAACCTTATAAACAAATCACCAAATCTACCCCTAGCATTCTAGACACCAAAGGAACTGAGGAAAGAATGGAAACAGGGAACTCAAGTCATCTTGCAGGTAACACACAGGTCTGCTCACACAAACATATCATTACTGGGAGTGCCGCCAGTTACCCTCAGATAGTATAAGCAGAGGCTGGGGGATAGAATCTTTGATTTAGGAATTCCCAGCCTGGGTTCTCCAGACTGCTCTGCTGCTTACTAGATGCATGATCTTGGACACACCTTCTTTTCCTGTCTTCACCAGGAGTCAGAATCCCACCTCCCCTTATTTCACAGGATAGATATAGAAATCCAGTGACACTAAAGCCAAGAAAAAAGTTTAGAAAACAAAGGTCTTAGGTAACATAACTGATACTTCATATGCCAGGGATTTTCTTTTTCAAAAATATGAATAAGCTAGATTTAATTTTAATATTTTAGTACAGTAAAATTATATTTACTTGAAATGCATTATAGTATGTACACTTCAAGTGTTTATCATTACATATCAACATCTGTATATACTACATTAATTTCACCACTAAAAATCAATTCTGTACTTGCCAAGGATTTTTAAAATGCTATTTGCCAGATGAGAATGATACAGACCATGAGCTTATTCATGAGCTGGTCCTGAGCACTTCATGACTGTTCCTGAGGAGTTAGCCACTCACTGGACTGTGCGCCTAGCACAGGGCATGTCCCAAAAGTAGTATTAAGTAAAACTTAATAAGGCAAACAAATGTAGCAGAAGTTCCATAGGTGAACTGAGACACACAAAGTATAAAGGGAGTTATAATCTTCCAGTGGCAGAAGGAAGGAGAGCTTGAGAAAGTCATCTAACATACTTTCCTTTAGTTCTAAAGGTCTCTCATTGACCCCATCTTCAAAAAATAAGAATGCTAAAGAGGTGTTTGCATGCTAATAGCTGTCAGTTAACTCACTGTTGGCCAAGTTCATCATAAATTAAAAAGTGACTCAGAAATGTACTAAGTTCTTTGTTTCTGGTTCGGTAACTAGTTACTTCAACTTACCTGAAATAGGGTCTCGATTACTCTAACAAATTTATTAGATTTGTATTGAGAAACAATTGAAAACACTATTTTCTACACTTTCACAGTTATTAAGATGCCAAATTACACTGATTATAGAGTCACCCAGAAAGCAAGAATAAGCAGCATTTATGTGAAATGTAACTCTCTTGACCTCTTTCTTGGGTAGGAGCCTGACCTCTTTATAATATATAAGGCAAAAATCAGAAGGCTGCATTGTATCATGACATCTTCATTTTCAAATCATTTTCTTTCAAGTTTCATGAAATATCTTTATAGGCCATCAGGCTTTTTTTTTTTTTTTTTAAGATTTATTTAGTTATCCATATAGAACTGGGGTATAGGCCAGAGGCTCAGGGGTAGTGAGAGGATTCACCAGAGACAAAGTGGGGAGCACAGTAGGCAGATAGAAGAAGTACACTGCTGAGGGGAGCAGCGGGCGGGTCAGGAGAGGTCTGCTGTGCCATGTGGTCCCCTCCAGGCCGTGGATCGAACCTGCATTTAAGTGGCTGTTGCCAGCTTGCAGTGCTGCGTCCTAACCCACTGAACCACCAGGGAGAGTCACAGACTGTCTTTTAAAAACTTTGACAGGGTTAAGAAAGTTAAGAAAATTAAGTTATAGTCTTCCTCCCTCACTGCAGTTGAAACTACTGAAAATAGGCCCTTTTTTTTAATGTGTGCAGGAATTGCTGGTGGAAGTATGGAGCAGGAAAGGAGAAAGATGTTTGGGAATTAGAGAATCATGAATTCCCTGCCCTGTACTCTGCAACAGATCTTGTAGACAGGAGCACAGTCCTCCCAGTTCTAGGCTAAATGAACTGACAAGGCTAAATTGGATCACACTGCTCTAAACTGTCCCAGAAACTGTTGAATGAAAGATGACAGGTCTGTCTTCGGCTTTGGTTTGGCCACAACACTTGAATCTTAAAATTTAAAAGTATATCAACAAATGTGTTAGAATAAAACTAAACGCTCTGAAGACTACGAATAGAGACTTTAAGAAATCTGGAGTAATCACAATCATGATACTATAAATGTCAAAGATCACAGAAACTTTCTGAAAACCAGTAATTTAAAGAGAAAAAAAGAAAGATCTTTAAATTCAGTAGGAGACTCTTTTGATCCTATTTGTCAGTCCTAAGTGTAAATACATGAAGACTGAAAGAGGCAGTCTAGAGAACTAGTCAGTTGTCTTCACTCAAATTTTTGAGTCTTCAGTTCTTTTAAAGTAATATATATTTGGGTTGGCAGATACCTTCTGTTGGTGAAAAGCCAAATCAGGTATCCTAAAAGAAGCAGTGTCAAGATGTCCATGAAGTAAGGTCCTTTACAGAGGATAAGAGAATAACACCAGGCTGGGAAATCATCTAGGAATGTGTTCTCAGTTGACTGAGCAAAATGACAAACTTAATTTTTCTCCTGTTCACATCTAGGATCCCTAAAACCTGAGATAAGGTATAAAACAAGTAATCTGCATTACCTCCTGGAACTGTATGAGATTGAACCAATCTAGTCAACTCTGAATTATGTCATGCTAATGAAAGCAAACAATGATATAGATCTAGAAGAATATAAAATCAGAAAATCGCTAATCTTAGTTTCCAGAATTTGCTATATTATCTAGGAGGTATCAGATTTGTTTTTCTGTTTATATTTTGCTTGTGGAAATTATTGTGTTGGTCTCTAAGTATACATCAAATGGCAGAGGAGACAATTGGAGTAGGAGGAATAAATCAGTTTAGAATTCACTGTGTCTATAGATAAATTCCAGGTGGCAAATTTAGAGCTAACTAATCATAAGATCACATATAAGATCATACAGCTCATTTTATAAAAAGGCAAACTATAACTGAGGTTATTCTAGCTAACGCAGGACAAAATTAGAGGTCCTAGGCTCTTACTTCTGATTCTGAGGTTCTTCCCATTCATCAGACTCCTTATTTCATTCATTCACCTGTGCCATTGTACTTATCAGTACTAATGATAACATACACATGGGATGGCAAAAGATTCTAATAAATCGATAGGTGAGACCCAAAGAGAATTGTTTAGAGAAATGAAAATGCTAATGAAGATGGGGATAGCTTAGCTCTCCAAAATATGTCGTCAGTGACCTTGCCAGAGGAAGAACCATGTCTGATGAAGGGTAATGGGACTTGTCTCAACGTGAAGTTACTCAACTTTTCTCATGTTTCTTATGGATAGATTTTTGGGTACTCTCAGGAAAAGATAGTTAAATGGATGGGTTTGAGAATAAAATCCATATTCAAGCCTTGCCTTGAGCAAAAATTTCACCCCATAGTTCCTTTCTTTGTTAGGATAAACAAGTAGCATAATCTTTTTGAGGCTTACTTTCCTTACTGTAGAATAAAGATAATAATAATTGTACATGCCTCATAGGGCTTTTTGGATTATCAAACAAGATAATGCTGATAATATATGACTCAGGATCAGGCATATACTAAGGGTTTAACCAATGATATACATAATCATTAAAACAGTAATCATAGGCAAATATATCTTTGTTCTACCATCTTTTGGGTTGAGCAAATTTATATTCCTTAAGGTTTAGTATCCACGAGGCTTTTTGTTTCTCTTTTTATTTAGTAACTCCTGAAAAAAAAATAGTAGCTCCTGAAAAAAAAAATGTATCTTTTATCTTGTTTTCTCCACCTGGTTACTGCCAGACAGGGATTTTCTCATGATAAAAGACAAATTTAAAATGTCCTTTTATTTTAAAAAGTGAGTCATAAAAATTAATCAATTTTAATCTATGAGGCTATAATGTTCCTGGGTGGTTTGAAGGTAAAAATTTAAGACAGAATTTGATGAACATTAAAATTTCATCAAATACCATTCTATTATCTAGAAAAGGAAACAGAGAGCTGTCGTGGGTATTTTGCTTTTGGTATAATCTCTGCTTGTTCCTTATTTTCACTGAATTCCCCATGGATGGCATGTCCCCATCCTGGCCCCATCATCTCTAACTTGGTCACTAGATTAACCGGTTAGGAAGCTCTGAGGTTCTGGGTTCTTTATTTCCCAATGACGGAAAGTTCTACCAACACTGAATGACAGAAAGTTCTACCAACACTGAACTCCTCTGGCATGCTCATGTCTGCATGCCTTGTGTTTTTACCTGGGAAAGTCCTTTCTTAACTTTCTTCCTTATTCATACAAGAACAGGGGTGTAGGCCAAAAGTGGTAGGGTGAGAGAAATCACCAGAGCCAGAGTGGGGAACAGAACAGGCAGATCTATAGAAATACACTTCTGAGGGGAGCAGCAGCTGAAACAAGAGAGGCCTGCTATACCATGTGGGTCAGCTCTCTGGCTGAAGGGGGTCGAGTTCATGCCACAGTGGCTGGAGATAGCATGATAGCACTGTATTTAACTCTGTGCCACTAGGAGGCCCCTTAACCTTCCCCATAAAAAGTCCAGAATACCAATTATATTTATAGTCTGTTGAGGACTTTCTAGGTGTCAGGGGCTGCTTTAAACACTTACAAAATATAAACTAATTCAATTCCAATTACAATATATTAACTTATGAGATGATATGATTTAATCTCACTTTTCTTACTATTAGTGAGATTAAATCATATATCCAGAGACATACACCTAGTAAGTAAAAGCTACTGGTGATCAGTCAAAATTAATTCTATCCTCTATAGAGTCTTGTTTATACTGCTATTTTTATTTTATAGTCTGACACGTTATAAGCTCCTATTCTCTTTTTTAGTTATTAGTATTCAGCACCATACCTCACATTTAGTTGGTCTTAAACTAATAACTACTAAATATTGATACATTAATCCAAAGACAAAAAACACAGCCATGCTGTTTACAGATTTTCCTAACATCATAGATGCTATCAGATCTTCGGTTGTTATACATAATGGTTTAGTGGCAACTGCACAGAAATGAGAGTGGGTAGATGAGAGGACATAAAGAGTTTCAGAGATGGCATACTTCTCTGAAAGTACATGCTTCCACCTACAGCAATAATATATGCTTTACACACACCCTAAATCCTGGAGAGTTACTGAAGCATATGAGGAGAAATTGAAAACATAAAGCACAGCTTTTTAAAGTCCCAAACCTTTTTAAACAAACTGCCTTTTTTCATTTCTATACATTAGGTTTTATTTTATGCTATACCTATTAGGGAGAGTTAAGAGTCTCTTGAAACAGCTCAGTTTACTTTTGACATAACTCTTTTGCAAAGACTCTTTACCACACCATTTCTCCAGGCTCACTTCTTCTCTTAGCTGTCACAGGGAAACCAAAGATATATGATATTTCATGGATACATCTGGATGTCACTTAACTTGATTGAAAATTTACTATGGAAGAATTACCTTGGCAGAATTCCTATGGAAATCTTTAGACATTTCCAAAAGTAACATCTCAGTAGTCATTTCAGCTTTTAAGAAAGGTTGTAGCAAAGAGTCTTCATGTCTTTATTTCAAAAGAAAAAAAAATGATCCATGGGATATTTAGCTAACCATACCATCACCTTTCTGCCATTAAAGATGATATTTACTAAGCACAGACCTACAGATACCGAAAGAGTAAACTACTCCCACTCTCAAGAAAGTTCATATTCTAGTGCACAAAGATATTTACTCAAGTAGCTACTCCATTCTACAGTCTGGCCAGTATTCAGTAAGTATTAGAGTCCAGAGGAAGAACCTACTCTGCATAGAAGTGGGCATCTAGGGAGGGTTTGTGGAAGAGGTTCCAATTCTGAATTCTGTTGAGCCTCAAGGGAGCTCCAGGTTTGGCTCAATGGAGAGGTCATGGGAGAGGGAAAGTGGAATTACAGGTCTTCATGATTGCATAAAGGTCAGAAGAGAAGCTTCAAGTACTGTTTTGTTGGTACACCGGGTAGTTAATTGTATGAAAGAAAGAGAAGAGGGGAAGGGAAAGAGAAGAATAGAGGGAGGGGGAAGAGGGCAGTTGGAGGGAGGGGACTCAGAGAAAAGAGAGAGGGAGAAAACGAGAGAGGAAGAGAGTAAAAAATTTTGTTCTGCTTTATATAAAACAAGGCTATGGTTGTAGCTACAATACAAGAATGTTAAGAAAGTTGGAGGTCTATGGGAATTAAATGCAATTAAACAATTTACTAAGAAGACAGCGTATATTGCTTGAAGGTATTTCATTTAATGATTGGGAATCTTAAAAGAAATCCATAATGCATTCCTTAATAGGCCACAGGTCATCAGGATTCGAAAACTTAATGTCAAGGTTTGGTTAAAAGAATTAGAGTTGGTGAGGACATAGAGGAAGAGGAAATCTTATACATTGTTGGTAGGAATGTAAATTGGCGTAGCCATTTTGAAAAGCTGTCTTGACCTTTCTTAACAACTAAAAATAAAAATACCATACAATTCAACAATCCCACTTCTGGGTATCTATCTAAAGAATACAAAACTACCAACCTTGAAAATAACGTATGTCCTACAATGTTTACTGTAGCATTCCTTACAATAGTTAAGGTCCTTAGCTAAGATAAAATATCTCAGTGGCCACTGTCAGATGACTGGGTGAAGAAGACGGGTGTAGAAACATAATGGATAATACTATTCAGCTATAAGGAGAGATGCAATTTTTCCATTTGCAACAAAATAGAAGGGACTTGAGGGAATTATATGAAACAATATTAGCCAGAAAATACCAAGATAAATATTGGGTGGTTTCACATATATAAGCAATGTAAGGAAACAGAGCAGATAAACCAAAAAAAGGGACCAAAACTAGTGGACAGTGCTAATCAAAATGAAGTTGTGAGAGACAGAATGGGAGTGGGAGAAGAGGGGAAGGACATTTAAGAGATGGTGGTATGTATTTTGGTTTCTTTATTTCCCCTAATGGTCACCTTCATTTCCTCACTGCTGTGCAGTGGGAAAAAAAGTAGCTCATGGGAAACCTTGGCATTGATGCAGCGGTGGGTTCAGAACAGAAGCAAGAGGGATTCAGCTAAAGGTGTTTCTACAAGAAGACATCTGAGGGGTGGATAGTCATGACTGACACAGGGATGGGAAGGAATGTACCAAGTATATAGAAGTCTGAAGAGGTGGAATCTGTAATTGACTGGATTTAGAGAAAGTAAGGAAGGACACAAGAATGGCTCAAGTTTTGGTGTGAATAGGCAGAAAGCAACACAACTGATAGAGCATGAGGAATTTAATAGGGATATTAATAAATTCCTCTTTGTCAGATTGTTTTTGGAATATCTATGTAGATACAATTAGTTCCCGACTTGGAAATTATATCTGAAGACAGTGGTATTCCCAGTGGACCTTATCTTTATCCCTACCTCATCTTTAGTTATACATACAAACCCATTAGGATGAAGCTATCTGCTTGACCGCCAGAATCTGAGATTTTGGAAACACTCAGTGTTCTTATTGATGTGATCTATCAATAAATTTAATATGCTAAATTTAAATTAATTCTGTTTAACAAAAGAAAGCATTAAGGAAAAGAAAGGAAAGCCAATAGAGGTCAATGAAACACAGTGATATTTAAAAAATAACTTCTAGAAATTTACATGAAATAGACTCACAATTCATCAGGAAAATGAGCATTGGAGTTATATAGGTGCTTTATCAGAGAAAATATTCAGTACAAGTTTGAAACAAGATGAGATGATACACTTTGATGACTAAAATGAAAATGTCTGAACTTTATGTCATACTGCCGAAGACATAAAGTAAATGAAACACTCACCTACTTCTAGGTAGAACACAAATTGGTATAACCACTTTATAAAAAGATTTGGTATTAGTTACTGAACTTGAAGATACCTAGGTAACTCCTTACCCTACAAATTCATTCTTAGGTTTATATACAACAGGAATGCCTGCATACAAGCCACAAGACACACATAGATTTATTTTGGGTTCTCCTTAGTGGTGCAGCAGGTTAAATCACAGCACTAAGAAGCTAAAGCCACTTCAGATTGAGTTCAATCCCTGCCTGCCCCGGAGGTGACCACATGGCGCGGCAGACCTCTCCTGACCCACCTGCTGCTCCCCTCAGCAGTGTACTTCATTGATTTGCCTGTTCTGCTCCCCAGTCTGTCTCTGGTCAATCCTCTTACTGCACCTGAGCCTCTGGCCTGTACCCCAATTCTATATGTATAAATTTTAAAATATTAAAAGAAAAAGATTTATTTAATGTATTTAGGCATACAAGAACTGGTTTGTTGGCCACAGGTATGTGGGAGGGGGTTGGAGGATTCACCAGAGAATGGGGAGCAGGACAGGGAAATCTACTGAAATACAATGCTGAGGGGAGCAGTGGACAAGGCATCATGTGTCTGCTGTGTCTGTAGTCAGCTCCCTGTTCAGGGATGGCACTTGTGCTGTAGTGGCTGCTGACAGCTTCATAGTGCTAAGACTTAACTGCTTGTGCCACCAGGGAGGCCCCTATTTTTATTATCATCTTAATTCTTACAATTGATTTTAAGAAATTGAGAAAATACAAAAATAAAAAAAAATGTTCCAAATGAAACAAAATCATCACATTATCAGTGTAAGATTATGTCCCCCCCCCCCCTAAAATAGTTAATCCAGGAAGTGAAAAGACTTTTTGGATCCTAGAGTAAATCAAGGAATGATGCATTTATCAGAGAACAAATTCATCAGTAAAAGCATATTTGATTATAAATAAATCAAACTATAGAAAATTTTATTGAACAGGGTCACTGAGAGATAAATATGTAAAACCTAACAGAACTATCAAAACTCTTGAGAGACTGGGGATTCTTGGATGTAACAAACCAACTACTGAAGATATATCTGGTCGTTTCTTCTAGGTGAGGCTTTCATTACTGACCCAAATTTGATATTACAATATATGTTTCTTTTAAGGATGTGAAAGCTTGAGAAAGGAGGCCAAAAAAAAAAAAGCAGTTTTCACTCATTTTGTGGTTTTGCACTTTCTTTTGGTATAGGAACAAAAAATTGCATAGGATTATGGCTTCAAAAGGGGTTTTAAAAACCATATGCTGATAACAGGGCACAAGGTGGGCATGACCTAACATCAAAGCAGAACTTCAAACTAGATCAGTTTACTTTCCAACAAGCCACCTAGATTAGGGGTTGTAGTTCCATTCTTTGAATATAGAGTAGTTCAATCCTAAAAATGGTGATGCCATAGGCAATCAATACTGTTACAGCTTTTAAAATGGGGACAGTTTTTTTTTTTTTTAAGATTTATTTATTTATGCATACAGAGCTGGGGGTACAGGCTAGAGATGCAGGGGCAGTGAGAGGCTTCACCAGAGGCAGTGGAGAGAGGAACAGGCAGATCAACAAAGCTGCAAAGGGGAGCAGCAGGCAAGATAGGAGAGGTCTGCTGTGCAATGTGGATCACCTCCAGACCAGGGGAGGGTGGTGGGTTAAACCTACACTGAAAAGGCTGCTGCTAGCTTGCAGTGCTGTGTCCTGTTCTACCACCAGGGAGGGTCAAAATGGTGATGGTTTTTAAACGTTTAAAAAAACAAACAAACAAACAAAAACAACCTCACATATATGGTATATCTGTTTGGCAAACATATATTTGCATTACAATTAACATCTTTATGTCTCGCTTCCTTTATCTGTGTATTTGTAGTGGGAGTAATATTTTTCATCATGGCTATTTTGAGGATCAAATGAGATCATGTATGAAAGATAAGTGACATAAATCCTGGTAAAAAGCTAAGGATTTGTTAAATGATTATTAAACAAACAAACAAACCTGTATTAATATAACCACATTTTGGGTTCATTTTCAATACTTAATGTATGGAATAATGGCTGATGTATAGGCAAAACAGAAATGTTGACCCTGATTTCATAAGTTACACAGTCCTTATTACATGAAAAACTTGTGACTAAAGATACCTCAGTAATAATACTTGTTAACTCATTCTAAAAGAAAGCAAATCCCTCCAGGCTTAAATTCAGAGCTCATAGCCTGAATAGCCAAAAGTTTCCTAAATGTGATATTCTGAAGGGCTTTCAGGCCCTGTAGGAATTACTACCATCATCAACTACGTACCTTTAATCAAGCTTAGAACTCGGTCCAATTTGATTATTAGCAGTGTGAGCCTAAGTGAGTTTAGAAAATTGCATATGGACATAGAAGAAAATTTATAAATTTTGTAGTCAAATGTTTTTAATGCAAAAGGGAATGGATTACAAATTTCATTCAAAGCAGTTATTAGAAAAATGAAGGTTACTCCATATTGAGGAGCTTTAGGCAAGGGGATAAAACAGTCGGCAATAGGTGTGCTGTCAACTGGTATTCTCTAGGATTTACAGATATTTAATCCATCAATGCCAAAAAAAATGATCAATAAAACCATGAGCACATCAAAATCAAAATTATTTTGAAGTTATCCTGAAATACTAACTTGAATGCTATGGAAAATATTTTTTCAGGAAGGAATAAAAATCTTGATTTTTGGAGAATTACAGTTTAGTATTTTAGCTGTGGACAAATAACATTATTCAGGGAGAGTTTTATCAAGGTCCCAGCACAATGCACTTCACATTTTCAGGTTTATTCAAGTATTTACCCACTTTTGAGGACAGTCATTATTTATGATTTATCATTCCAACCATGGGAATGTCAAACTCCTAAATTTTCTTTTAACTTTTGCCCTAGTGACTGAATAAGAATATTCCTTTCTTCTAAAACAGGCAATATGAGATCTTTCTTACCATCTGCAACATGCATATATTTCATAAATCTTTCTTATACAAAAGATGTATATTTTTATTTAATCACTTGTTTCCCTCATATCGGCTAATAATAATTTTAATACTTTTCCTTCTCTATATAGTCTCAAATTGCTTTTCGATTTATAGTCTCACTTGATATTTTCAATCAACTCTTTGGTATGTAATTTTTTAATATCCCTACCCTACATACTTTTTGAACAATGAATACATGAATTATTAATTCAATTTTATAGATGAAGAAAATGAGATATTGAGAAACTTGGTGAGTAAAAGTACTAAATTTGAATTACCAAAATATAAAATGGCAATAAAAAGTTATCTTCCAGAGACAGCTCATAATATGCAGTTGTACACACACATCAGCCAATTGCTGTGAATTCAATACAAAGACAATTTTGTTCACATGACAATAAAAAAAATGGCTTAATAAAATGTTAACCACTCTCTCTACTGCATCCTATAGGTAGCTACCTCTTCTGAAAATTTTTTTTATCATCTTGCTTTGCATTTAATAACATGTCAGCATCTCTCACAAGTGAAACACAGTAAAGAGATTTTTTATGTAATTCATTGTTAAAGGGACTTTAGTGTTTAGTAGATGTTCAATAAATGCTTGTTGCAAAAATAAATGAAATGCTTATTTGTCATACTAGGTGATTTTCTGAATATAAATGATAGTTATTGATAATTAACAGCCTGAAAGACCAGAGTGCTTAGGAAATGGTAGTTTTAGTTAGGAAATACTATCCTATGCTTAAATGTTTACAATGAGTTAGATGGATGTGAAAAAAAAAGGGGCTTGCTTTCTGACTCTGTCACCATAGCTTTGGGGTGGCCTGTCATGATTGGCTTCTTGAGGTTTTTTTTTTTTTTTTTTAAGATTACATACAGAACTGGGATACAGGCCAAAGGTGCAGGGGCGGTAGAGGATCCTCCAGAGACAGAGTGAGGAGCAGAACAGGCAGACTGATGAAGTACACTGCTGAGGGGAGCAGCAGGTGGGTCAGGAGAGGTCTGCCGCGCCATGTGGGTCCCTCCGGGGTAGGCAGGAATCGAACTCATGCAGAAGGGGGTTAGCTTCTCAGTGCTGTGCTTTAACCTGCTGTGCGACCAGGGAGAGCTTGTTGAGGTTATGTGTGAGGAGTAAGCAGGCAGAAACATTTGTCATGCAGCTTAAAAGAGCAAAGAGTAATTGATAAGGTAAATCAATAAGAATGCTAAAATGAAAGAATGTATGAAGAAATTTTAAAAATATTTATCTCTGGGCCTTTCCCTGGTGGCGCAGTGGGTTAAAGCACAGCACTAAGAAGCTTAAGCCAATTCCGCATGAGTTCTATCCCCGCCTGCCCCGGAGGAGATCCAAATGGCGAGGCAGACCTCTCCTGACCCGCCCGCTGCTCCCCTCAGCAGTGTACTTCCTCGATCTCCCTGTTCTGCTCCCCACTCTGTTCCTGGTGAATCCTCTCACCCTCCGCATCTCTGGCTTATACCCCAGTTCTGTATGAATAAATAAATAAATCTTAAAAAAAAAAAAAGACCACTGTAAGAAGAAAAGCAGCTAAATGAGAATGAAGACGCTCCCATATTTCACCTTGAAGACCACCTGTGTACGTTTGTGAAGTGTCTGATATCTTTGCTATACTTTTGCTAAACAATAAAATCATTTTGGATGATACAAATGAAAGAAAATACTTCCTGTTATATTCAATATTCCTACTCAAAAAAGGCAAATCAGTCAGCATTATAAAAGAAAAAAAAATCAATGAAGGCAATTTCGCTACATATTTCAGCCAGAATCTTTTCAGTGTATAAAATAAGGCATTCTAAAAGGAAATCAGCTTCTTATCCTATTTCAATATCTATTTCATTGACAGCCTTTTTTCACATATGAAAACTCTGTGTGAGAGAGAGAGACAGAAAGAGATAGAGAGAGATTAGAATATATTTACCTCTGTGACATGAAGAACTGCAAAAATCAAGTGCATTTGTCTTAGCTTTTATTTCTTTATCAAATTACAATTATCATGTTGAATCTATCTAGTTTCTGATTAAAAATAAATCGACAAAGACTGATGTCAGACCTTCTTATCCATTTTTGAGTGAAGGGAATAAAGCCATGAAATTGGGAAGTGACTTGCCCAAGCCTTCCTAGTTAGTGGGTGTCAAGTTGAGGCAAGCATACTAAGTGTTCACTAGCTTACCTTCTGGGGGTTGCTAAGGAGCAACAGCTACAGATGATCCAGTACCAGCCCTTTAAGAAACTACGCTAAGGGCCTGTCAAAGGTGGGAGATGAAGCAGCTGCCCTAGCAGGAGATGGGTCAGGAGAGTGATGCAGATCTCTGTCTGTCTACCTCCCTCATAATCTCTCAGCTAAAAGGTTTCTCCCCCAAGGAAAAGGTCTTTGTCATCAGAGCAGAGGGGATTACACTTAATTTAGCAAAGAGGTTTTATAAGACTCTCCTAAGAAGGAGGCTCAGAAGACATTACTTCTAAATCTGAAATCAGCTTCAGGCATGCTGCAAGATGACTTTTGAGTATCATCTCTAAGTGCTTACAAAATTGACATACATCCTCATCAACAAATATTTGTTGAGGACCTCATATCCACCAAGCATCCTGAACAGAAGGATGTAAGCCAGTCTTGAAGAGTTTCCCATCTTGCTACTATCATTGGCCAGCCAGAATCATACATAAAAGATAAGAGCCAAAGCAGCCTTTACAAAGTGCAAGATACAGGACAGCAAAAATGAATGCCTGAGGAATTGATAGAAGGGAGAGATAATTAGGGCTGTTAGAGATAGTTGCGAGAAAGAGTCAACTCTGGGGCTATGCCTTAACAGAACTGCGGGACATTAGCACAAGGGGAAGGATATTTCAGCTGGTCAGGAAAGGTTTAAAGCTGTGAGAAGGCTGGGGATAATGACCAGACTCATTTGGTTGAGACAGAGAATAATTTTAATAACTATTGGTGACAAACTTAGATGATACTGCAAAATTCTCAGGACACATATCCTGGAGGAAATCGAAAATAAGCCATCAAGATCTTTGTAGGCAATGAAATATAAACATGATTTAAGATGATTAATCTGGCAGAAGTATAAAATGTCGACTGATGGGCAAAAGATGTGAGGCAAGAGAGGGAGGAAAAACTGAACAATATAGACATGATATGAATCGAGCCTTGAAACAGAAATAAATATAATTATATAATCAATGTTATGTAGCAAGAGATTGTGAGCATGGTAACATAAGCAGAGTTTAGTTTGGAAAGAAGAAAGAACTGTAGACATAACTTTCACAAAGAAAATAACTAATAACTAGCCTAGTTTAAGCTAATGTCTACAAGTGACATCAAAGATGGAGATGATGTAGAACAACAATGATTGACACTATGGGACAACGATGGTTGACACTATGGGAGTGACTGAATCCTCTTAGGGGAGCAATGATTTGTGCTTTATATTACAAGGAAGCAGAAGAAAAATTGAAACCAAGGTCAGTGTTTCTTAGAAACACAGTAGTAATTGCCCAAGTCAATCAGTGTCTACTTGGACAAATTCTGCTTCCTGATGCATTGTAACAATGTAAGAATGAAGACATTGGCCAAAGGACTAGAGGGAACCCTATAATCATTCTAAAAGTGAAATTAAGCAGTTAGAAGTGCTGGTGAATTAGATAATACCTACCAGAACATAAGAGTCTCAAAACTGCATTCTGAAGAACATGCAGGTCATATACCAAGGTCCCTAAGGTGTTTTCATGTGATCTATATACTGATACTTTTAAATGAAATTAAGTATAATAACTATCTAAATACACAAGAATATGTCATTAGAGGATATGTTTCTTTACCAAGGGAAATCTGAAGTACAGAAAGTTTACACTCAGCCTAAGTCACACAGCTGGGATGTGAGGACCATCCTGAGAAGGGAATCTATGCTTACTCCCATATCCAGCATTAAATCCAAATCTGGATAAACCTCTTTGAATTTGAAAATGTAGTATAACACTATTTATCTTTATACACAAAACACAGATGAATCAAGCTCTCTCTGTGTATGTCACACACACACACACACACAATGAGAAAGGCTGATGGATTTTTAACTGTATCAATCCAAGAAAACTTTTAATAAAACTCCTCTTGGTAAGAAAAGAAATCACATTTCATTTAACAAAAGGCATTAAGTTTTAGTTTCTGGTAGGCTGATGGTTACATTTCAAAACTCATAATAGAGACGGACCTTGGCTTCACTAATATTGCCACATACACCATTTCGAGCAAAATATAGTCCATTTACAAGAAGTGCAGAAATGCTGTCAAATTTAATTAGATATAATTGTCACACTTTCATTAGCTATTAACATTATGTAAAGATAAACTAATGCATAATGAGTTCTCTCATTGTCACATAATTGTAATTTTAATGATTACATTATGACCATTATAATACAGTGCATATTTTCAATTTTCCCATTAGTAGGCTATTATTTATAAGGTTTTCTATTACAATCTGTCCATAGAGACCAAGTTATTAATGCCTTCATTTTCCTATAATGATGACCACAGTGTTGAAATCAATATGATGGCCAAAGGGAGAATTGCGATGTTACATGGAAAGAACAACAAAACTACAACCACAAAGTCAGCTCATTCGGTATATGCCGGAGGAAATTTCAAGATGGAAAAAATAATATATTAATATTCTTATGAGAAGCTCTAGTGTATAAGGTTTCCCCACTTTTGTGTGGCCTTAAGTCTCTGACTCTTTCCTAAGACAGTTTCCATGTTATGAAATATTCAATAGTTTAATCTTTGAAAAATGTTTTAAGTCATTTTCACCACTCGGAGAATTAAATTAACATCCCACAAAGTCATTTCTGGGAAATTTTTTGAGTTGTTCACTCTCAAGGTTGTGTGTCAAGAAGTGAAATGTGAGTGAACTTAGGATCCATCTCCAAAGATGATGAAGAGTCAGAGGATATTTATTAAAACAAAAGCAAAGGGCAATGTGACTGGTAGTAATTATGGCAACTCTGGATCCTGCAAATTAATATTAGGAATAATACTAATAGTAACAATACCCAATAGAGTTTTTGCTTTGAGCCACTGCCTATGAGAACTCAAGACCCCCTTTTTATTTATTGATATTCTATATGTGAAGGTTTGGACAATTTGGTGGATTTGGAAAAATGTCTAGAAGTTTGCAGAGATTTAGAAATATAGCTTACAAAATACCTGGCCTTAGCTAGTTTGTGACTTGAACTTGAAACCTTGTATAGAAGCATGATAAATGTCCGGGTCCACCCTCGTAGCCCTGTGAAAGTCTGTATGTCTCTCCCGACTACTAAAGAGCTATCTCATTTACCTTTGAATCTCTGATATCTTGTATTCTACAAGTTTTGCAGGAGATGTGACACATCTAGTTATACTATAAAAGTACATGACTTATGTTATCTAAATTGATGGCTAAACCATATTTTTCATGTCCCAGTATCCCTCCCTAAGAAAGTTGTTGGTCAAAGTATTCATATAGTTTGGTGATGCCATATTTTTTCATTCCAGTGAAAAAGAATCTTTACACATAATAGTTGGCCTGTTTTCAAACACTGATATATGTTAAGACACGTCTAGGGAACTTATTAAAATGCAGAGCCTCAGGTCCTATTCCTAGAGATTATAAATTTGCAGAATTGAGAGGCTATGTTTTCATCAAGAGATTCCAGAAGATTCTGAAATATGGTCCAGAGAGTATATCTGAGAAACACTGCAGCTGGTGTTCAGCTCAATTTAAGGGAATCCAGATGGACCCAATAGGCATGGCCCTAAGACATCTAGACTTTAGAAGATCCATTAATGTAAATTTCACCCCAATAAAAGATAAAAAAGTCACTAAATCTACTCTTGTCTTAGTTTTACTCACGTATGAAATGTATGTTAGATTAGTTTTTAGAGATGTCTTACTTGAGAACTCTGTACAATTAATACGATAAGACGGCAATGTCCTTGATCTATTGTACAATTTCAAAAAGTCAAATATGAATAATCTGTTTATCCAATATAAAGTCTTGTTGATGTGCACTTTTTTGGTTTTAGATGGATGATGTCATCTCTGTTTTTCAGAATTTTCAAGGTCAGTTATATTTGGCTCAGATTTATAATGGTGGAGAAATATCATTATTACTTAAAAAGGGTAAGATTTTAGTTTTTGTCAATCACATCTTTCAAAGAATAAAGCCCACATAAGTAAAACTGCAAGAGGAATATTGACATAAAAAATCTTGGGACACTGTAGGATAGAGAATTCTAAATTCTGATCCAAATTTAAGAGACAATGACCAGTGTTATTTCTTAAATTAAGGAATTAACAATTCCATATAGGCTAACAACATCTAGTCAATAATGGGGTGACAACTGTCACCTATGGCCCAGGTGTGATTTGAGGGGTCAGAAATACAGTATTGGATAGAATACAGTTCTATCTAGTAAGAGGACAAGCAAGAGCAAACACATAATCTATATGATTATGGTAAGAGACATAAAAGATAAGAGTTTGATAAACAGCTTAGGAGAGCAGGAGAAGGGTTTGTTAAGGAAGATTCTCTGATAGGTCTTTGAATCAAGACCTAAAGAAAACAAAAAGTCATATGTTTCCAGACACATTAAGTTAAGGAAGGCACAACTTTTCAAAATTGGATGATTCATCTTCCATATTATCATCAGCTTTACTTAAGCCAACACATTCATAAGGTCATCTTCTGGGTGGACTCCAGTCTTCCAGATAAGCCACATGGCCATAATTTCTTAACAGGGTTTGTGGAGTACCCAGGAAAAATCTCTAGCCTTTTAATTATCTGACAATGAGGAAAAAGTCTAGACTTTGGCACCATATCTACTTCTGCTGCTTCAAGAACACATCTTGGTTTGTCATACATTCCTGTGGTCAATATATTTTTAGTTCATTCTGGAATCTGTTCTGTTTTGGCAGGGTTTCTCAGCTGTTTTAATTTCCTACCTACTGACAGCCTGATGAGCATGATTTATAAATATTAAGAATAAGGAGGTGAGACCGGATGCAAAGAGTCTGCCAACACATGCCAGAACCTCTGATGATTTTTCAATAAGACTAGAGAATATGCTTAAAATATCAGTGAATTCCCCAAGTCTAGGGCAATGTCTGACACCCAGTTAGTGCCCAGGGAATAAGTGCTCAAAGAATGAATGAAATGTTTGTAAAAGACTTGAATAATGTTACACTTCCATGCTGCCTATCTCAAACCAAAATAAAAACTCTGCATAAATAGCTTGGTGTAAGTGTACGTGGGTGAGGGCATGTGGGTGTATGTTAGTAAACAGGATGTTTTCTGTCCTTTATGAGAAAGCATGGCAGCTGCTCTGCTCTCTAAGCTCCTATTAGAGGAAGCTGCTAGTTTACATCCTTGAAATCTGCTATTTGCATAGACCCTATATATAAGCAGAAGTTAGAAATGGAAACAGTATATGATCACCAAATCTCACTTGCGCTCAAAAACTCTGCCTATGGTTTGTGATTTTTGGAAATGTGGATGTGCTGACAACAAAATTAACTTCTCCAAAGAACTGAGAATTGCCTACTCTCATCATCCCTCTCACTGTAATTTACATGACTTGACGAAATTAGACTGTTATTTCCATCGGGGTGATCTGCAAAATCATAAAATGATGTATATTTTGGGATTGCCTAATTAACTCTCATTAGTTCCACTGAGGTTTCAACTACTAATATAAGCATTGCAAATATCATGGAGGTGTTCACATATAGTTTTAGTAACTACAAAAAAATACTTGAAAAATCTCTTTAGAAATCAGTCAAAAATGAAGATCAAATCAAAATGTGAGAACCTACTGCAGAAGATCCATAATATACTGACTGGCAACAGTTGCAGCAAATAGCAAGAAATAATTTATAACTAAAGCCAGTATTAATAATCAAAATGGGAGAATTACAAACAGGACCATATAAAATGCATCCCTACTCAGTTTTTAAACACACTCATTAACTGATAGTGAGCAAGCTGTTTGCCACAAAGTTTAAGTTTGCTTTGATATATAACCAGCATCTGAAGTGAGAGCCATGTTTCCAAGAAAATTGCCAGCACCTTGTGTCTTTCTTGTAAATAATGGACTACTCCTATTGCATGCCATCTGCTTAATATAGAAAAATGTTCATCTTAATTAGGAAATTCTTACTATTATTTAATATTTATTGAACACCCACAATGTGCTTGGCAGTAAAAACACCAGAAAAGGTTCTTTACCCACCAAGAGTCCCCTGCTAAAAAAATATGATAAGCCAGTTATGCAGATATTTCTGGGTTTCTTAATTATTTTATAAGTTTATTTTTACATCATTTTGTACATTTTTAACATATCTTGTGTGACTCTTTCCAGGTGACGAAGGTGCCAATGGCCCACTCTCTGGGTAGGTCTTCTCTCTTAGTTAAGGTGGGATGGTGTACATCAGCTAAACTGTGAGTGAAGTAACAGACACAGAGGAGATCAAGGGTAAATTAATGGAGTTACTATTAAGCATAAGTGAAATGTACCCCACTGACAAATTTTCTGCACTCCTAAATAAACCCAAATATATCTATTACAGATGTACTGATTAGGACAAAGTAACATATTAGAAATAAAGAATAAATATTGGAAAAATCACCCTGAAATGGCTATTTTATTGTTTTGCATTTTCCTTCAAATGGTCTACCTGCACAATCATATATATTTAAACTGTGAGATATTCATTTCATCACAGGGATATTAACATCTCAGTTAATATAGGTTTCATTGTCGAGGATCTATCAACTAAAATAATTAAGACAGGTCAACAGTCTCCTTCACCCTGAAGCTTCTAATTACATACCTTCCTCTTTTTCCTACCTGCTAAGCAACAGAAGTTGGGGAAAATTTGACATGTTCAATATTATAATTGAAAAGAAGCATGCTTGGGGAGGAACATGAAACAATTCGCAACAGACTGTTACATGGATATGTACGATATTGCTTTTGCATAAATCATCTAATTTTACTTTTGTTTTAAAGAAAATATGAATTAAAAATGTTCTTTCACTCCAATAGTTGAATATCTCAAATATTATATATGTTTTCATACCTGAATTCTAAATAGTTCCCAACTTCACATGGGAATAGTTTCCCCATCTACCATTGCTGTGCTTTAACCCTTACACCAGCAGGAAGGGCCCTGGTACTGTTTTTGTTTTGTTTTGTTTTAAACACTTTCAACTAGATCAGATGCTTTTCCCATCCTGCCTTATTATAAGGAAAATTTACAATGAATGAAAGAATATGCAATGATTTCGATTATAATGTTCTTTTTTATCCTAAAGTTGCATCACTGCTTTCAAGAAATCATCAATGATAGTCTAAGAGAAGGGGCACCTTCTGAGCAACGGTTTCAGTTGCCCATTGGTAATGTGATGAATCAGAAAATGGCATATTACCCAGCATCTTAATTTTATGGATATACTTTCTCAATAACCACCCAGATAATTTAGGCAAAAGAGAAATTACATATTAGTATAAGTAATGCTGCAATGATGGCAGTTGTCAAACAGTGCCAATATGAACTTTAAATGAATATAATTTGAAAGAAACATATGACAGAGGGATAATGACTGGCTCATATATTGTCAGGGTAATAAATACCTAATGAGTAAAATTATAAGGCAAATAGTAGGTTGAACATACACCCAAATGTTGATTCTTGACTTAAAGTCAGAGACAAGAATGATTTGTCTCTCTGTCTAAAATGATAAAGCATCTCTTCCTCATAAGCTAATGAGTAGCACCATCTGGCCTGATTACAAAGGAGCAAGATTGTAAGAAAGTGAAGAATAAAGTGACTGCACTGCAGCAGAATTTTTGTAGATTTAAAAAGTCTTGACATTAAAAATATCCTAAGAAAAATCACTTTTACTAATAGTAACTATGATTCTTGATGTCTTAGAGTCTTTCTCTACTTCAGTGGTTTTCAGGCTTTGGTCCCAGGACCATTCGTAATAGTATGACACAGAAATTTGTTAGAAATTTACATACTAGGACCTCATCCCAGGACTATCACCTCAGAAACCTGCAGGATGGACCCAACTTTGCTTTTTTACCAGCTCCTTCCTGTCATTCTGATACAGATTCATGCTTGGGAACCACTGCTCTACCAAGCCAAATAAGATTCAGAGATTTTTTTTACTATTTCTGCTGGATAGCAAGAAACAAACAAACAAAAAAAAATAGCTTGTCAATTCTGTTTAAGTGTATGGTCTGGTGCTGTAAAACAAAAATTAGTCAGAACAGCTCCTTGAGTGACATTACATCTCTTTGAATAAAAGCTGCTTTCCTAGTATATTTTTCTAGAATAATGGATTAAATAACCTTAAACATCCAAATTAATTCCAGGGTTTCTGAATAAATGCATCTTCTTCTTCTTAGTCTCCTTTGGTAGACCTTCTGAGACAACCTAGCCTTTGTAAGTTTGCCTGAATCCTTCACTTATTCATTTGTTTTTCCAATTCTTGTTCATTCAATCAGCAAATATTAAGTATTCAGTATATGACATGCATTAATCTAAGTGCCTGGAAAAAAAAAGAGAGAAATACACACATAGATTATATATATACACACACACACACACACACACACAGTTAGAAGGTAACAATGCTATGGTGGATGGAGTGGGAAAGGAAAAGGAAAACTAGATAAGGAAAACTGGAAATGCTGGTTATAGGATCAGGATTTCAGATTTAAGCAGTATCACAGTAGACTCATTGAGTGGTAAGATGAGTTCAGACTTGAAACAGATGGAGTTGGTCATGCAATACAGGTGTGATCCAACCGAAAACTAACAAAGTTTCAAAAGAGGGAGCATGCACAGTATGTTTAAGATGCAGCTAAGAAATCTGTATAGTGGAGAAGAGTGAACATAGGGAAAGTTCAATAAATAAAAGTCAGAGAGGGTACAGGGGCCAGATCAGCCTGCAAGTATACTGAAGTCATTACGAAAACTGGTACTTTAATAGAAATAGGGGGGCTATCCCAGGTATTTTCATTAAGTCAATTCACTTTGTTTTCTGGGAGACAAGATAAGTTGGACAGTGATCAACTCTTAGGTGGGCCTTTGTGTTTTGCCTTTTGTAGTGTTTCACTTTGTATGTGCTTACTAAGTTCCAAGAGTATAACCTGTGTTTGGGTGTGAGAGCTTCTTTTTTCACTGGGCAACTCACAGCTAACAGAATTGTGAGTTAAGCTTGGGACCTGCTCTGCCACTGAGGTGAAACTGAAATGGAAACCTGTATATGAGGAACAGCTCTGTCAGTGATTTATTAAAAACCCAGTGCTCAGTCACAAAAACTCAAGAGAAGGTCATACATTTGCCAACCTTTGGGTAAAACAGAGCAAGGGGTGGTCTCTCTTAGTAGAACTGTGGAAACTTTTCTAATCAAAATCTAATCTTAGAACTTGCCTCATCTGGTATGACTGTGACCCCTACCTATGAAGAAAAGTGTTTGGAAATTCGCAAGTATTTCAAGGAGCAGTGAAGAAACTTGTAACCTTAAAAAAAAAAATGGTTAGGAAGTGTTTCTTTCACTCATGTTCATTCATGTACTCACCCATCCTTCAAACATTTACTAATTACCTACTAGGGCCAAACATTCAAGCAGGTACTGGGAATACAAATACATAAGAGATGGTATTCCCTCCAAGAAGAGTTTAGTGACTACCTGGAGACATTAAACATAAAAGGAAATAATGCAAGTAGAGAATGATTCCTATATTATTTAAAAGTCCAAATGAACTTTAGAAAAAAATATGAGTTATAATTAGAAACATTGCAAAGGCTTCACACAGAGGTAATATTTGACTTGGTCATAAAGAATGGGTTGAATTTGTGTCTCTGAGGATAGGCTTCACCAATCAATTTCAGCTGAGCGTACAATCTCTGCAAAGGCACAGAAGCAAGACTATATAGTTGTCACCTGTGAGGGGCCAACACAGTCTAAGCTAGAGCAGCACTAGTGGTAATGATACAAGCGGGAACGTGACTGCAAAGGTCATTTCAAGGAAACCAGAAGTATCTGTGGGTCATTTAACTGAAAAAAGTTGAGTAATAATGCATTTGTTTACACTTAGTAGGTATTTTAGTGCCAAACCCCAACTATCCTAAATCTTAGAATAAAATAGACATATGCACAGTCTCTGCCCTTAAGAAATGCATTGTCCTTTTTCTCAACATCCTCGCCAGCATTTGTTGTTGCTAGTTGTTTTAAGATGTGCCATTCTCACTGATGTGTGGTGGTATCTCATTGTGGTTTTAATTTGCATCTCTCTTATTACAAGTGATACTGAATATTTTTTTCATATGCTTGTTGGCCATCTTCATTTCCTCTTTGGAGAAACGTCTTTTTAGCTCTTTTGCCCATTTTTTTGATGGGGTTGTTTATTTTTGTTGAGTTTCATCAGTTCTTTGTATAGATGTTTTTGATCAATCCTTTATCGCTAGTAATGTGTGAGAAAAATTTTCCCAGTCAGTGGGATGTCTGTCTGTTGTAATGTCTCTTTTGCTGTACAGAAGCTCTTTAACTTGATGTAGTCCTGTTTATCCTTTCCTTCACTATCCTTTACAACCAAGATGGAAAACAGCACAAAAGGAAGAACGATGTAAAAATAAATTTAAAAAAAAAGAAAAGAAAAAGAAGAAGAAATGCAATGTCCAGTGAGAGGAGGGAATAAATAAATACACTATGACTAGATAAATCCCTGATTTCATTCTTAAAGGCTACTGGACACTATGTTACTTGGCTAGAAATAGGACAAGGTCACAAAGCTAGGATCCAACTCTGCAGGCGGATTCCCAAGACTTTTGGAGAATAGTTATTCTTCACCTATGTATTTCTTGGGTTCAAGGGACAAAGAAATATTGTCGTGTTTCTTTGCTCAAGGCAATCTAAAATAGAGCAAAATGTCACCTGAAGATTAACAGCACTGGCTTAGAGACTTGTTCAAATGCAAATTCTCAGTCTTCACCTCAAGTCACTTGAATCAGTAGGGAACTATACGCATATTAAAGTTGCATCGCATATTAAAGTAGCAAAAGTACTGTATTACAAACAAACAAACAAAAAAAGTGGATGGAAGGCAAGTAGGCAGGTAGGAACCAAGGGAAGGAGCCAGAGAGGGAGGGAAGAAAGAAAAAAAAAAGGACAACTTATGTAGAAAAATTGATTGTTTAGTAGGAAAGGATAAAAAAGACATATTTGGGTGGTCACAATACCTCATATGAAGAAGTTCCTTTTTTGTTCTCAGAGAAGCAGAAATTCAATTCCATAATCAGTTGTAAGGTTACTACAATACTTCAGACATTATGCAGTTTATATTGAAATGATTGTCTAAGCCATTGAAAACCTAATAATACAAAGGTATACCACATAGGAAGCAAAGTCTCAAACAACCAACTTGCAAGAATTGAAGAAAAAGACGTTTCTTCAGACTATTAATGGACAGTGTATAACCATTTGTAATTTTAACCAAAACTTGAAATGAGATAGACATAGTTAAAAAAAATTCAAATGAAAGGAGAAATCCCAATTATAGATGTAAGTAAATCAAATGAAAAAATAAACCCATGAGTACTTCATAGGATGGACAGGGCAAGTAGGCAGGTAGGTGGGCAGACTGATGCTACATAATCAGGAAAAGAAAAAAAAAAAAACACCTTTTAACATCTTTACAAAGTTGAGCAAATATGGAGCATAAGCATCTATTGGGATTTTCTTTCTATACACTATAATCTGGCTATGTATCTAGTGCTTCAGCAAGTATATCCTCAGGCAAAAGAGAATATTATTTCCCTAAGTAGGCAGGTTGTAAGTCTTTATTTCTATAACTACCAGCCTTCCTTTAAAATATGGTCACTGAATATTAAATGTTGTTTTAAATTAAATTAAGCAGTCTTATCAAATATATCATAGTTTTTACCTGCAGTGTGTGTGTTTAAATATGACTGGTTGCAACTGATATCTTGCTAAATTACAAACATCCATTTTGAGAATAGATTACGCCCTCTTATTTAATTAACTTTTAAATTTCCAGTCGCTGTGGAAATTTAATTTAGAGGCGGCCCAGAGTAGGGCAACAGAGGCCACCATGAATAATGGGAAAAAGGAAGCTGTGGTTTACCAATGCTTGTCAGCTTGAAAACATAGCCCTGGATGCCTTCTTTTGCTCTTGACTCAGGAATCCTCTGGGTCGGCCCATGACTGCTGTGTGAACTTATTGCTCCTGCCAAATATATCAGCTGAGGTAGGAATATTAATTCAATTTAACAGAGAGGTATGTCAACATTGTTCCTGAAAAGTGCTGAGGAGTTGTATTTGTGAATCATCTCAAAAGAAAAGAAAAAAAGAAAAAAAAAGAAAACATTGTTTTGAAAACTATCTTTCGATCCAAGAACTTTTTACCTGTTTTCTCTTGGTTATGGTGTACCTGGGGCTAGTATCTATTTATTCTGTAAGAAATAACTAGATTTCCTTGTTTTGGGAGTCCTGATGGAATAATGGTACTTTTGGGGATGAACTAGTTAGGTGTGTTCATGTGCCTATGACCAACTCTCAGTCAAGTCCAGTTTTGGTTCTGTTTTGTTTTGATTTTGCTCCCAAACCTTTGCTACAGCTTAGCTGCCTTGTACCCCCACAGGTGGTTACTCTTGGAGTTTTCAATATTCTCAGGGAAAAAGACTTATAACCTCATCTCACTATAGAAACTAAGGTTTTTAAACCAGAAGGATCTGAACTAATTTAATCTCTAAAGTCAATCACACAGGGATTCAAAAGCTTTCAAATGTCACCAAGGATGTGGCGAAAAAAGGAACTCGTCCTCACTGCTGGTAGGAAAATACTGATCCAATCACTATGGAAAGCCCTGTTAAGGCTCTTCAAACTACTGAAAATGGAGATAATATATGAACCAGCAATTCCATTCCTAGGAATCTACCCAAAAGACACAAAAACATTAATTCAAAAAAAATGATACCTGAACCCCGAAGTTTTACTGCAGCACTATTTACAATAGGTAAGGTAGGGAAACAACCCAAATGTCACAAAATAGATGACTGAATCAGCGAGATGTGGTGTATCTATACACAGTGGAATACTATTCAGTAATCAAAAAAGATAAAGTCAAACCATTTGCAGCAACATGGATGAGCTACAAGGGACCATGCTCCATGAAATAAGCCAGAAGGAAAAGGAAAAATGTGGAATGGTTTCACTTATAAGAAGAATACAGATGACCAATGAAATGATCAGGAAAACTAACAATAATAGTAACAAAACTAGTAGCAACCCATAGATAAGAGACATTATGTGACAGAAGGGGAGGAAAAGGGATAAGGACAGGGAAGACAAGAGCACAAGGGACTACAGTGATGGGTGGCAGGTGAAATGGTGATGGGAATTTTATGGGGACACACAATGACGTAAAAGATATAACAAAATAAACATATATACGCTTTCAAAATGGCCAAGCTGAAATAGCAAAAACCTGGGCTGCGCTGAAAATCAACACCAGATGACCAAAACTATCAGCAACAGAAGGCAGTCAGCAGCAACACATCACTGATTTCTTTTTCTCTCCAAGACTGAACAGGGGTGGATGGAGCAAACTGGCAAACATTAACTACATAGGCCTCTTGATTTTTACTCATCAGCTTTCTACTTTGACAGTATTTCCTGAAAGTGACTTTGTGCATTTTCTCCTAAATGAGCCTTAAAAGTAACCCTCTCCCTTCTTATCCTCTGCACCTGAGGGGGTAATGTCTTGAAACACTGATCTATTTGCTGCTAGCTTTCATTAATTTCATCCATCCCTGAAGGCGGAGCCACATAGGTGCCAGCTAATTAAGACTTATTTAGGGCAGCTCAGGGCTCTTTATCAGCCCTGAATTAGCTTTGTACTTTTAATGGGAACTATAGCTTTCTCAATTATTACTTAATTAAATAATGTGCCTGCATTTACCAATGTATTTCTACAGTGGGAAGCAAGCTGCAACTACCCACTTGCCCACAGGTAACAATATCTCACTTCAGCTCTCTATTGCTTCTCCAGGAGTCGAAGCTGTTTTTGCATCTGTACATGGCCAGGTACATAATCACATTCTGCAAATGTTGAGTGTGTTGCCATGTGCTAATGTCAGCTCTATAGCACCTCTAGGGCATTTCAGTCTTAACATGTATTAATGCATGTGTATAAATGTCAGCAGGCTAGTATTATTATTATGCATACCAATCATTCAAAGGGAAAAAAGATCCATGTGGTCCACATCATTTTGAATATAAAACCTTTAATTCCAAAGTTTCCTGGAAGGAGTGAAAGTTTCTGTAAATCTCACAATTCTAATTCTCCAGAAAAATATTTGATAAGTCAAAATATAGCGGCAACCACAGCCCAAGGACTAGAATTCCAAAAACACTGGGCTCCAGAAGATGAAGTGAGAAAGAGCAAACAGCCTTCCCTTTGTCTTCTGTCAGCCTTTCTCACGAGGTCACAGTTTCTAAGTGACAAGTCAAATAATTTTCACTGATAATAAAGCAAATTAAATTTCATTTGGTTTGAAAAATGTATGCCAATATGCTTATGAGGTAGCCTAAATTCATTTTAAGAAATGTAACAGTATACATATTTCTTTTACTACTTATGTTTCCTTAATAAGGAATCCCTCACAAAAAATAAAAACCATTGGAAAAAAAGAAAAAAGTATTCACCTTAAATGGGAGGTGTTTAAATGTTTTAAAAAGAACGTTAGTAATTTGAAAAAGAAGGGCAAATTTTCTTTGAGCAAGTCCATTAATCATCTTTCCTATCATGATTCATATAAAATTCTAGGGACATAATTTTTTAAAACTCTATAAATTACACATTATAATGGTGACACATCTTTGCATTAAAAATTTAATATAGTACATACAGATGTTGATTCATAATGATGCTCAACTGAAACTTATAAAATGTCATAATGCAATGTTACTTCCATAAAAATAAACAACTTGAAAACAAAATAACCACTTGCTAAAAAATTCCTGTCAGTGCTGAGAAACCAACCAAAAGTCAAATTAAAAATACATCCGCCTCCCCCTAATCCCCCATGCTACAATATTTATAACATTTAATTGAGTCCTGTTTACTAAGGGAAAAAATATTTTAAACATTTATTAGAAAATAATCAACACATACTTTGTGAGCATGGATCTATGTAGATGGACCTTAAAGCATCTTCTCCGAGGCAAAACAATCTTATAATATTTACAGTAATTATATTACTGGTTGCGCTGTTATTCTTAGTCTAAGACTGCTGTGTATATGTTGTGGAATAAAGCAGATGAATAATTACACTGGTGTCTATGGAATCTGTTACTGTCAGCATGATAGAAAGAAGAAACATGTAAGATAGACGAGGGGGAAAAAAAACCTGCAATCCCTGAGTTTCAATTGGAAGTTTCAGTTTGAATTCATAATGATTTTATCTTTGAACAATATATCCACTGTATATTGTTTATGTGCTAGTTCTGCCCAATGAAAAGGCCAAAACACAAAGATCAATTGAGTAGCAATAAGTACCTGTAAGCCCAAGATCTTGTCTCTTAAATGCCAAAAGAACTATAAAGTTCTTTAAAGAAATGTAGTATCTGGTTTTATCAGGACATGTACAAGAAGAACCTTAAACAAGCAAAGAAACTATCCATGTAAACTAATGACATATCCCCATAGCCAGAAATAGGACCACCTGAACATAAATATGTAATATTAATGAACTGAAATATCTCAAAAGTTCACATATATATAAATATGTAAATATTGATAATAACAATAAGCCTACAGGTAATTTTGAAGGATGCTAAGGAGCTAATGTCTTTAAATTGATAACAAAAGAGAAATGGTACTATCTTCTATTTCATAGTAACCACAGAGTTAATGAGGGCAAATTGCTCTTTTATAGTGTATCAGGGAGCAAATGAAGAGGAAATGATGAAATATCATCACTTTGGAACCTCTTCATCACTTTGGAACCTCTTATGAATTATTGGATCTGGATAATCATTAATAACTGTTAACACAAATGTAAGAAAAGTAGACAGTACTTTTCCTGATAGAAGTACCACCTAAAGGTCTCGGCAAAATATAATTAAAACTGTTTTCAACAAATCCTCAATACAGAAATGCCAATGTAAAAGAAGTATCAGGGAGGCACAAAATCAAGACTGCAGGCTATAGGAAGAATAGCTTTTTTTTTTTTTTTCCAGTAATAAGGGAGAAGTTTAGTTCAGAAAAACAAACACCAATCGGTTGCAATGCATATATCTTATGCTGATCCTGACTGGAACAATGTATGAACTCTGCTAATTAGGTTTAAATTAACATTAAAAATTATAATGAGACCATTGGAGAAATTTGAAAATAGACTAAATGAAAAAGATTTATTAAGGAAGTGCTGCTGATTTTTTATGTAGGACAAAGACATTATGTTTATTTTTAAGAATCTGTATCTTTTAGAGATATATGCTGAAATATTTATGAAGAAAATAATAGGATTTTTGGGATTTGTTTAAAAATAATCCTTGGGGAGTGAGAAAGTATATGAAGTACAGGTGAAACAAGATTGGCCAGGAGTTCATAATTATTCAAACTGAGCAGATAGAATACAGAGGCTCACTACACCATTAGTAACTCTACTTTACAACTTTGATATTTTTTGCATAAAGTATTAAAATACATTCTTGCTTGAAATTTGACAATGAATTTCAGGTCATCATGGAAAATTCTATGTCAATAAAATCTGCACTGCTAAAGTTAAATTATAGATTTAAATAATAGTGGAGATAGCATCCTTCGAGGTCACTTTGACCAACCTTTTGTCATCCAAAAATTTTACCAAAACCATTTGTTCTGTTCATTTAGTTGTCTTCTTTGGTTTGGTTGTGGTACTCAGAGAAACAATCTGGTTGCAGTAGTCAATAAAGCAATCAGATAGGAATAGATTAAGTGGAAAAAAAATCAGAAAATGATTTTGACTTTTTCCTACTGTTATTTCAGTAAATCTACCAAGTGGATCACACCTGCTAGTTAATTTTACCAAGTGAGCTTTCCCCCTACTATACAAACAGCTTTCATCATCACAACCAGTACGTAAATTAACCTCTCAAAGCTATTCTCTACCTGTTCTTATTGAGCAATCCATAAGAACCATGACAGTGCTTCTCACTGAAAATTCACAGCAAAAGCAATTTTATATAAACACACAGGAATACAGGCATGCTAAGCGCTTCTCTGATACCTCCAAATGATTCTGATTAGGACATATCCCGAGGGCTAAATATGATTAATGGATATCCAAATATATCTAATTAATTTCACTTCTCTGGGCTAGTGAGAGACCAGAACTTTCCAAAGCCTCTTGAGAACTGTCATATTCATATAGAATGGTGCAGTATGTGAGACTATTTCTTAGAAGTGCAACCTAACCCTTTATCTCTACTACCTGTCTCTTTGGGCAATTTATGCTACACTGACTGAAATCTAATCACTTAGAATCTTGTTGCTAACACTAACAGTGGAAGGAGGCCAGTATTATGGCTATTTCTGTCTTGTGTTTCATTAGAAGATATGCATTTTTGATGCTAGGAAATATATACTATTAAATTCAATTTGCATTATTAGTAGGAAAGTTGATCTAGATATTATAAAATATTTTTCAGCATTCAAATTATATTTATACATCAGAAACCTCCCCTAAAGTGCATACACTAGTGTAGTTGAAATTTTAGATTCGATAATATTGTATAGTAAAACTATTTTCCCAAAATCAAAATGTTAATTATAGCAAAGTTAAATTGATCTATAATATTACACAAATAAGCAAATAGGTAATTATGAAATACTAACATTTTAGTATTTTTCTCAGTATTTCATTACAAGAACTAGATACATGAGCTAAGGTCAACTGATATATAATTCCTGTTCTTTCCCACAAACTGGTTACATTTTTAAAAAGACAAAATGGTGGGCATTAATGTTGCACAGGGGATATGGTGGAAAGGAGGGAGCAGAGAGGAAGCAGGAGAAGAAAGGGGAAGACTGACGTGAGTAGGCTTCCTGAAAAGGAAGTAGGAAGGGTGGTTTACAGAATTCCAGGGAAAGAGTAAGATGTAACAAAAAAAATAAATTGATTGTAAATAACTGATGATTATTATAACTCACTTCTGTTGAATTCACTGTAATGATTCTAACTAGCACAATCTGTGTTAGTTACTAAATTATGGCCTTCATGATCACAGGGTCCATTTGCATGCAAAAAACTATGCACTCTTATGAGAGGATTAATAGCCTATTCTGTTGGTGGTCTCAGGTAGATTTTGCCAGACTTCCAAAGAAGTTTATGTCCCAAAGTTTCTTATCATTTCTGTCTTGAAAGAGAAATATGTGGATTTCCTCTTTCAAAGAAAATACATTTTAATAATGATCAAATTAAGCTAAATTAAGAACAAATCTAAAGATATCTTGGAGATGCACCAGTATTACTGGTGCCTCAAGCCAATCAAAAAGAGAACAGAGGCAGAACAAGTGGATTAAAAGGGTCTGGCTGCTGGTTCACCCAGTAATCACAATAGTCAGAAACATTACAATTGGCTTAAACAATAATTCTATTCATTTGATAGCAGGTAAAAAGACTCAGAGAAGAGTTGCAATAAAAGACAATGAGGTTGCTTCTCAGAGGACTCACCTGTCTTTCCCAGTTTCCTTCTTAAAAACTCCATCACAGTAACTCATGCGCTTCTCTGTGGTCACATAGATGTGGGCGTTTGGGTAGATGTCAACAGTCTTTTTCAGCATGTTGTAAACAATGCCATTGCCATCTTTCCTCATATTGCGAAAAGGGCCCCAAATAACATAAACAGTAGTGTTTGCCTCCTTGAAAAAATAATCAGGGTTTTTGAGCAAAAGAGGTACACTGGTATGGGACACAACTCGAATCATTGTCATGTGGCCAACATCTTCTTCATAGCCCTTGGTGGGAGCATTGTTCATTCTCCAAATGCAGGAGTACTGATCGATCTCATTCCCAACTTTCTGGCCAATCATTTGACCTGAGTTTGACACTATGGCACAAAGGTCACAGTCTAGTTGCAAAGGCTGAAAAACAGGAAGAGAAACATGTAAATTAGTAATATCCACCCATCCATACAAGCTCCCCTAAGAAAACCAGTACATTCAGGTATTATTCATGCAGAGTAAGAATATCTGAAATACAGATACCAATCCTACAGCAGCTGTCATAGCTTGTCAATTTAGAGGAATATTTTCATTAAAAATGTGGATATAGATGGTTAAGAAATAATTTTAATTTCTATCCCTTTGTTTTGTTTTATAATGAAATAGATGGTCACTTGTTTTCCACTCTAAGTGATGACTTTTCATTCAAAACTGTAACTTCAAATGAAATATGGAATATTTGGTCTCTTTAATAAGGACAATGGCTTCAAAAATGCAAACTGAATACATACAGTCACCAATTCTGTATTTTTTCATTATATGTACGAACTGCTATACAGCAACTGATTAAAAAAATGAAAAATTCAACAAATGACAAGATTCAGAACCATTTAGTCTCAGACTCTCAACTATAAGAGACATTTAAATAATGTCCTGTGCCATCAAGTTAACTGTATGTTTATTCTAGATGAATTAGGAAAAGCCTCCTTAAAAAGAAATGTAGTTGTAAAAAGTGAAAACAAGGACCTCCCTGGTGGCACAGCAGGTTAAGGTGCTGCACTGCAAGCTAGCTGCAGCCACTTCAGCGAGAGCTCCATCCCTTGCCCTGGAGGTGATCTGCAAGGCATAGCAGAACTCTCTTGACCTTTCTGCTGCTCCCCTCAGCAGTGTACTTCATCAGTCAGCCTGTTCTGCTCCCCACTCTGTCTCTGGTGAGTCCTCTCACCGCCCCTGCACCTCTGGCCTGTACCCCAGTTCTGTATGCATAAATAAATCTTAAAAAAAAAAAAGTGAAAAGGAAAGTCATCTATAAACCAGAGACATTCTACAGGGGAGGAGAGAGGAATAGAAGTAAAAGTGGGTAAAACTGGGGTGGGAAAAGCATATGGGACTATGGTGATGGCACATGGGTGAAGTGATGGTGGGAAGTCCATGGGGGATACAAGTGTGAAGAAAAAAATGTATAAAATGAACAAAGATATAAATATACATATATAGTCATAAAAAAAAAACCAACACAGGGGAGGCATACACAGAATCTTTCGAGCTTATCTACCATCTTCCCTAAAAAAGAAAAGAAAACAAAAACTCATGAAGCAAACAACACATTTTAGGACCTGCAGGCAATAGATTCAAGCTGCAGTGGTAGATATAAATTTAGGTGTAGACTCACTACTATTTCTATTATTCCATACATTCTTTCCTTCCAAGCAAACCCAATACTATCCTTTGCCACTTACTTGCTAAATGAAAGGAGTCACCCTACCTTTTAAAACAGTGATCAGGGAGTAATGGGCAACGCTGAATAGACATCTTTCTTACTTGCCTTCTGTGAGGTGCCACATTACGTAACCAGATACTTGATCCTAGATTTGTAGTGTGCTTATTGGTCACTGGCCCTTGTCCTACTGGATCTCTCCTAATTTCCCTAATTGTATGGTACCTGAATTTAATGCTAAATTATGCCTGTCTGCTAGACAGTAAGTTATGTAAGAGCAGAGTCAATGTCTGTCTTCTTCATTCTAACTCCACTCTCTAGAAGTCTCTGGAATACTAGAGTAGCTCAATAAATGATGGAGCAAATGAAAAAAAAAAAAAAAAAAGCTATTAAGAGCCTAAGATGGAACTTAATATTAGGGAAAAAAAATGGATACTTCAATTTATCTAGAAAAGTTGATATAGATGAAAGCAAGAAGCTAGCCAGAAGAAACATAGTAACAGCAACAGGTTAATCAAGGTTGGTAAATTGAGAGGGGAAAGTGTTTCAGAAAAGAGTCCTGGATAATTATCACACATCAGTAATACATCATTTCTCCTTATCAGTGGTGGGTTCCCAAAGTAGTTACTGAGCAATTACTACTAGTGCCATGTACTACTATCTGGGATGCAGCTGTTCAATTTTAAAGCAAAAAGCCCTGCCTTAATAAGACTTACATGGAACTGGGGAAAAATGCAATATATATATAACCAGCATGTATATAATATTTTAGATGGAAATAAGTGCTAAACAGAGAAAACTAAAGCAAAGAAGGAAGTATTATAGGGTCTGTGTGTTTGTGTGTGTGTGTGTTTATGTATGTTGGTGGAGGGGTTGGGGGGAAATAGTATTGAGGAAAGACTGAAATGAAGTAAGAGGGCTGGCCATAGGAATTTTGAAAACAAATAACAAAATATGCTTGCAGGCCCTCCCTGTTGGCGCAGCGGGTTAAAGCACCACACTATGAAGCTAAAAGCCACCTCCGCATGAGTTCGATTCCCGCCTGCCCCGGAGGTGACCACATGGCGTGGCAGACCTCTCCTGACCCGCCCGCTGCTCCCCTCAGCAGTGTAGTTCGTTGATCTGCCTGTTCTGCTCCCCACTCTGTCTCTGGTGAAGCCTCTCGCCACTCCTGAGCCTCTGGACTATACCCCAGTTCTGTATGCTCAAATAAATCTTTTTTTAAAAAAAATATGCTTTCAAATCGAGGATGAATGCTACTTTCCTAACAAATTCCCCCAAGGAAGTAGAGAAACAACGGGAGAGGAGCGTGATTTGCCAAAGCAGGTAGTGAGGCCACAGAGGTGACATGAAGACAGGAATTGAGGTCTTTTACTTAGGAGCCATCGGGGGGCTCTAAACTGTGAATGATGTGAGTTATATTTTAACAGCTTTGGCTGTGTGGAAAAGTGACGAAAAGGAGGGAAGGGCAAACAAACAAAAAGAAGGCAAGAGCAGACACTGGGAAAGCTACTGTCACAATTCTAGCAAAAAGGGTGGAGGCCTGGACCCGGCTGAATAGCAGAGGATATGGCAACATGCTGGTCACATGCTGGATATATTCTGAAAGGAAAGCCTACTGGACTGGCCAGTAGATGAGACAAGGATGTGAGAGAAAGACAGGATTCAGTGAAATTTTAAAATTTTTAGCCCAGACAACTGAGCGACTAGAGCTGCCTTTAACCAAGAACTTCAAGTCTGCAGGAGGAACAGAAAAGGAAAACAAGAATTCAATTCCAGACCTGCTGGATTTGAGATTCTGTAGCAAATATGTGAACAATACCACCCAAACTGCTTTACAAAGTATTCCCCCACCCCAAATATTAAAGTAATATGGGATTAGTATGGAAAACCTGAAAAATAAGAATAGATAAAAGAATAAAAACTCTATTTCCACCATTCAACAATGACTTTTCTTCCGTCTGGATAGCTGTACTACTTAGACATGTTGAGAAATACCATTTATGTAACTTAGCAAGCTTGGTTTTTCATTTAATTTCATATCATTAAGCTTTCGACAGTCCTTCAAGATATTTTTAATGCCTGCCCAATATTCCATTAGATGGGTTTATTATAAGTACCTATTTGCCTACTGCTGGGCATTGATTGAGCTATTATCTGAATTTTGTTCTATTATAAAAAGTTGCTATGATGAACATCCTTATACTAGCCATTGTATTTTGAATGCTAGCAGTTATGTTAATTTACTGCTTTGATTCAGTTTTTATTTTAATCTTGTGAAGATATGCAAAGCAGGAGAAAGGTGTCTATTGATTTGATATGTCAGAATTAAGAAATAAGAAAAAAATGAATTGAAACAAAACTTTAGTTTTAAGTGTCTTAAAATTCTACCTTCAAAGGCTCTGTCCATCACACCTGCTAAAGTAAGATTTCAGAACCATAGTGAACTGCAAATAGCCTGGGCACCAGGTCAGGATAGAGTTTTCCAAGGTCAAATTAAAATTCAAGGGACGTGTCTTGGCATCAGTCATTGACCTAAGACCTTTCCTCACTCATCCAAGAAGTATCTTTTTAGGACATGCTGGGTGATCTGAAACAGGGTCTGATGTCCATTACACACTCATTTATCCAAACTCATGAAAATCAATGCCTGAATTAAATTGTATGTGTCATATGGCACATTCCAACCTACCACTGAGATGCATACGCTACAGGGAGGTTATATGCCATTTACTATTCCAAGAAATGGCTTTACTGTATAATAAGAACATTTATGTTGTATAGCCCACCTAATTTAAAAAAAAGAAGAAAAAAGAAAGATAGAGAAAACGCTTCAGATGTGTTCTAATGCACAAAACAGTCATCTGCCTTGGATTTCTCAGTCACTACAGTGAATTAGCTAGTTCTACTATAACAAGGCTTAATTTAACTAATAAGAATCAGCATACTGGTTTCACTTAACAATTGTAACCTCTGAAAGTGATCAATTAAGACATCACAATCTGTTTCGTGACAACATATTGGGATGCTGCAGCTGTGCAGATTATGAGGTCAGCAGCTGACTAACAACTTGAGGGCAAACACTGCAAACAACAGCCTCTTGTTTATGTGACAAATATGTAACTGGGCAGAGTGCTATGAAAGTAACGGCTTTGGGAGTAGTGGTGATCTTTAAATCATGCCTTCTTTTTTCACTATTAACTCAGACATATGACCAGAGTCTTAAGAGACTTATACTTGTCTACACTACTTGGTCACATGTAGCTTAGCTACCTGATTCCCTGAAAGAGGTGCCAAAGGACCTGACAGTGCAGGGTGACTGTTCTATTTACCACGTTGTTTCAGAACCCATCCCCGAAATATAACAGGAGCACCAGGCTAGATGAAACATTTCTAATCATTATCAAAAGCTTCAGATGACATGAAGGCCATGCTGAGGTCCAAGGGGCTCACTTACATGCTGGAAAGGTAACTTCAAACTGCAGTAAGCCATGATAATAAGAAAGACTGCCTAGGCACAAATGGACAGCTTGACCCAAGAGCTCCCCTTATCTGGATATCCCTGTTCCTTTTTTTTTTTTTTTAAGATTGATTTATTTATTCATATAGAACTCGGGTACAGGCCAGAGATGCGGAGGGTGAGAGGATTCACCAGAATCAGAGTGGGGAGCAGAACAGGCAGATGGACAAAGTACACTGCTGAGGGAGCAGCGGGCAGGTCACGAGAGGTCTGCCGCGCATTGTGGATCTCCTCCAGGGCAGGCGGGGATCGAACTCATGCTGAAGTGACTTAAGCTTCTTAGTGCTGTGCTTTAACCTGCTGAGCCACCAGAGCCAGAGAGGGCTAGGTATCCCTGTTCCTTTTATTAGCTTTATCACTGCATCTTGTGATCTCAATTCCTTTGTTTAAATGTACTGCTGTTCTTGAACTCATTTATTTGATTTGACTTGAGCGTCTAACTTGAAAATTTATTGTATATGTCTCCACTTACTAAGTTTGCTGCGGTAAACACTTTCTAGGTTGAAGCCCTGGATTTTTCCAAGACCTTTGGAAAGATTTGTTTGGTTCTACTTTTTCAAACTCTATCTTAATTTGAATTCTCCTTTATAGTTGTTTGTCCCTGTCTTTTATCTCTTCTCATTAAAAACAAAGTTGACTTTATCTTTTTTCTTGTATACTTAAAAGATGAAGTTCAATGCTTTGGTTGGGTTTGAACTGTGTTCATAAACTGAGGCCACGAGAAATATTCACAACCCTGTCTGGGTAGGTGTCCCTGTTAAAAGAAAGCACACAAATGTCAGACTTCCTTTTATTAGCACTATAAATAGTGAATTTTGATTTGGGTATTTTCTACCAAATCTATACCTACATAATGAGCAATAAACACCAGTTTGGATAAAGTTAAGATTTTGGTGATTTCTATTAAAAAGGCAAATAGGCCCTCCCTGGTGGCGCAGCGGGTTAAAGCACTGCACTGAGAAGCTAAAGCCACTTCCACATGAGTTTGATTCCCGCCTGCCCCGGAGATGACCACATGGCGTGGCAGACCTCTCCTGACCCGCCCGCTGCTCCCCTCAGCAGTGTACTACGTCGATCTGCCTGTTCTGCTCCCCACTCTGTCTCTGGTGAAGCCTCTCACCGCCCCGAGCCTCTGGCCTGTACCCCAGCTCTGTATGCATAAATAAAAAAATCTTTAAAAAAAAAAAAAGGCAAATAAATTTTACATAGTACCTAAACCTATTCTTGCAAGGCATTGTGAATGGTAAAATAATTTTAGAATCCTAATCTGTGTGAACTTCAACCTCAGTGTACAGCTCCAGGCCAAGTGGGTATGTTCCATGATCAACTAGGGTCAATTCATATACTATTTTAAAGGTCTAAAGGACTGCCCTGGAAAACAAGACCTTTCTCTGCTAAAACAAATCTAACATTTGCCTCCTAAGAAAAAAATGTACTTGATTCCTGGCAAGCACAGGGTGAGGATGAGAGAAAGAAGAAAAAGTGTGAGGAATAAAACATATAGTGTATTCTATGTATTGCTCTATACATGACTGAACATCAGTCATCATGCCCAGCATTTCATTACATTATCTTACTTATTTTTCACATTAAATCTTCAAAAAAGTTTTATTTTTTTCTGTTATAGAATTAAGGAAAGAAATGGACATAACATTCAATAGGAACTAGGTATATCTCAGGTTAAAAAGAGGAACATGGGCCTCCTTGGTGGTGCAGGGGTTAAAGTCTCAGCACTATCAAGCTATCTCCAGTCACTGGCAAGAGTCTGATGCTCCAGTCAGGGAGGTGACCCACATGGTGCAGCAGACCTCTCCTGTCTCAGGCACTGTTCGTTTCAGCAGTGTATTTCAGTAGGTCCATCTGCTCTGCTCCTCATTCTGTCTCTAGTGAATCCTATCACTCCCCTAAACCTCTGGGTACAACCCAGTTTTTGTATGCATACATAAATAAAAATAAATCTTTCCAAAAATGTGATGTTTAAAAAAGGAACATGTTGACTTTCATGAAGCACATTCACATCACTATTAAAAAGTGGATATTAAAGAGATATTTATAATTAGTGATTACTATTCCAAATATACATATATGCAAACACTTCACTGTACTGAAAGTATTTATACTGAACTGTAGATTAGTGCTTTTACACATATTGGTGGCTAAGAATTTCACCAGAACATAACAGTTCCATAGTAACACTACGGCCTCCATACAAGCAGAGTAACCTCTCCTTTCTGTTAATTCATTGGCATAAGATTTATATAGGATTTTTATTAATATTTTCAGTTTGAAACATGACAAAAACTTCACTTTAAGATAAATTAGTCATCATTAATTTTAGTAGCTTAAAAAGAGCCAGTCTCCATATCTTTTTACTCAATTCACTTTACAAACTTTTGTTACAATAGTTGTGAGCAGTATTCTTTATGTAGCATTAAATGATTATTGTCTATGCCTGGAAAAAAAAAAAAAGGTCATGGCAGATAATGTTTTTATGAGCTGATCTCCATGGCTAAAGGTAATACCTCCCCTCTGCCCAAAAGCCTACCAGAGGTGAATTCACTTGGGAACTACAATGTCTGCTTTCTAGTCCTCAGAAATTAAAATCAACCAGAGACTGCAACATGGTGCTCTGACTGAGGGAAGGCCTTTCCTTAGGTGCTTCTGGAGGTTCCAGGACATGGGTGACTGGGAAATACACTCATACTACAGGTCATTTTATAGCTATGCCAATTATTATTTTATCATAAACATGAGTACTTGACTGGCATAAAAATTAGTTGTAATTGCAAGAGTGCTGAAGAACACAAGAATAGAAGGATTAAGACAACCTATTTTCTCTGCTACTATGGGCAGAAGGGGGAGGTGGGAGGAAGATGTGGCTATTACCTCTGTGTAAGAGGATATAGTGCTTCAATAATTAGCTTTTTTGGTGTTTAAACAAATACATTATTTATGTAGGCCTAGAAATCAATTCACCATGACATACCCAATTGACCATTGCCTGGTTAAAAAACAAAAGGAGAAATGACCAAAACTAACAGGCCATTCACTCTGACTGGCAAGTTACACCTCTCATTGAGCCAGCCACTTTCCTTTTCAAATTAGTAAACAGCTTAAGAATTTCTCTGCCTTCTCTAAATTTACACACATACACACACACAATGGCCTGCTTCAGCTGATGAGACAGCTCCTTCTTAGTCACTTTTTTTCATCCTGTTCCTTACCCACCAACCACCCTGGAAAAATTCTCCTCTCTTCTTTAGGTAAGAACCTGACAAATTGCCCTCGCCTTTTTGAATGATATATTGGGACAACTGCCAAGCACTTTACATTTTAATCAGCAAGAAGAATGAAATATTTAACCTTTTCTTTTTTCTCCATGAATAAGCTTATAGACAATAGAATAGATAATTAAAATCCCTGAATTAAAACTTGCAAAACAATGTGGTTTTCCCAGCAAAGAGAAATGGCCATGTAGGAAAGGTCACCTGTCAACTAGTTCTAGTTATTAAATCTCTGCATTTATCACTAAGGTGGCTCTATAGAAAACGAAGGTCAAGACATTAAATTATGGAACAGTCAGGATTAGAAAAGGTCACCAAAAGCTCAAGTAAAATTTAACCAAACCTGCTAATTCTACACCCTCGCAGCAAGTAGAAACAGCCAGGGAGGAAACACAACAGTGGCCAGCACTAACCTCCCCTTATTTTATGCCCACACTGAAAATGAGTTTCTGTTTGATAACTTGAAGTCTAAAATGAAACTTGCTCATCTCAAATAAAAATAGTGGCTTCGATAAATATTTCAGAATGAAAATCATGTTTGAATCGAACCAGCTTAAATTATTAAAAACATTGTTTTACACTACTCTAATGGTTGCTTGCATTTCAACCTAAGAATGCAATTTAAAATACTGGAGATGGGGCACTCCTGGCACCTTAAATGCTTTGCAGGACAATTAGCAACTCACCACTCACTAATTTACTACTTTAATGTGGAAACAAATGAGATCTTTGCTTTTCATCATCCAATTTGAATGAATCTGAACAAAGCAGGTTGAACAAAGCTCCAGAGACACACTCTTCAGTTTGCTGTCTTTTATTCCTGTGCTCTTCCTGAATGTCTTTAGAGTTTTAGTTTTAGAGGCTTCAACATGTATAATGACGCCATTGGGGAATAGATTTTGCCTTTGTTCTCCTGAATGTTCTTTTGAGGTCTTTCAAGTGAAAGGTACAAAAGAGGCATTAACAATCTGGCATTGTTTTTATTGCTTGACAAAGAAAAAAAATATATTTTAATTTTTCCCGTGTTTCAGGAATGATTAAGCAAGCTGTTTTCTTCTATATCAAGTCACTTTCAGCAGACCTCTAACTGTGAGCAAAGAATTGGGAAGATTGTTCTAGAGAGAAATCAGCACAGTTCAACCAAGCCAGTCTGTAAAAGCACGTCTTTGCCCCTCCACAAACCAGCATCTTTCAGTTAATGCAGCTTTCAAAAGCAGTGTGTATAAATCACATACTACGAGTAACAGCACATAAAAAGACAGATTTGATAACCCCCAGTTTGACTCTGCCTCTCTGTGGATTTGGGATATGGCATTTACCTTGATTCCTACTTGGTGGCATTATATTCAAGCATAAAACTTAATATGGGGTTGTGTAAAAATGTTAATGTCAAGAAATAATTCTAAAACAGGCAACATAAAGCTATGTTTCTCAGTTGCCATAGACAATGTGTTCTCTTTATTTGGAAGTTCCTTGAGAGAAATGGATCTATATAAACATGTAAGCATGCCAAAGGGAAGCAGCCTGCTCTCTTTGTTCTGCAAGACAAAAAAAAAAAAAAAAAAAGTTTTTTTTTCCTATGTACTAAAATGACAGAAGTACTTTATATTTCACTATCACTATTAGTCATGACAAAATATGACTAATTTTGTGCCCACCTAACCTTGTGTTATTTTCCTCTCTTTTAGAAAGATGAACTTAGGACCTAGTGTTAGCAAACCACCCAGATATGCCAGATATGTCACTCAAAAAAGTAGAGAGAAAACTGGTTCTTGCTTGCTAATAATACATTAACATGCCATTCAACTACAGATAATACAATGGCCCTCAACTGGCTGCACATTACAATGACCAGAGGAATTTATTGAGAAGAATAATGAGCTGTGCTCCATACCTGACACCACATAAATCAGCTAACTCTTGAGGATGGTATCTGCAGCTTCAAAAAAATTTTTTTAATTCCATATATGATTACAATGGGAATCTGGATTGGAGAAACATCATCCTAAAGGGATTAACAATAATAAAATAGAAGAACAATGTCTGAGCAAGGGAATGAAAAAACCAAATTATAAATTTGGATCCTGAGGTACTATGTGGGGAAGATGTTAAGGCAGTAAATCCTTCCAATTATCCTTTAAACAGTGATACTACTAGGTCGGTGGGGAGCACTTACGTGAGAGAGCAACTCTAGAAGTCAGAGGTATATGAGGAGCAAAGGGAGAAGTAGAAATTAACGTGTAGTGACAAATATGAGAACTTTCATTTCCCAGTAAGTTATTCTTCATTATACAGCATTAGAAATTATGTTCTGGCTAGAATTTGCTTTGGAAGCAAGGAAAATCATGCTACCATATAAATTATTTTAATTATAATGTGGATTTTCTGCTAGTATGTAGTTAGTGGTAAACTGAGCATTCATTGACATTGATTCAATATCATCCAAATAAAGAGAGAAAGAAGTTCCTGGAGAGAAAGGGGTTCCTGGAGATGGAGAGACTGCAAACGCAAGAAAAGGGCCCACTAATGGGTAGATACCTATGGAAGTTAGTAGTCAGAACTTGAGCATTGGTGGAAGGGTATCCTTGAAAAGGTACAGACAATTCCTCCTCTGAGAAAGGAAAATGAATTAAAATGAGAGGGGAAATAAATGACTTTACAAGAGAGGATTACAATTAGAATCCATTCCAAATTCCCCTACATTTCTGTAAAGCAATTATGAGTTTTTATTGAAAAACTATTCAATAACCTACTATTTAAGGTAGGTTAGCAGACTCTGGGAGAGGGATGAACTTTTGAGACAGAGAATGTTTTCAGGAAGACTCAGAAGAATCATCAACTGTACCACAGCCAAAATTTAGGACTTTTGATGACCCAGAAAAATCATCAACTGTACCGCAGCCAAAATTACAGATTTTTGATAAACTTACTGCAAGATTACACTTTGTTCTAGTACTTTTCAGGGGACAGAGGCCAGACTGGAGAAAGAAAGTAGCTAGATGATCCTCTGAGACAAGTCATATACTGGAAGTCTGAAGCTGAAAAAAAATTATGGGCAACAGTAAGAAGGATGCTTCACTGAATGTGTTTGTAGTGGTAAGAGGCACAAGTGGAAGAGGTAAAGACGCTAGAAAGTTTTAGGTGGGTTATGTTCATTCATTGTAGCAGGCAAAGACTGTATTGTATTTCCCAAGACTAGGCTTATTTTAGAATAAGGATGAAAATGTATCTTAGGGAGGCTTTGAATGAAGGGACTTTGATTCTATTGGGGGCAGGTCTCAACTAGAGAAGTTACACTGTAAGTCACTGTTTTCAGATTGGAAATGCAAAACTAAAGAACAGAAGATATACAAATTTATTGCTGTTAAATATTATCAGCATGAAATAACTACTCAGTATGTTCACCTAAAAACTCAGAACAGCCCTTCTAGAGTCAGAAAAAAATAAAATAAAATAAAACCATTTCTTTCAGACCACAAATTCTTAACCATGCAGTGAGGAATCAGAAGTCAAGTCTAGAGAGTCTGGAATGCTAACGAGGACACCAACAAAAAGGGGTGCTATTGCCCTGGAGGCACTGAGTCTTTGGAACAAGTAGTTGAAATCTGCTCTGGTAGCATTCCAGGTTTAGAAAGACAAAACTTAGGAACTAAAGTCCTCCAAATAGTTACTCAACACCTATTTTGGACTAAGACTTAATAGTATTTATTCTAAAACTAGGTATGAACTGTAAATAAACTAGTCCTGCAAAATTTGTCATCCTCTTTCATGTCAATTGGTTGGCTCTAAAAGCATCAATTTTAGAAATTGAATTATGTAACTGTAAACTTCTAATAACCTTAGACACTTGCAAAGAGCAAAAAAAAGAAAGGAAGAAGAAAATTACCAACTTTTCTAGATGAAGATAATAGCATCCTAACCCGTAAGTCACTTAACAATGAGGGTATCTTCTGAGAAATGCACTGTTAAGTGATTTTTGTCATCGTGCAAATGTCACAAGGTTCCTAAACAAACCAATATTAATACATAGCCTGCTATTACCTGGGCTATATATAGTGACTGCCATTACACATGTGCTCCATTACTGACCACAATGTTAAGTAAATATGACTTTATACACACAATGCAATTATATTTCTTAACTCTCTCTCTCTATATATAAATATATAAATATATATATATATATAAGTGAAGCTGGGCCTTTGATCCCTGGCCAGGGAGGTGACTCACACGGCATGGCAGAAATAAAATAAATCTTTTTTTAAAAAGGGGGGCCCTCCCTGGTGGCGCAGCACTAAGAAGCTAAAGCCAATTTCGTATGAGTGCAATTCCCTCCCGCCCCAGAGGTGACCCACATGGCGCGGCAGACCTCTCCTGACCCACCTGCTGTTCCCCTCAGCAGATCTGCCTGTTCTGCTCCCTACTCTATCTCTGGTGAATCCTCTTACCATCTCTGCACCTCTGGCCTGTACCACAGTTACAAATAAATAAAATCTTAAAAAAAAAAAAAAAAAAGAAAGAAAGAAAGAAAAGAAACTATTGCCATTTGTTACAACACGGATGGGCTCAGGAAGTATTGTAAGATGAAATAAGACCAAAAATGGCAAATATTGTATGATTTCACTCATCTATGGAAGATAACACAAAAGAATAAAAGAAAAGAAACTTTGACTCTGAGAACAGCATGGTGGTTACTAAAGGGGGAGGGTAAAGCAGGTAGTGGGAGGTCACTGTGTGGTGGCGGTTGGAAACTAGACTTCTGGTGGTGATCATACTGTAGTGCCTGCAGATGTTGACATAGAATGCCAGACTTCTGAGAGTTATACAATGGTACAAACCCATGTCCACTAACTTTTTGTTTTTAAGTAAATATGATACAGAACACATAATCAAGGAGCCTGCATATAGGACAAGACAAAGCACCAATAGAGAAAATCACAAGAAATAGTCCCAAAGGTGTTCCTCCTGTGGCCTGCCAGGGCAGAGACTAAAGCAAAAGTATGCTCACCATGATGGACATAAATGTCAAACAAAAATGGCTTTAGGAAAGTGAAAATTAACAAAATGATGGTGTATGTATAAAAGGCTTATTTAGAATTTCTAGAACTGTTAAATATATGTATGAAGAATTCAATGAATGTATTTAACCATAAATTAGATAGCTAAAGAGAATTAGTGAATTAGAAGAAGGAAACAATCATTTGGAGGGAAACTTGATATTTCAAAGAGAAAGAATGCAATGAGAAGACCCAAAATGAATTTACTTGAAATACTAGAGGAGAGGAGAAATTGCAAAGAGGACAATGGTTAGGAACTTTGGAGAATTTACAAGGTCCCACAAATTCAAATTCAAATGACTACCGTGATGACATGTAGGCAAAATAAAAATAAATTCATCTCTGAATAGATGAAAAGGTGTAATAACAAAAATAAAGAGGAAATATTAGAGTTAAAATTAGCATAAATAATTACTGTAAGTCAGGAGAAGGACTAGCACCTTCCTTTGATGGCAATTTCACTCATATGTAATACAGAAACACTACAAATGAAATGGCAAACTAAATCAAAACAAATCTTGCAAATATGATTGCAGAATTGAGCCTACCAGAGGGACACAACGCATGCAGGTGGGAACCATGGGAAAGGGACCAAGAGTCTATGGTAAAGGATCGTGGAGGCTTTGATTGTGGGTGTGCCACAGTGCCACACATCTGAGGAAGGGGGAACCTATTCCTCTAAATCACATGCAGTGTTGTGAACCAATGTTATCCAATCAGAAAATACAATTAGCAAGGTAACATATAATTTGAGATGTGGTAGATGGAAGTAAACTGCTTTATGTAGATTTATATCACCACGTTATATAAGATTCTTACATTGGCATGGGAAGAAGGCAATGTGTCAAATCATTCTTTCAAAAGCTCAGGATGCTTGGCATTATAATTCTGGAAGTGACAAACTCAAATCTTTTGGTCTTGTGCCCCATTTACATTCTTACAAATATCTTTTATTTATCCGATTTCAATCTGCCTCAATATTATATTAAAAATTGAAAACAGAAAAAAATTAAAATGTATCAATTAAAATTTATAAATTTATTAATTCATTTAAAAATAACCACTACATGTCCATTTCATGTTCATATATACATATTTAATGAAAAGAAACTGTTTACCATAAAATAGTAGAGTAACATTACTTCTATCGAATTTTGCAAACTTCTATAAGTTTAAATATATTGAAGATGGCTAGATTCTCATAACAATTTTTACTTTGAATATGTAACAACACCTTTTGGCTGAAGGAAATAAAGTAAATCTAGCATCATAAAGATATGTAGTGGGGAAAGGAGGTAACTACTGATATTTGTCTTTGAATTTACACCAACATTTTATAAGTGGTGATTTCTAAAGTTCATTTGCAATATGGGATCTGAGATTCTATCAAAATTTTCTATGCTACCCCCTGAAATCTTTAGGCATATCTTATACTTCATACAGATCTTTAAGACATAAATAACTTTGTATTATCAAATACTGCTTACTTGAAAAATAGTTCAATGAGTTATGCTGATATTTTGAATGTTGAAAGTTTAATATATATAAATTTTAAACATTCACTGAACTTATCAAAAAATGTCTCTAAGTTTTGGGAAACTTGAAAGTTGGTGACATATACAAGTTTTCCCAACTGCTAATTTTGACTTGAACGTTCATTTTTTGTCATTAGTAAAATATGCTGCCTGTTATTTTCTTGAAGTGACAAGCTTACTTCATTCATATTTAAGAATATGTCTGCCAAATACCTAGATCTGAATATTCATAGTTTGGCTGATGGTTTCTACTTCAAGTAAAAATAGTGTTCCATAAAACTTACAATTCATATGAAATTTTTCAAAATAAGAACATTGGGGAGAAAAAGAATCAATGTAAATTAGCAGTAAAATCACACAATCATCTCAGAAAATACAGAAAAAACAACTTGATACAATTTTTTATATCACTTACCAATTATTAACTAATGATTAAAAACTCAGGTAAGGAAAATAGAGCAGAGATATCCTCAGTCTACTGAGGAATCTAATAAATTTAATAGTAATCTAAATAATCTAGTATTTCTAAAGAACAAAAATTCTATGCAAACACTGTACTTCAAAGTGGTCATATATATACATACATGCATATCCTAGAAAGAATTAATATACAAAATACATAACAAATCTTTACAAACCAATAATAAAAGGCAGCAGTCAGAGCCATAGAAAGATGAGCAAAAGATTCAGTCATTACATAGAAGAGGTAATTCAAATGACAAATAAGCATTAGAATGGCTGCCTATCATTAGTAATCAGGAAAATGCAAATTCAAACTATGAGATGTTATTGCACATATACCAGGTTGCTTGAAATTAAATGTCTGATTATACCAAATGTATAACTACAAGTCTCATGCAATACTGAGTAGGACTACAAACTTCACATTAACATTTTAGAAAATTGTGGCATTACCCTATATGAGTTAACATATACTAGACCCGGGAATTCTATTCCCTGCTATGTATCCTATAAAATTGCATTATTTTATGTACCAGGATTCCTGTACAAGAATGTTCATAGTTTCTAACACCTTTAAATTGCAAATGACACAAATTTTCAATACACTTATGCAAGGCAATACTATTCAGCATTTGAAAACTAATGAACAACATGATGAATCTTAAAAAACATGATGAGCAAAAGTCATATACAAAGGAACATAAAGTAGATGACTCTACTTACATAACACTCTTAGAAGCTAGGAGTAGGTTAATTCCTTAACTTGATAAGGAGCATCATTCTGAAACCAAAGCTAGCACCACAATTAATAGTGTCCTTCTAGAGAAGCAATTGATATATATTTTAAGATTTGTGTTCTTCAAGAACATTACTCTGTGAATAAGGATGTAGGGAAATGTCACATATATTCTTCACATCTTGGAGACTGTCAATATGTATAAAATAGCAAAGATTATGAAAGTTTATGCACTAAAAGAAGCTTCACTTTGCTTAATTCAGAGTTCCAGAAAAATCTTTGGAGACCTCATCATACTTTTGTCTTTATTTTTTGATAGGAAGCTGAAAACCTTATAGGATAATGGTTTGGAACATAATTTGGAAGCTGTACTTGTCAGGTCTGGGAACAAAATACGAATGTCCATGGATGCCATAATTATTTCACAATATCTGGAAATTTTACTCAATATAACAACTGATGCCAGAGTCATGGTAAAGAAGGTATTAAAACTGTAACAAAGGAGAATGAATATCATAAGTACTTGTAGATGATATGAATGTCTTCCTTACAAACACAATAAACCAAAGGAGTATTATTATAAAAGGAGAATTTAAAAATGGAAACCATTTTTAAACTACAACAGGAGTATACAAAATTACAGGAAAAACACCCTGATGTACAATAGCAACCAAAATGCAAACCACCTAGAGGAAAAAAAAAAAAAAAGGAGAATAATAAGAAATTTTTGAATGCTCTAAGAAAGAGAAGCACTTTATATAAGAATGAATGAACCACAATAGGCTGTTAGTGCAGACACTGAGTTATAACTTTTCTTTCTGGTGAGTTCATTTTAATTTTCTTATTTTATTGAGGTGACTTTTGTTATGACATTGTATGTCCTTCAAAGATGTAAGTTCATCTCTCCTCAGATACACGTTCTCACACCACACCTACCATCATGTTACCAGAAAAAAATTTTTGCATTTCTATATCCAGATTTGACACTTACTTATGTTTACTCCAAGTCTAAGAAGAAATCCAGATCTACTTTTAATGAAGCTAAAGCCTTTGAATTATAGAAATCAGACACTAAGATTTAAATATAATATTTATATTGCTTTGGAGTCTTTCTTCTACTGTTATGGTAATTATGGTTTGAAATCCCTTTCCTGTTTGTGTAATTATTAAAACTATTTTAAATCTTCCTCTTGATAATACAGGTTATTGACCCAGTAAATTAAATTACTTAACCCACAGTATTTTAATGCTTTAATGAAGTAGATTTCTAAAATGCTAGATTCTTGTGACTATGTAATATGCAGCAATTAGCTACAATTGAAAACTGCCTCTCTTCCAATACTTTAGATTACAGAAGCCAGACAAATTAAAGACCCCACTTAGACTTCAGAAGATCCAAAAAAACAATAAATGATTATTCATAGCATGAATAAATCAAACTGCCTTATTGAGAAATACTGTCCTTATCGGCTACAATTTTAAGATTTCAAACTTCTTTAGTGCCTTCAAAATCTATATAATTGATTTTAGAACACTCTATGTCATCATTCCGATGACAGCAATTTGGATATCTCTTGAGCAGAGGATATTATAGCAACTTTACAAGTTTTAAAGTTGAAAAAAAAGACCCTCAAGTCAAACCAGATCAATAGCCATAAAATATTAAAGCATACCCAATTCAAACTGTAAACAAATTTTCTTTTTTGTTTCATTTACAAACTAGGATTACTGACAGAATAAAAAGAGAATGGATTTCTTCTTTCCTTAAATAAGGGGATCAGAAGATGGTGTTAGAGCAGCACAAATCTACATCACAGCTGCTCAGCATCATACCTGGGTTTCCATCTGTAGCCACAAGTCTTGCAACATAGGACCTAATTAACAAGTTGATGAATTATGTATGACGATACTATTGACCACCCAGATCATAAAAATAAATAACAAAACTTTTGGTGCCATATAATTCATTTAGTAAAAAGCCACATTTTTTTTTTGTAGTACTAATTTTTTTTTTTAAGATTTATTTATTTATGCATACAGAAGTGGGGTATAGGTCAGAGGTGCAGGGGTGGTGAAAGGCTTCACCAGAGACAGAGTGGGGAGCAGAACAGGCAGATCGACGAAGTACACTGCTGAGGGGAGCAGCAGGCGGGTCAGGAGAGGTCTGCCACACCATGTGGTCACCTCCGGGGCAGACAGGGATCAAACTCATGCTGTAGTAGCTTTAGTTTCTTAGTGCTGTGCTTTAACCTGCTACGTCACCAGGGAGGGCCTTGTGGTCCTAATTTTAATGTAAACATTTAGTGTGTGTGCATGTGTAACTGCTATAAACAAAATTAGCAAGGGCTAATTTTTGACAAAATATAGGTAATATCTCAAAAAAAAAAATACTGTTAAAGGAGACGTATCTACCATACCATGAAGATATCACTTCTATATATTTTTGGTGCCAAAACCATGTATTTTACAATGCATTATATTTTTAAATATGGATTAAATGGTGAAGACACAAGTTACAATGAGAGCTATGAAAACCAGAATATTAAAAGTTGACTTTATATTCTTTTACATATATGCACATATAACTACACAGAATAATTTTAATACAACCAGCCTTCAATGTTTTACAATATCTACTTCCATCTTATTTGGAAGAATTTAAGGGGATTTTTATGAAAATTCTAATAGAACTAGCAGCACAGTAGAATATAAACAAGAATTGGCTTTGTCTTCAGAATTGTGTTTAAATCCTTCTGTGCCTCCTTCTACTTGTGTGCTCTTGTATAGATTTCTAAACTTTTGAATCTGTTAATTCCTGGAACTCATTTATTAGTTTTAGAGCAGCCTATCTGTCCCAAGAAAACTTGAGTAATACTCAACAACGCTGTTCATTCCTAAGGAATGAAAGCCACCCCACAGGGCATAAGAAGGCCACAAAACCTCAGCTAAGTTAGACCTGAGGATCTATGGTAGGGACACTCCACCCCCAGATCTCCATTTCTTCCAAATGAAATGCACTGGGCTCTCTCTCGCCCTCCATTTCTTTCTTTCTTTTTTTAAAGATTTATTTGTGCATACAGAACTGGGGTACAGGCCAGAGGTTCAAGGGCGGCGAGAGGCTTCACCAGAGACAGAGTGGGGAGCAGAACAGGCAGATCTACAAAGTACACTGCTGAGGGGAGCAGCAGGCAGGTCAGGAGAGGTCTGCCGCGCCATCTGGTCACCTCCGGGGCGGGGATCAAACTCATGTGGAAGTGGCTTTAGCTTCTTAGTGCTGTGCTTTAACCAGCTGCACCACCAGGGAGGGTCGACCTCTATTTCTTTACAAAACAGTGTATTTCCCCCAGTCCTCACTAAGCAGTAAAGGCTCTGCAGATGCCAGGATCTACCCCATCTTAAGGATTAGTAGAGATGTATCAATAGCAAATCAAGTGATTAATAAATGAAAGTATACACCTAGACACATTTTATGAGAGGAAATAAGACTTTTTATTGCTTATATTGTATTGTGTGAGGATTCCCTTTAAGACTAAAATCATTCTTCTCTGGCTTTAGCTATTTGCTATTTTACTTAGAAGATTAGTAATAAAGTCATATATGTTTCAGAATGCATCATATACTTGCTATCTTCATCACCTCACCCCAATCCCACCCCCGCCTATACACACACACAAGTCTGCCTGGTAGAAGAAAACACTACTTAAAAAATATCAGGAGTTATAATGACAGATGCCGCTTAAGGATACAGAGCAAAGGCTTCTATGTGGGTTGGACCATAAATGTAGAGAATGAAATGTGAATAAAAACATTCCTGTAGCTCATGATGTGAGTAACTCCTCAGATCTGAGTTCTCCCACTGTCCCACAAAGGAAATGTAAGTAACACTTGTGATCCTTTCTTAAAACTGCACTGCAAGCTTCTAATGACAACCAAAGCCAGGAAAATTCAACTAATGGTTATAAGTCTCCTCTGAATGACAAAGTTGGCAGTTCCAAATCAAACACAGCACTAGGAGTTGTTTCTTAGAAACAAAAAGATTACACTAAAATTTTAAGAAAGAAAATTAATTTCAAAATGGATTTCCTGGCTGAGTGTTAGGAAGGCTGTTCTCAAAATAAATAAATAAATAAATAAAGTGCTATTTGTAGTTCTTTTTGGAAAACTAAGTAAGGTTTTATGCATAGTATGGATAACCACAGATGGCAGTAAAGTATATAACGTATGCAAAGGGGAATGGTTCCAGGCTGATATTTTTCCCCTGGAAAACTTTCTAATACTTCCACATTAATAATGGGTCATTATCTAGAAATCGAAGCTGCTAACTCCAAAACCACAGGTCTTGTAGTTATGCTTTGAAAGTGTTTTTGCAATTATCCAGCTGCAAGTTAAATGCAGTGAAGCCTATGGCTTTGCAAGCTGAGTTTTGACTTATTTCTAGCCAATTGACCTGTGCTCTACTTTTGGACTACAATTTTAGGTTGATCAACAAAAATATCCTGGATGAATGAGATTGACACTGCCACCAAACCCCGAGTTCCAACTCTCAAGCTGGAAGTCTAACTTCTAATTTACTCTAGTCTCAACCTGATTAGACCCATTATTTAATGAAGTCCCTCTTGGCTGTCTGTCTATCAAATTATTTGTATTCATGGAGAGAAAGTGATAAGCCAAAATGCTAATTATCCATTTTTCTAAAATAAAAGGTCCATGCTAAGAATAACAATGAGCTATTAAAATCGCACTTTTCATATGACATAATACATCTTAACAAGCTCTTTAAATCCAGGGATTTTCATCGCTGGACATCTTATCTAGTAAAAAGGAAGGTATTTACCTTCTACATATTCAGTCTTTGCTAGCACTGGTCAACACCTTTCGATTTGAATGGTGTTAGAAATAAGATGAGGAAATTCAGCTTCTTAAAAATTTATTTTGTTGTCCTAATACTGTATTTATTCATCTTATTAACCCTGCAGTCTGTGGATTATAGGTGAGCTAGATCTTGCATTAGATCCTAGTTAGTGCTGTGAGGTTTCGGGGTTTATTTTGTCTAGACTAGCGTATCATTTTTACTAACTTAGTTGTTCATGTTTTTCTTTTTCATAGAGTTAACATTGGCTTACATAACTGCTTGCCTTTTAGAAGTGCAGGATCCCTTAGGTGTTGTTACCATGGTGCACACTACCAAAGCACAGTCCACCACCAGAGACCCTGTGGTCTCTACACCCTTTATCCACCAGAGTCCACCACCAGAGACCTGTGGTCCCTCCACCCTTTATCCTCATCTCTCCTTTTCTCCCTCCCTCTCTTGCTGCTTATACTTTAGTCATCTCTCAACTGTTAGTTGTTCAGTTTGGCTTTATCTGACCCTTTGTTTTGTTTTCTCTACATTCCACATATAAGTGACACCATCCGGTATTTTTCACCTGATTAATTTCACATAGTATAATCCTTTCCAGTACCATGTACATTGCTGCAAATGGCAAAGTTTATCTCTGTTGATAGTTGAGTAGTATTTCATTGTGTGTGTGTGTGTGTGTGTGTGTGTGTGTGTGTGTGTGTGTCTATCTCAAATATTCTTGATCTGGTCTGTCTTAGACCAGTTAGGCTGCTTCCACATCTTGGTTATTGCAATAGTGTTGCAATGACCAGAGCAGTCCTTTCAAATAAGTGTTTTTGTATTGTTCCGATTAATACCTAGAACCAAAGTTACTGGGTCACATGGAAGATCTATTTTTAATCTTTTGAGACAGCAACATGTTCTCCATAGGGACTGGACCAGATTATATTCCACTAGAAGTATAGGAGGTATCCTTTTTCTCCACACCTTCACCAATACTCCAATACTTGTTTCTTGTCTTTTTGATATGGGCCATTCTCAATTATATCAGATAGTATCTCATTGTAGTTCTGATTTGCATTTCCCTGACAAGTGAGGATGAACATTTTTTCATATGCCAACTGTCCATCTATGTCATCTTTGAAAATTATGTCTTTAGCTCCTGTGGACATTTGTTAATTGGGTTATTTGTGTTTTCTTTGTAGAAGTGCATGAATTCTTTATAAATCTTTGAGATCCGTGTCTTTTCAGATGTGTGATATGCAAATATTTTCTCCCTTTCAGTGGAGTTTTTTTGTTTGTTTTGTTTTGTTTTCTTCTGATAAGGAATTCTTCAGCTGAGTGGGAGCTTTTCAGTTCAATGTAATCCTGGCTGTTTATATTCTCCTTTACTTTCCTTGCTGCTGGAAGCGAATACGCAGACATGTTGTGAACTGTTTTGCCTATAGTTTCTTGTATGTATTTTATCATTTCAGGTCTTACATCCATATCTTTTACCTATTTTGAATGGCTTTTTGTGTGTGGTCTGAGGTAGTGATCTATGTAATAGTTTTATTATTGTGCATGTATCTTTGCTGTTTTCTTGATATTACTTGTTGAAGAGGCTATCCTTGCTCAGTGTATATGCTTGTCTCCTCTGTCACAGATTGACTGTCCATGTAGGTATGGGTTTATTTCTGGGTTCTTTATTCTATTCCATTGGTCTGTGTGTCTTTTTGTTCTGGTACCAGCTTTAATTATCCTTGCTGTGTTGTACAGTTTGAAGTCTGAAGTGTGATATCACCATCACCATTCTTCCTTTTTTGTCAGTATTTATTGCTTTTACTACTCAGGGTCCTTTGTGGCTCCACATGAAAAAATCTAGTTTTTAAAACCAATTTCAAAAAAAAATGCTACACTTTATATATATATATATATACACACACACATAAGATGTATTTATTTTATGTATATATATATATACACACACATAAGATGTATTTATTTTGTGCATATATGTTTATATATATATATATACACATAAGATGTATTTATTTTATGCATATAGAACTGGGTACAAGCCAGACATGCAGGGGCAGTGAGAAGATTCACCAGAGACAGAGTGGAGAACAGAACAGGCAGACTGATGAAGTACACTGTTGAGAGGAGCAACAGGCTAGACAGGAAAGGTCTGCCATACCATGTGGGTCACCTCCCTGGCCAGGGATCGAACTTGTGTTGAGGCAGCTACAATTAGCTTCTTAGTGCTGCACTAAGCTAACTTAGTTAGCTTCTTTAACTTGCTGCACCACCAGGGAGAGCCCTACACTTAATATATTTACTTCTATAATTCATTCAAGTACCTGGGTTTAAAATAGTGGCTCTTAACTGGGAACAATTTTGTCCCATTGGGACAACTTGGTAACATCTGGAGCCATTTTTGATGCTAAACCTGGTGGGGATGAGGAAAAGATAGGCTTATCACTGGAATCTAGTGGTGAAAGTAGAGACCAAACATGCTTTTAGACTTCTTTCAATGAATATCAAAGTCCTTCCACCCACATACAGCAAAAAATTACCCATAATGTCATTAGTGCTGAAGTTGAGAAATATAATGTCTAAAAGAAGTCAAGAAATCTTATTAAGCAATAGAGCTAATAAAATTATATTATATAAATGGTACAAAATTAATCTTTTCTGTATTCCAAATTCTTTTTTTTTTTAAAGTCTACCGTTTTAGACCAAAACCTAGATATAGTGAATGTAGGTAAAGTTCTAATTTTATAAGATCCCATATTAACACCTCAGTCTTCTGCTAGATTAGTAGAAAATTTTCCCTTTTATGAAAAGTGGCTGGAGAAAAATATATACTATTGGAGAAATGGAAAAGAACTGGAAGAGTAAACTAGGGGAAATGAGAAGTGATGGGGATAACTGGATCAAATTGAGAAAAGTCACCTCTTGATAGGGTTCCCCCTTATGTATGTATATATGTGTCTATATATACACATAAATTTGTCTAATAGCTTATCAATCTCCTATTGACCTCATGTGCACTATTTGCCCATACAACCCACATTCATTATATTAAACTATCCCACTGGCACAATCTCCATTCCTCAACATACATTTACAACATACACTCACATTTTAGTGTGTTTCACACACAGGTGTTACCTTAGCTCAAGAGCTAAAATGACAGTCACCAGGACCACTTTCAAAAAAGTAATAAGACATTTTGGTAACTAGAAATAAAGTGATGGGAGGAACATAAATAATGCACCATTTTGTTTTCTGTATGAAGCTGTAGTATTAGATTTCCAATATAAATTCTCAAGTCGTATTTACCAGTTCAATCTCTTCTTCTTTTCCTAAAGGAAAAGTCAAGAGAAAACAGTTTATTTTCTAGACAGGTTTCTGTTTCTTGGCACACAAACTCCTGGCACTAGAGAGCTGTGAGGAACACAGTGGTTTGGGGTTGGCAAGCTCTGAGCATTTTAGTTCCCAAGAAGGCAGGCTCCTCTGGGCCTGCCAAAGCCACAAAGCAACACTAAGTCATCAGAGCCAAAAGCCCTTGGGAGGGAACCATCCTCTGTGTAAAAACTCTCTATATGCTCCATTAGCTAAAAGGTTGATTACAAGTAGCAGAGTTTCTAATAAATCTTATTTAAGTTTTGGAATTTGAAGGATACTAATGTAATAGGGGTTTGGTAGTAAATAAAGCATCAATAATGTAGATTGCCTATTAGCTAGAACCAAAGTCCCTCTCATTGACTCAGACTTAATTCGATTAATTCCTTTCAAAAGTAAAGAACACTTGGGAGATTAAAGATAATAGATTCAGATAATGACATAAAGAGAATTGTGACTATTTATTCATTTGGAAAAACTTATCTAAAATTCATAGGTACCCAATGAAGAAATATTTGCTGGGATATGAGGTAGTTCCACCAAAACAAAACATGGAAATGAAAGCACCATGAAATCAGCATAAATAATAAAACATTTCTATAAATAAATGAGCAAAGGGAAATTTATCAAATTCCACTGAAACAAGAATCACACACACGTATACATATATACACATGTATACATACATGTATGTGTATATACATGTGTGTATCCCCCCACATATATGTACACACACATCACTGAGTTTGTATCTAAAAGCTGCATAAAAGATCAGTATGATACAATGATAGTAGCAGATCTTTTATAGGAGAAAGCAAATATCCAGCTGCTTTAAATTGTTGCCTAGCATGAAAGATTAGGTTATATGCATTCTTTTTTTTTTTTTAAAGATTTATTTATTTATGTACAGAACTGGGGTACAGGCCAGAGATGCAGAGGGTGAGAGGATTCACCAGAGACAGAGTGGGGAGCAGAACAGGCAGACTGACAAAATACACTGCTGAGGGGAGCAGTGGGCGGGTCAGGAGAGGTCTACCATGCCATGTGGTCACCTCCAGGGCAGGCGGGGATCGAACTCATGCGGAAGTGGCCCTAGCTTCTTTGTGCTGTGCTTTAACCCGCTGCGCCACCAGGGAGGGCCAGGTTATATGCATTCTTAATAGATGGTACCAAAAAGCAAGGCCTGGCTGTATAACTAGCATTCTGTAACAGATTAATACTAAAAATAATTGAAAACAAGTGCATTAGGACATTGGCATTTGATCTTACTTTGTTATTTTCTAAAAGTATGATGATTTTTTCATTTCTTCCTTGACAGTGTCCAGCATCAAAATCTTCCCAAAAATCAATTAAAATGTGGCGAATACTGTCTTACTTTTTTAATAGATAATTGTTTAAGAGGATGAATTGAAAGTGATCTTAAAGATTAAATGTAATGAAACATGCCTAAGACACACATTAAATATAATAAATTTATCTCAGATAAATGTGCCATTTACCAATAAAGAGCATATATTTGTGGTAATTAGGATTCAAATAATATAGAATCTGGGCTATGAAATTTACATATCATCCTTATACAAAGCATATAAATGCATAGAAGTAACTTTTTTAAAACATTAACTATGCAAAACCAGCCACTGCTCTCTGGCACTCCTTGGTAGAAGAAATCTTAAAGACACTATTATATTAATTCCCCAATCAATAAGGTTCCCAGAACATGTGGAATAAACTCCCAAATCCTTCACATGGCTGCAGGCACTCTGGCTCTAGCCCTCTCAGTCAAAATCAGCCAACGAGTTTAATTGCTTTAAGCTTCTTGACCATGCTGTGTTCTTGCCTAAGCCTCAGGACTTGGAGTATTTTGTTTCATTTTTCCTGAAATACTCCCCTTCCAATCCCTTTCCTATTAACTTCTCTTCAGGCAGGAGCCAGTTTCTATATTAGTTTCTCCAAGAAGTTTTTTTCCTAAACACCCATCAAAGTCAAAGTAAATCTTCCCCATCAGGCCCTTTCATAGAAGCACTTAAGTGAGGTAATCTGAATAGATACTTATCATATTTATAATTATGCACTTATTAATTCATTTATGTTTTTACTGTCACTTTCTTCCATTAGACTCTAAGTTCCTTGGAGGAAGAGAACATTTTGTTTGCCACTGTGTGAACAACACTAATAAGTTGCCTAACACAAAAAGAGGTTAATAGATATTTGCAAATGAATCATCGTGGATTCAGATGTACTGTATCTCACTGGGTGAGAGCGTCTTACTAAACTGGGAAACAGCATAAGGTGTAGTCCGGGCCTAAGCACACTCTATGTCTGCATGTAAGGTATACAAATGCACATGTGCACACACATACCATATGTGACAGGTGACATAGCTTACACAAAAACACACTGAACGCATATTTCTAGTCAGGGACCCTGCTGAACAGACTGTCCTACAACAGACATGAGGATTTAGCCACTAAGTTGTTTTCTCTCTTGAATTTTTCAAAAATTGCTTTTTAACATACATTTTACTTTAACATCCAAGAGGTCTAATATGAAATTTCATATAAAGTACTGTATTGAGTCAGAGAGATTGAATTAAAACAGACCTGAATTTGTAACGACAGGGTTATGATCGCTGGAGAGACCAGGATCACAGAATTTTTTTCTCATTTCAGCAGGTCAATCTAAATGCATAAAACATGAAACTGCAGGATGAGTGTGAAAGCAAGGAAAATAAAGGGTAAAAATACAGTAGAATTAGTCATCTATAAAATTATAAGATTATTTTAACCTTCATATTTAATTGAGAAAGAAAAGGGCAGATTTTAAGTATTATTGGAAAGGGGTGCAAGATATAACTTCCAATTGCAATTTTAATGATAATCATTAATCATTGATTATGAAATAATAATTATTTAATAAGTCTTATAAAAGCAGGGAAATTGGTTTTCTCCTGTATGACTCTTATAACCAGAGAAGGGTCTGACTAGTAGATATCAGTAAATATTTTTGTATGAATAATAATAACAGTAACTACTACCAACACTTTGTTAAATAGTGTGTTAAGCAGCTCAAAGACAATAAAAAATACCAGTTAATCATCACATCCACCTTGGAGGGAAGTTATAGCTACCATTTTATAAGTGAGTTAACAAAATCCAAATAATTTCCTTATGATAAGAAAACAAAGCTATCATTCACATCCAAGACTAGCTAACTGCAGAATCTGCTTTACTCATTACTGCACTGAAGAGGCTCCTTGATGATGCAAAATTGTATGGAGCAGAAATGCAACCACATTTAAAAGGATATGCAGGATACTGCAAGATGAACTACAGAACAAGAGAACAGCAGCACCTCTTTCATGCAACCATGCCACTAAAGTTGCAAGTACAAGACCATAAGATATGACAGATTTAGCTGAAGGCAGAATGAGGGTGGGAAAAAGATGCTGGAAACAATAGATAGCAAATATATAAAGAACGTATTCCTTTCCATAGTAACAACTATGCCTCCTATACTTCTAGCTGCAACGTTGCCAGTGTTGTCAGACGAACCTTACAGAAGAAATGAGGCAGACTCTGTTTTTCAAAAGAGTAATAATGAAAAAATAAAGTCCTGTGGTGTTTTTCCTCTATCGGCCCTGCTTATAAATTCATAGCACAGCATGGAGGTTATTAAAATCCCATATGTGAGAACCACACACAGCACAAAGAGATATGAATTGGCGTTCCATGGAGATAATGCTATCTAATGGGCAAAACAAGTAGTAGGGTTTCATTTTTATTCTGAGTACATTTGAAAAGGGCTCAGCATCCCACTACTGCACATGGATAACTGCCTGTCCGAAAGACCACCCCCCCTTTCCATCCTATGGATTAATAAGTGGGATATAAAAGAGTAGGGTTGTTATCTGCCCAAGTCTAGAAATCCCCATGACATTTTTTCTTTGCTTGCAACTATTTGAAATAGAGTGGATTAAAAGCTTCTCAAGCTGCCTTGGCACAGAAGTGAAGCATAGCCAACCTCTCCCTGCTCCCAAAACTGCACCAGGCAGGTCTAGGTGTTGGAAGGTGTTCACAATTCCAGCCTGGAGTTTCCCAGAGGTTCATTCAGCCTGGTTTATTAATTCCTTGTTGTAGGGTTCTTTCCATATAGGGGGTGGAAGAGGTTAGAAAATGGTGCTGAATGCCCTATTAGGGAAAATATGTCTAACAGTAGCAAATGCTACAAGAGTAGAAAGTGGCAGCTCAGATCAAAATCAAGTTTAAGGACATACTATGACCTTAACAGAAAACTGAAATTTCCTAAGTTACTTAGGGCTAAAAATTGAATAATACAAAACAAAAGCTATTTATTGTTCATTTACACTATGGTACAGTAGTGCAAGAGAATTTATGGTCATAAACACATAAATGAGAGTATGGGCAGGTAACTATTGCCCACATACTACAAATGAGGAAGTAGAGGCCCTGAAAAGTTAAATATTTGGTGAAAATTCATACATCTAGTAAATGAAACTCAACTCCATCTGATTTCAGAGCCTAGGGATTAAACCACTAAGCTATTCTGATTCTTACCCATCTCTCAAGATACACTTTGGGTTCAATCAGTACCATTCAATTTAATTCAATCCAGGATTTTTTTTTTTAATATATGGCTTTTGGAGTACAGATAGCTCACACATTTGTAGAAAATGATACCGACATACACTTCTTGACGTGCTTAGCCATGAATGAACAAGCAGCGGAAGCAGGTAACCACATGAGAAGGGACTGATGTCATGTCTTGGCACCCACCATTTGATTTCTCAGCAAAACACTAAGTTGCTCTTGACACTCTCTAGGGTTGTAAGGTCCTGCCAGAGTTGAGAAAACAAGCTCTTTCCCTCTTATTCTTAACATTTACACTAATTTATGCAGGCCTATTTAAGCTTCTGGCTCATGAGCCAAACCTGTCATCAATGTAAGCTCATCCTTATCCATGGAGAGAAAACAAAGTCAGTTCCCAAAATAGCTTTGCCTCCAGCTTTCCTCAGCCCCCTTTTTGAGATTGCTTAGTATAGTTCCAGGTATTAGAGGGATTTAAAATAAATACAACCAATGGTTCAATCTCTTAAGGCAATAATTGCAACAACCACAAACATTTATAGAGTATTTCTTTTCTAACAGGCACTGTTTTAGGTAATTACTGATTTAATTAATTCTCTAAACAATACTATAACATAGGTATTGCTATTACCTCTATTTTAAGTGAAGAAATTGAGACAAAGTTTAGCTTAAGTGACTTGCTCAAAGGTTAAATTCAGGCTTAAACCAAGTATGCTACAGGTCTGTGTTTTTAGCCATTTTACTAGTTGTTCCACATGCTCCTTATCATGAAGAATATAGAAACTTGAACCTACGAAAATTTCATTTGTAATGCTTGTCTACCTTTCTTTACCCAGAAAACACATCTGTGTTTCTCAATCTTGAGGGTTTTTTTCCCCCTGGGGGAGTGGGGGGTGGGGAAGGATTGAGGGGGAGGCGGAGTGGGGGGCTTGGGATTATTTTTAAACAGTTTTAACACATAAGAAAACAAAACACTATTCTGACTTCTATCATCATATCTTAATTTTATCTGTTTCAGAATTTGTAATAAAATCACATAGTATGCAAATTTTGTGTATAGCTTTGTTTTTTATATCCCGCCAGATTTAACCATACTGTTGCAGGTAGCCACAGCTCATTTGTTATTATATTACATGAATACAAGAAATAGAATCTTATCATTTCACTGTAAACAAGGGGTTATTATCAGTTTGTGTACAATGTTATATATTTTCTTTGCTACCAAATGCACCCATTTTATTAGGTTCCCATGAAATGGAATTCCTGGGTCACAGGATGAATATATTATCTTTTTCCCTTTGGTATTGATTTATAGCCTAATTCCTCTATTATCAAATAAAATGAAACATGTGATTTCAATCCAGTGAAATTTTTAGACTATTGAATAGTGTTGATTTTGTTAAATGTTTCATGGTATGTTATTCTGAAGCTTTTTTGCACAGCTTTATAAATGTCATTTAGGTCAAGTTTGTTAAAATTTGTAGTTCGAATGTACTATATCCTTTTTCATATATTTTCTGCAAATGCTAACAATTGAAGAGGGAGAGATCTATTAACATCTCCAACTGTGATTGTCAGATAGTCACTTTCTTAGTTCTGTCCAAGTTTACTTTAAACATTTTGTGCTATTATGCATACATCTTTTTCAATTATTGGGTAATCCTGTTAAATTGCCCACTTTATCACTGTTTGCATTTTTGTCATTACTAATAGGACTTATTTCTGAAACTACACGATATCTAACTTCTGGATAGCTATTATCAGCTTCCTTTTCATTAATGTTTACATGGTGTATCTTTTCCATTCTTTTATTGTCAACTACTCTGTCACATATTTATTAAAACTGCCTACTCATGTGTGGCCTAAAATCATTATTATCAGGTTGAGCCTAAACTTATATCTAGATAGTTGAGTGATTTTTTCCATCAACAATACTATTTAAACCATTTATATTTAATATAATTATAAATAAGTATATGTATTTAAAACTACCACATCTCATTTGTTTCCCATTTTCATCTGTTATTTTGTTTTTATTTTTGATTGAGATAGCACTGATTTACTGCACTGCATATGATTTAGGAGAACAGATTATACCTTCTGAAATATATGTCACCAAGCTACCCCCACACCAAATTGTCACTATTTTTTCATTTTTTTATTAACCTAAATTTTTCCATTTCTTCTCAATTAGTTTGTTACTTCTATATTCTTTTATAATCATTTTAATTATTACCATACAAATTGCTTATCTTTGGCTTAATAAAGTGTAAATCAGTATTTTCACCAATTTCCAACAACTGCCAAGTATCTTACTATATTTTTACACTTTATCTTCTGCACTTTTTGACTACACATCATATATTTTAACTGCACTGTTATTTTTGTTCTGTGTGTTACCTTCACATTAATACTTTTTTCTTACTTTCTCATTTTTCCTATCTGTATTTTTACATAGAACTGTTTTCCTTTGGCCTAAAATGTTTTCTTTGATATTTTAATGTTAGTCTGCTGTCACCAAATTCTGATATTGTCCACAAATATCTTTATTTCATCTTTACATTGAAGAATATTTTCACTTGGTATAGAATTAGATTGTCAGCCCAATTATTATTTTCTTTCAGTACTTTGAAGATGACATTCCACTGACTTCTGGATTCTACTACTGGTGAAAAGGAGCTTTAGCCTTAGTACTGTTACTTTAAATATACTTTTTCTGAAGACTTTTGAGATTTTTTTTTCTTTGTCTTAAATTTTAACAGTTTGATTCTGACACATCTAGGTATGATTTTATTTATATGTGTTGCTTAAGATTCAGAGCTTCATGAAGATGTACTATGTAAGCTCTTTTTGAAGAATTTGACAAAACAGCCTCACATTACTCCTGCGACATTTCTTTCTTTCCCTGACTTCTGAGACTACAATTATACACATTATACCAATGTTTCTCCAAATCTTTGTGAAGATTGTTTTTTTCTTTATTTATAAAACTTTACAAGACTATTTGTCATAAAATGCATTAAGGATTTTATGGCAAATTTCAATTGCTATAAATATTTACATACTCTATTTACCTTGTCAGGAACCAGTATTAAACATGGTCTCAGGATCCTTCTTTGAGAAGCACCATGTTCTGCTTTTCTTCCCATATATATCTGTTTTGTTCTTTGTATAATCTTTTATCTATTTCCTCTCTGTGCTTCAATTTGTTATCTTTTACTAAAATCTTCAGCTTTACTAATCTTCTTTTCCAATGTATAATGTCTTATTAAATGTATCTTTCAGTCCTAATTTGTGTTTTAAAGGATTTCCATTTGATTCTTATCTATAGATTTCAGTTGTACAACAGTCAATTTGTAAATCCATTTTAAGCATATTAATCAGAGTTACTTCTAAAATTTTTCTGACAATCTTAATACGTCTTTAACTGATAATCTGTTTTTCTTTAACATTCAGTTATTTGGTCCTGTTTCCTGACAAGTCTGATTGTTTGATATTGACAATTATACATTTTAAGTAAAATAATTATAATGCCATTTTCCTACACTGAAATTTTCTTTTTCTTCTAGAAGATACAGCACTGATACATTAACTGAATCAGCAGAAATCAGTCTGGTTTCCAGTCTGCTCTGGCTCTTCTAAGTTACTGTTAATAATTTCTATTTTTCCCAGAGGCCATTCCACAATGGGGGCTTTTGAGCTCCAATTTCTGCCTCTTGACTTCTGTAGAATTGCTTAAATACCTGCTTAGATTTCTGACCTCTTCACTGTTGTGTTCTTGGCTTCTCAGTGTCTAGCTTTGCTCATACACAATATGGAAGTTCACTGATTTCTCATGGAGAATCCTCATTTCTTGTTCTCTGTTCGCTTTCTGTTGGCCCTTAACATTATGGTCGCCTTAGTATTCCTGATTATGAGATTTGGTCTTCCAATTACATTAAAATTCCTTTAAGATTTGGTTACTACTTACTGGTGGCTTTTATGCCTCTTATTTATTGCAAATGCATCATGGGAAAAAGTCATAGAGCACGTCCTTCTCGCCTCAGTAACACTTGCTTTTATCAGTTGTCTGGATCTGTCCAATTCTGGTCTCTTTGGGTGTACTTTACTGTCATTAAGCAATGATTTATGCAGCTTCTTAGTGAAGAGTTAGTCTGATACCAACTCTCCATTATATTTACAATCTCTGTGCTCTTGTGAGGATTAAATGTATAAAATTAACTAACATTTCTAAATAATAACCAATATTCAATAAATATATGCTAATATTATTTTTATATGTTAGCTAACTTTTTATTGAGGGACACTGTGATTTCTTACTCCAAACTCCCAATTACAAGTCCCATGTAATCCAACACATGTCCTTTTATTCTAAGTGCACAGATATTGCCCATATGTTATATAGTCTTATGCGACAGAAATTTCCCAACTTCTAGTAATCTTTTGTCATCACACTTGACAAGTCATCCAAACAAGTGCTTATGTTTTTGAGTATATCAAAATATTTTTTTAATCTTATGTAACATCTTTAAAAATGGGCCCACAACTTGCTATTCTACTCATTCTTTTTTATTATTTTATAATTACATTTCTATATTATTCTACATTTTGTACATTTTTCACCCCAGTTGTAATCCCCATGGTCTCCAACCACCACTTCACCCATGAGCCTTCACCACAGTCCCATGTTTTCTTCCTATCCCAGTTCCGATCCTGTTTCCCTCTCCTCCCCCATAGAATGTCTCTGGATTGCAGTTTTTAGTTGATGTCCTTTTTTACTTCATTGTGTGTGTGTGTGCGTGTGTGTGTATACACACATATATTACATATGTATATGCATGTGTATATATACATGTGTGTATACACACCTATATGTATTGCATATGCATATGTATGTGTTTATATATACACGTGTGTGTGTGTGTGTATATTCCCCCACCCCGATCCCTTACACTCCTGCTATGAGTGAAACCAACAGTATTTTTCTTTTTCTTTCTGGCTTATTTCACTAAGCATGAGTTTTTTTACTCATTCTTCTCTCACCCCTTCTGTGATTGATAGAGAATACTTGAGACGTAGAGTCTTTGAATCCCAAAGCTCTACATAATGCAGTTTATTACTGTCATAACTATAACTTTGGGACATTGTGACTTTTAGAAGAAAATAATCCTTAAATATTAATGCCAAAATTTGGTAAACATTTATGTTATGACCCTCATGGAAAGATCCACATGGCTCAACTAATATAACTTATATATCACTCAACCAGATTATCATTATTTTATTACCATGATGCTGTAAATACATATCATGCTGTAAATACTATATATCTGCCTGAATAAACAAGCAACAGAGTTATCTCATACAAAGACAACTCTGACTCAGAGTATCAGGAATATTCAACCCTTCATGCTAGAAGAAAATTACACAGAAGAAGAGTGTACTTTGAAAGCACTAAAAAGGAAAAATGAAAGTGAAAAGTTAAAACCTAACATATAATATAGAAACATAAATCTTCTAAGTCCCTTGTGATATTACTTGGGCACATTCAAAGAAACAGAGTCAAACAAACATGAATAATACAATTGAACGAGAGGACAAACAATAATTTCAATCTTACTTTCATGTCTAAAAAATAGATTGACAAATGTGATCCAGTAATCCCAGATTTCCTCCTCCTTTTAAATAAACTTGTAATTGAAGTATAAAAAGAGAAAGGCAGAAATCATGTATGCATACCTTAATTATTTCAAGGTAATTATTTTTCTGTCCTTGTATTTAACTACCACCCAAAGGCCAGAGTAGAATGTTACAAGAAACTCAGAGATACCTCAGGCCTTTCCCCAACTACTATTCTCTCTCTCTGCCTAAAGGCAACAACTAGCTCAAATACAGATTAGTTTGGTTTTTGAGTTTATATAAATTAAATTATACACTGTGTACCTTCTAACAACTAGCTTTGTGTTGTTGTTGTTATTAACTTTGTGATACCCACATTTCATTTTTGGTGTTACATAGTGTTCCATGATATAAATACTCAAGTTGTTTAACCATTCTACTTTTGATGTATAGTTTTATTATTCCCAAATGTGACTCTTATTAATAAAAGCTATAAACATTTCTGAATTTGCTCAGAAGTAGAAATGCAGGTTATAAGGTAAGTGTATGTTTGATATTAATAGCCAGTAGTGAACAGCTTCCAAAGGGGTTATATGATTATCTTCATAACAACAATGTAAAAGAGCCCCAATTCCTGCATATCTTTGTAAACACTTGATTTTGTCAATCATTTTGGTTTAGCCATTCTGCTAATGTTTATATCTCACTGTGGTTTTAATTTGCACTATCATAATTCGTCATGAAGTTGAGCTTCCTTTCATTTACTGTCCATTTCAGTACCCTCTTTTGTGAAGCGGCTGTTAGAATCTCTTCTACAAACATTCTTAAAGAAACATCTTAATATTTTTAAACATTTCCTGACAGTCTCCTTTGGTCCTGTTCTTAGGATTCTTTTCCTTAGCCCCAGCTGAGGTGACAAATCTGATTAATGTGATACTCCTTCCACATGAACATGCTTTTATTTATTCTTAGCAAAGAATGAAGTGGTCTGTCTGGCTCATTTTCCCCCTTATCTCCTTGCTGCTTCCAGGGCTCAGTTTCTCCTCAACAAAAATTCCCTTCTCTCTCCTCTTTTGCTTCTCTGTAACATCTTGTTTCTCCAACACGCCAACCCTGTTAAAACTTCTAAAGAGAAATTTCTTATAAGTTCTGTGAGTTTGTGAAAAAATTCTTTTTTTTATGACTTCATCATTCCCCTCTATCATATTGGGTACCTGGCAGACACTGAATTCTGCAGATGGGTAGGAAAGACAGGTCACCCACAGGAGGCTACTATAAGGTCTCTGATGTCAAATTTGACCATTTGCCAGGAGAATCTTGTTTTTCTGGGAGATGAGCCACACATTACAAAGAGAATGAGCTGCCTACCAGCTCCCCTAATCTTCCTCTAGGGCAGGTTCATTTCTCAGTAACCTCAAACCAAAAGCCATTATCAGAATCTCTGCCTTTCTCCACCATGGAAAACTACTTGGCCACAGTTTGACAGGCACAGATGGTACCACCAGCTGCAAGTTTTTTCAGTTCTTGTTGACTCTAAACTGCCCTTAGTCTTAATCTCTTTGCAATTTGCTCAATAGAATGAGAGATGAGGCCAAACTTCTAGTCTGGGAATAAATTTCATGGTGGGAGATTTAGCAGGGTCTGGTGGAGGGTGAAATGGGTGAAGGATATTGGCAAAATCCATGGGAAAAAAAAAAACCTAGAAAGAAAATATATAAAGAGTCAAAATGAATTAGAAAATGTTGAAATAAACCATCAGGGTCCATAAAGAGAAGAGACACAAGAAGAGGCAAACATTCTTAGGTCTGATGATTTTTTTTTTTTTTTTTTTTTTGCTAACCTAATTAAAAATAGGGTCAGTTCCTTACACCAAGAAAGTTATGTATCCATAAAGGAATGAGAGAAATAAAAGGAAAGACCTTCTAAGGAAGTGTTGTCTACACAGTGATAATAGCTTAAATCTATATCCTGTTTGTATGACATGCTATCCAGCAGACCTGAAAATCTTCTGTACTACAGAAAGCACTAAAATAAATAAATAAAACAATACAAAACAAAAACCAACTTTGTCATTTACATATATTCTGGGTTCTGTTTGAAATAAGTAAACATCACACATTCCCTGCAAGAGATTCTATCCAAAGATCTGTCAAAAAGGACACATGCAAAGCTGGAAAAGACTGGCCATGTGTTTTATTGTTAGGGACAGTGCCACCAGTTCTGACATCTTCTCATCCTGCCAAGGTAGGAACCTATGAGTCCATATCCAACTTCCTTTTTCATTCTTTTCCTTTTATGTGCACTATCAAATACCAAGACCATAAGTCTAAAGTAGAGAAATGAGCCAAGAGGCTTGGAGTACACCTTCTTTACTCCAAATATGTTTATATAGGAAAATCTGACTTGGGCAGCAAAAAGTGGAAAGCAGGTGCTATTCAATCAGAGGAGCAAGCAGCACCAGCTTGTCTGGGCTCCTACCATGTTACTGTCCTCCTGCAACCCCTGAGCCCAGGGAGGCCCTCAGAAGAATGCTCAGATATAGAATAGCAATGATGTTGGTTTTGCAATATGCCAAACCAATATGCCTATATATATAACTCCCCCCCACCCCCAAGAGAGTTTAAGGACTGGGGCAAGATTCCTCCCAATGAAGAGTGGCAGGTCAAAATAAAAACCTAAGACCTGGATACTCAGCTACATGGCTTTCTCTATTCCATGCTTCAGAGATCCTGGGACAGCTCCCAATTTTCAATTTCTTAGACATGTCCTGTAAACATTTGATTTAACTCTTTCTTGTTAGTCTACATTTCTTTGCGCTATTTCTTCTGAAGTGCTTTTTCTTTCTTCCTGTCTACAGTTGGGATTGTTTAATTTGTTTTGGATGAATATGAATGGGAAAGGGTGTTTTGGCTTGCAGGTTTTTATAAAAAGTTATCTAGTAGGCAATGAAAATAAATCAAAGGTAAAAAGGGATATAAAAACAGATTTTGCTAACTTACATATGTATATTGCAATACCCAGTACAACCCCCAAGAAAATTATACAAAGCAGTCTACTTAAAAACACTATCAGTAGGCCCTCCCTGGTGGCGCAGCAGGTTAAAGCACAGCACTGAGAATCTAAAACCACTTCCGCATGAGTTCGATTCCCGCCTGCCCCGGAGGTGACCACATGGCGTGGCAGACCTCTCCTGACCCGCCCGCTGCTCCCCTCAGCAGTGTATTTCCTCGATCTGCCTGTTCTGCTCCCCATTCTGTCTCTGGTGAAGCCTCTCACCACCCCTGAGCCTCTGGCCTGTACCCCAGTTCTGTATGCACAAATAAATAAATCTTTAAAAAAAAAAAAAACACTATCAGTAAATATGAAATCCTAAAAAATATTCAAGTAACCATAGAAAGATAAGGAAAAAAGAAACAAAGAGATGAAAATGGACACAAATAGAAATCTAATAATAAAGTGGTGGCAGATTTGAATCATAACATAAAATTAACTCACATGTAAATGTTCTAAAAACATCAATTAAATAAATAATAAAAGCCATAAAATTTTGCAGTATAGACAAAAATCAGTAATCCAAAAATCAACAATATCTCAGATGAATCTCAAGAGAAATCAATGAATTGAAAAAGCCAGTCTCAAAGGTTACATACTAAATAATTGCATTTATTCAATATTTTTGACAAAATTATAGATACAGAGAATGGATCAGTGACTTGTGGGGCAGGTATGGAGAGAAGGAGGTGATGTGGCTATAAGAGCAATCCTTGTAATGAAAAACTACTCTGCATCTTCACTGTTTTGGTCATATAAACCTAAAGAGATAAAATTGCACAAAACTATATACACACACGTGTGTAAAACTAGTGAAATCTAGATAAGTTCAGTGGATTGTATCAAAGTCTACTTGCTGATTGTGGTATTAAACTGTTTTTCTGCAAGATGTTATCTATGGAGGAAATGATGAAGATTATAGTCATGGTCTTGCTATCAATTCTTACAACTGATATGACTAAAATTATGTCAAAAAAAATAAAAAGGCTTTCAAAACTGGAGGAAAAATAAGTATTATTAAGGAAATTTCCTGTTGTTATGCAACCATCCCAGGCCAGGCAGGTTCACTGTATGGTCAGGCAAATGCAAATGAATTATGGAGCCTTTGATGTATCACATGCCTTTACTTTAATGCTGAATCAGGAGGCTGGACTCAGGACAGACCAGCAGGCAGGGAGGCAGGCAGGCAAGAACTGAGACCCTAGCCCCACCAATCTCAGTTTTAGCCCTCTTTCTTGGCCTAAGTGTCTGTATTTATATACATGTACCACCCCAATATTCTTGGATTTTTTGACCTATGTGTCCATAATCATTGGTGCCCATGCTCATGCTCCCAAGTACCTTTTTTAATAAAAGCACACCATGTGTGGGCAACAAAACCTGGAAGGAAAACAAGGCTGCAGGTGGCAGCCGTAGAGGCTAGTAGCAGGAAGGTGAAAGAGTCTGAGCACCTCAGGTTGCTCACAGTTGTCTATTTCTATCTCCCAACCCGTTCATTCTTTTTCCCAGCAGTAACCATTGTAGCTATCTTATCACCTATACTTCCAGAGAAAACCTGTAGTTTTTCTATCCATCAATATCTGCAAATCAACACCACATCTAGATTTATAGTTTCTATATAAAAATTTTAACATCATACATACATTTACTCTACATTGCTTTATCAATCTAGCTGAGCTTTCAGTGGCAACAGAGTTCTTTGTCTACTCTATCCTATGGATAATTCCTGATTTATTTAATCAATCACTTCTTCATAGAAAATACAATCCAACAAACACCAGACATTTATTTAAAATAGTTCCCTCTGTAAACAATGCTCCGACCCCATCCATATACCCTCAAAATACTACCCTTGGCCTTTGGTATTTGGGAAACAGACCTTGACCTCCCAGTCACTTCACTGAGAGCTATGCCCTGAACTTGGCAACACTGAGATGCTAATCTATCTTCCTGACCAAGTCTGTGGTTTGCCATCACTCAGCTTCTCACTCTTACTTTACTCTATTTTTAGGTTTATAACTTTTCCCTAGCAAAACTGAACCTATTTATAACTTTTTGCAGACACTTTTTCTCCATTTTATGAAAATGTTCCCTCTCTATTCTCTCCCAATATCTGAACACCCTCTCTGCTTTATTCACCATCCTGTCATCTCTGCTTTGACTTGTCCTCCTTGAATGAGGAAATAATTTTTCCTTACAACCCCATTTTGACAAGCAGCTCAATCAAAAGTATAATTGCCCTTTCTGTTTGAGTATAATGAAAGATGTTCTACTATGCCTTGCAGGTGTATAACCAGGTATTAATAGTGTGGTGTTTGTGCTAAAATGGAACAGGCATTCATATTCTGACACCATAAGGACCCACTCCCTTTTCTCTTCATGTACTCCCTCCACTCTGTAGAATTTTCAATCTCCCAAATAGACACTTTAAACAGAATATTAGGTATAAGATAATTCTGCTAAGACAAAAAGTAGAAAAAAGAAAATCTGGCCACTTCCCGATGCCTATTATGGAAAGCTACAATAGAAAGCATTTTTCTTTCTGTTTATTTTGTTTTCACAGCCAAATTCATAACTCAGCTCATGCGCTACTAGTATGTAAGCTAATTTCTGCCAATGAGTCAACAAAGAATAATGCTAATAGAATTATAAGAATGTGCGTGTGTGCATGTATGTGTCGATATTGGTGTAAAGCTAAGGAATAATAGGTAAGTGACATACCCATGACAAATCCACAGTTGTTTTAAAACTATTCTTACATAAGAAAAATCTAAATATTCCTTTAATAGTGATCAGAGATAATAAATTAATACAGTAAAATGGCAGCATACAGAATCAATATGTACACACACACAAATTTGTGGCATGTATATATGTAAACAATAAAATAAAGAGAAATTAAGATTATAACTCCAATTCTAGTCACATCAAAGAGGTTAGAACACCTCAGAGTAAATTTAATAAAAAGAGGTGAAAGACTTATCTTGAAAATGGTAAGACATTGCTAAAAGAAACAGAAGACAATCAAAGAAGTGAAAGTGCAAAGATACTTATTGCTCAAGGATTAGAAGAAACTGGAAGAATAAACATTGTTAACATGACTATCCTACTTAAGACAATTTATAGATTAAAAACGACACCTATCAAAATCCCAAACTTCAAAATTGTGATGGGAAGAAGAAGCCAATCAACAAGGACTCTGGCAGTGGCAGGGTGAATTTTACACATACATTCAGGAAAGCTGTACCTCTGAAATTTATAGTTTTGTAAATAACAGTAAATCAATTTTAAAATAACCCATTCCCATGTAATTTTTAAATGCGCATCTCCAATGTCTACTAAGTGCTAGATACACATTTGTTGAGTGAATCTGAATGAATAAATGAGAACACCTGTTCTTGTCAGTGTTTTTTCTTAGATCACCTGTCTACATGGCTGATGTCTATTTCGTTAGTGCTGCATGTGCCAGTGATGATGAAAGTTAGGTGATGAGGCTTTATCTTTGGCTTTCTCTCTTCAGGCAAATATTCTGTAGCCCTTGCAATATTCCATTCTGTGCAAGCTCTGCCTTCTCCCTAACCATTATTACTCTGCACAGCAGGACTATTCGAATGTCTGATCTATTCCACCAGGTGAAGCAAACAAATTAGACAGAGTACCACAGCTGCTTGATATAGAATGTCCTCATGTTTTTGCTCCCTTTTTTTAGTACACCCAAGCATCACATTTATTTTTTCAACAGCTGCTGCACATTGAGCAGACTTCTTAATTAGCTAATGTTTGGAAGGCCTTTTGAAGATAAAAGGCCCTATATAAGTGCTAAGTGTTATTATTACCTTGACAAAAGTGTTCTCTTTTACCTTGGCTCACTGCAAAATGTGTGAGCTTTCCTTCTCGCTAACTAGAGGTAGTCAAACCACAGGCTATATAAATCATGGGCGAAAAAAGTTGGCAATTCAACAGTGGCCCCTGAATGCAGGCAATTGGGTAGCCTAGAGTGTTGCTCTGTGTCTTAATGTAAGCTTTTCCAAGCACCAGAAAAAAGAACACTGAGGTTGGGAAGTGGGGAGGAGACACATTTTTCAGGCCTCAGAATGCTTTTGGGAGAAAGAAAACGTTTGCAGGCCTCTTTCACTTGAAAGGGATTTTTGGATGTCACTCATCTATTTGTTTCACTCAACTTGATTTTGGAAAACAAAGCAAATATTTACCCATCGGAGTTACTTCCATAAGTAAAGACATGGACAAGACATGACCAAAGGACCTGCCCCAAACAAATAAATGGTCAAGCCACCTTTCCCCTTTGCAGTTACCAGGAGGCAGGATACTACAGGAAATTAAATAGAAGCAAAAGCAAAAGAAGCCTACACAGTTCAAGGTTCACACTATACCCCCAACATCCCCTACACACACACATCACTTGCTTATCAAAAACACTACCTCTTCTAGACTAGATAATTGTATTTAAGAAACCTTCCATTTTACTATTAATAAAGCAACAATAATAACTTCCATACACAGTATTTAGTAGGTACCATCTATGTGTCACATATACTATTGTATCTGTGCAATCCACCCCATAACAGTGGTTATTACTATTATCTCCATCTTATAGGTGAGGAAATAGGCCCAGCATATTCAAGGGTTATACCCCAAGTTACAGAGACATAACAGAGCCATCATCTGAACCCAGGTCTGCCGGGTCAAAGCCTGATCTCTTTGAACACGTGGTGTAACTTATGGTCAACAGGGCTACCAAAGTGGTATAAAATAAGGGTGGTTAACAATTCCTGTTATGGATTTGTGTTATTATAGAAAGAAAAAGACGGCAAGAAGCCGGTCTGACTAGTATAATCAGAAATCATTGTGAAGATGACTTTGATTGCTTTTATGAGGAGGCAGTTTTGTTACATACCACACAGTATGAGAGGCAGTCTCAGATCACCCATTTCTATTTTAGAATTTATTCTGAAAAATGTGAAACTAAATGAATAAATAACCATGCTGTAGACATTAGTCCTGGCCTTCACTGCTAACTTAAATAAAAGCAAGTACATTCATTTCAAATAAATTATACTATTAGTTTCTCTTATAAACACTGAAGTTTCATATTTGAGTACCAGAAAGCAGGGCTGTAGTGGCATTAACTGAGAGTGAAGGAAACAGAGCAAATGGAATTGGGAATGTGGAAGTAATAAAACATTCCAAGGCAGCAAAATTGAAAATTTTCCATTAAAACTCCCAAACTGTTAGGCAAGAACGATGCAAGCAGCTTTAATACTGTCTACCCATGATGAGTTCTTAATCAGCCAACTTCTCTATACTTTGAAAGCTGCTGTCATCTAGAAGGACACATTCAGCAGGCTCACACATCAAGATAAAAATCACATTTTTTGGTGTCCAAGTACTGTCATTACACAGTTCTACAGCTGAAACACTTATGAAGGTAGAAAGTCTTACTCCAGGAGATCTTTGAGGAAATCTCCTAGATCTGGGAGCAATTCACCAATTCACAGTTGTCTATTAAAAGCCAAGAGCAGGGGGAGTGAGATACTCAGTGCTGAAAACTCGGTTTTAGTTAATGTATTAGATAAATTATTCTACAGCAACATCTTGCTTATCCTATAATATTTGCCATGTAACTAAGCTTGTTTACCTGTGAAAAATCAGAGACTAATTCTGCATTTCATGTAAGATTCCTTAGAGGATCCAGAAACAAGGACTGTCAAGTGGCTGACTTGAAACCCACAACATGATGCACAAAATATTGTCACTCACAAGTTAGAATGTAAGGGAATATATACAATGGAATATTACTCAGTAACCAAAAAAAGAAACACATGTCTTTTGCAGCAATTTGGATGGAGCTGGAAAAGATCATGCTTAGTGAGATAAGGCAGAAAGAAAAATACTGGATGGTTTCGCTCACAGCAGGAGTATAATGGACCAGGCAAGAAAATAATAAGAATAATGAACAGCCATATACCAGAGACATTTTGTGGGGGTGGAGTGGGGGAATGGGATCAAAAATGGGTGGGGGCGGCCCTCCCTGGTGGCGCAGCGGGTTAAAGCACAGCACTGAGAAGCTGAAGCCACTTGCACATGAGTTCGATTCCCGCCTGCCCCGGAGGTGACCACATGGTGTGGCAGACCTCTCCTGGCACGCCCGCTGCTCCCCTCAGCGGTGTACTTCATCGATCTGCCTGTTCTGCTCTCCGCTCTGCCTCTGGTGAAGCCTCTCACTGCCCCTGAGCCTCTGGCCTGTACCCCAGTTCTGTATGCACAAATAAATAAATCTTAATAAAAAAAATGGGTGAGGGGTGTCGGGGGGAGGGGAGTGCACGGAATTATGGTGATGGCACATGGGTGACTCGGTGATGGAAAACCCACGGGGATTACAAGTGAGATTAAAAAAATGTACAAAATGATGTAAAAATAAATATATATATTACAAAAAAAAAAAAAAGAATGCAAGGGAGGAGGTGGAGGGGTTAAGATACCAGACTCTTGAAATCCCCAGTGCCAACAAGTGTCATCAAACTCCTCTATAATATGACCCAAACAGATCTTTCCAAACAGATCTCTCTACCTCTCAAATCTCTAAGCTTTCTCTAGTTTGGACCACTGCTGTTCCATCTTCTACACAGTTTGTATTCCCTACCTCTATGTATTAATTCATTTTATTACTTTTTCCCAGAATGCCTCTCCAGCACTATTTCTCACTTCTAAATCCTCCCCCTTGTTCAATGTACATCTCATATGCCCCTTCTTCAAGGAAGCCTTTCTCCCAGGTGGAGTATAAATAGCTCTTCTGCTTCATTTCTCATATAATGATGGTATTTAAATGATATATTTTGATAATGGCTTTACTAGTCTGGAGTCTCCTTGAGAGTAAGATCCATATTTGCTTCATCTTTGACCCTTCTTGGCACTAGGTTTGTTACTTTGAAAAGCAGAGGATGCAAAATAAATATTTACCTAATAAAAATTCACTCAACACACCTCACACTTATTGCCAGCCAGCCACTGTTCTAAGTGCTAGAGATAAGCTAGGAACCAAGTGGACTAGAATTCCAATCTATTAGAATTTACATTCTAAAAGGTGAGATAGACAAACAAAATAAGTTGTGGAGAATAGAAGATGCCAGTGCAAGTGGGAAAATAAAACAGAAGGAACTTGAAATGGTTCAGAGTGGTTGAAATTTTATGTTGGGTGGATTCCTAGGTGAATGGATTCATTACACAGTTAAAAAAAAAAATTGGCTTTCAGTGGGAAAATAAACTCTCCAAAAATGTTTTCTATGCTTATAAAAAACAAAAAATGGCCACAATAATTTTAAAAAATACAGGAAAGAGAAACTGATTTCTCAATTTATTGCTCTATTGGCTTCAGATGTCCCTGAACAAGTGATTTTTAGTAACCTTGTAAAAAAGTACCTTAATGCCTGTGATTTTATAGGCAGAAAAAAAGTTTCTTTGGGCAAGAAAGAGCATGTTTTAGTCTGGAGATTTCCTCATAAAAGGCAATCATATTTTCAAATGAAAATTAACCATTGAAGATGGAAATAAGAGAAGGCAAAAGTATGGAAGGAAAAAAAATTTTACACTGAAAATAGGAGGAGTTTTCAGTTTATGTTTGTTCAATCAAGTCAGTTAATGAAGACAGTTTTCACAAGGCAACTGGGATCTGATGCTTTCAGGGCCATAGAAGCCAGTTCCTCTGACGTGAGTGAGTTTGCTAAGTTTATTACTAACTCACTACTTTTTGTTTGCAGCATGGAGTAGTGAGAAGCATTTCATGTGCCACCCATTCTACAGATGAGGTATCTGTCCCTTTGTGGTAGCCATGTTTCTCAGGCTCAGTTACTCTCTGCTGCACTGTCACTGGGAAAAACAGCAACAGGCAGTATATACTCTACATTATTTCACAAATTGATTTCAATTTTAGGAAAAGCCTCTATTTGTAGCTAAAATGCTACTTCAGATTTAGTAGAAAAACAGTTGGTGAATGAGAACATCTTTTCAATATTGTGAGCTAGCCCTCTGAAAAGAGAAAGCAGCACAATCATTCAAAGGCATTTTTATTTTCCTCTTAATTTTTTTTTTTAAGATTTATTTATTTGTGCATACAGAACTGGGGTACAGGCCAGAGGCTCAGGGGTGGTGAGAGGCTTCACCAGAGACAGAGCGGGGAGCAGAACAGGCAGATCGACAAAGTACACTGCTGAGGGGAGCAGTGGGCGGGTCAGGAGAGGTCTGCCACGCCATGTGGTCACCTCCGGGGCAGGCGGGAATCGAACTCATGCGGAAGTGGTTCTAGATTCTCAGTGCTGTGTTTTAACCAGCTGCGCCACCAGGGAGGGCCCTATTTTCCTCTTAATTTTATAGCTTCAGAATATACCGAATTTGAAATTTTCTAATTTGACTACTATCTAAAGGATGTCTGAATATTTTCATTCAGTCTCAGCCTCCACTGTAAGCCATGCACTTTGTTCCCTGTTTTGTTCCCTTCTTTCTTGTTTTCTGAGATTTTATGAGCGCAGTGGACAGAGTGGAGGCTGTGCTATGGGGAGGCGGGGCTGAGGAGAGCAGTCAGTGACCACAGCACCAGTGGAATGGTTTAACTTACCACTTTGGAATCAAATGCTCAAATTCAAATCTTAGCTCCACAAATACTAGCTATGTGACTTTGCATGATGTAGCTAAGTTCTCTATGCTACAGTTTTTCTTTGGTAAAATAAAAATTTATCATGAAAGCTATGTAAGTTTCTATCTGTAAATAACTTAGGACAGTAAATGCCTGATGCACAATAAATTCCCTACAACTACTTGTTATTAGTTATTCTTTCTGCAAGTGCAAGTGAGAGGAAAGAAAGAGACTCTTCTTGGTCAAGGTCTCAGGGTGCTCTGGCTAGGTTTCAAAGTAATGTCTGGGCGTGTTGACAAATTGTGGGGGGCAAGTTCCTTGAACTGCTTTCCTATATGGGATAGAGTTTTCTGGAAAATAATTATTCCCAAGGGTTGATTCCCAAAGATTTGGGCCCAGTACAAAGGCTTGATCTTGGTGGAGGGAAGAATTATTTGATAGCATGTGATATGACTCCAAGCCAGTCTTGTAAAATTAAGTACTTATTCTGCTCTAGGGAGCTAATAAGCTACATTAAAAAGAAAAGATCTTTCACAAAATATCCTGTAAAACAATGATGTGTCAGCAGCATGGTGCTCTTTCTAGGGTGGGGTCGGGGGTGGGGGACAGATGATGGGGACAGAGAGGTGCTATCTTTCACATTTGTACAATAACAAGCAGGGGGAACTATGGGACAGGATGACAAATGTTTTAGGGTCACAGACTATCCAAATGAAACTTACCTTTAAAAAAAGGCAAAACCATTTGATTTCCACAGCTCACTGAATACCACTGGCACCAAGAATAAACACGTGCTTTGTTACAATATGGTGTTAACTATGATGACAGAGCTCATAAACTACAAAGCCACAAATAAGTTTCATCTGCTAGATATATGCGCCTGGAAGAGTCAGAGAAGGGATAATACATTCATTAAGCATTAAACAAATGCATATTAAGTTCCCTCCATGTCCCAGTTACTGTGGTGGGTGCTAAGGATATAAGTGGGAGAAAAAAGAAATAGGTTTCTGCCCTTGCGAGCTCTCAGTCTGGTGTGAGTTGGAGTGACACAAGTCCCTATGCAACTAGAATCAAATTAGTGCTCTGGATGGCAAGGTGCACAGCACTGGAGAGCATGCAAGGGGCATGTGGCCTCAATTTGGGGCACCAATGTTGGCTTCTTCCTTGCAGGAGTGACCTCTAAACTGAGAGCTGAAAAATAACTAAAGAACAGGCAGGTAGAGAGAGGGAGGAGGAACACTTCAAATCATGTGACTGGCATCCTGCCAGAGTCCAGAAACTGCCTTTAACAATTATTGTAAACCTGGTCGTCAAGCTACAATTTCGAGGCCATTAACTGTTTTTGCAAATCAGTTATTATTGAGACACAGTCAAGTTTAGTCATTGATACACTGGTAGCTGGTATCGTGCTACAAGAACAGAGTTTAGTCCTGACAGAGTGCATGGTATGCACTCTAGAGCTTTGCAGAAAAAAATTTACACACCCTTAGACTAAAGCCCAGAGGGCAAGAGGCAAATGGTGAGCATTCTCCCAGTGGACTTCCTTCAGCATGATTCCCTGTTAGGTTGGAGAGGAGTGTAATGCAGAAAGCATGACTAAGGCTGCAGACCCACTTTTCCGGGCATTTTACAAATCACACTCAGGGCAATCACTCCTGCAGCATAATGAAAGGAAGAGGGGCTTTTGTGGCATGTGGGAACACTTGTGCTTCGTGGACCCTTTTTATGGAACATGTTTTTTATTCAAGTTTTATGCACTAATAAACTGCATATTCCTGAGACCAAAATCTGTTATTCTAAATTATGGTCTCAAATTTCTAGCAACACGCAAAATAAGCACACTCCGACAAGTCATTTGACAAGTCCTCTTCAGGTGAAAGGCTGAAGGGATGGCACCCTCTGTCTATACTGCCAGTTCTTGGCTGAAATCAAGTTGACAGTTATCTGGTTAAGAAAACTAGCTACAATATATAAGCAGAGATCACTGGGTCTATAACAAGAGCTTCACCCAACTTATAAACATTCAAAATTTAGTTTATACTAGCACCTTTTCCCTGCCAATGCCCTTGTAACTTCGCCCTCCTCCTACGTGCCTTGGTATAGTTAAACTTATTTTCTCTATCCACAAGGATTCAGGTTAGCATTCCCTCTCCTGACCTCACAGCACTGCTTCTCTTGCCATCAGCCCCATTCTAGTAAGAACCTTGAAGAAAAAGTTGTGTCCTTTTCACCACAGTACACCAGCACCTAAGACATCCGTGGGTCCTAAATTTTCTCAATATATACATGAAAAAGAAAACCAGTGATTTGTTTAATATTATAGAAGAATAAGAAAATGGGCCTCCCTGATGAAGCAGGAGTTAAATTCTCAGCTATCAAGCTATCACCAGCCACTGAGACAAGTTCCATCCTCAGCCAGGATGGAACCCACATGGCACAGCAACATCCCTGTCTCACCCACTGCTCCCCTCAGCCATGTATTTCAGTAGATCCTCCTAGTGTGCTCCCGAGTCTGTCTCTGATGAATCCTCGCACCCCCCCACACTCTGACCTACAACCCAGTTCTTGAATGCATAAATAGATAAAAATGACTTTTAAAGGAGGGTTTTATATATAGTTTGTTATTTAGTTAGTGAGCATAATTATTAGAATAATGAACCACATGTTTCTGGATGAACCCCCAATGCCTTTAGACTAGGAAATTAGCTAGGTGTCAGAGAATATTCTCCCTTCTAGTATAGGTTCCTTCTTGTTCTGCCTTTCTTTGTCTAGATTTTGCAGTCCCATTGATTTTCTGCATTTTCTAACACCGCTCTGCTAGAACAGTCACCTCCTTATGTCAGAATGCTTAATATGTACTCTAAAGACCTCTCAATCTCTCTTATAGAATAGAAATTTAATTAACTGTATTGCTATGGAGTTTTGTTTATTCCAGTTTTCCCTGCAATATGATGGCTTTCAAATCATATGCCTAGTAATGGTACTATTTATCTGCTGTAGTTCTGTTTTCAGCAATTTTGTTTACTGCCAGACAAGGGAGATGGGAGATCACTTCTATGGAGAAGAGTCAGTGATTTCTATACTGATTTCCAGCTGTGACATCAAAAGGTCATTGGGAACTTTCTGTTTAATCATTTCATATCCATGAACACATATAAGAAGTCAGACTAAACAGAGAAGAGCCTGGAACTTGTCAGTGAAGTAAGATGTTCAAATTCAAGCCAGATCCTTATATTTATTCTTATTCTTATCATTTAATCCTTTTGATAAATAGATAAGCTGTGAGGGGGGGACCTCAGAGGTGATTTTTCTAACAAATTCAGAATCAACTAGAATTGACAATGTACATTATCTTGCACTAACGATATACTTTCAAATGTCTAACAATATAAGCCATAGATACTTCATTTTAGAGGCTAAATTAAAAACAGGGAAAAGAATTTTGAAGGGGGTCAGTCAGATTAGGTTTCTAAAAGGAGATCATTGATTTGAAATAATAAAGTTCTTTTTTGTTCTGAAAGCAAAACAAAGAACATCAGAGAAAATTAAGCTGAGTTAAAAATGAATACTTCGTACACATTGATGTATAAAGGAAACATGGAACAGGGTAAGAAATTCTGAAATAGATTACTAATCAGCTTAGAGAAATTGAATTTAAGAATTAAATCCTTATAGGTAACATTCAATGTGAATAGAAAAAAATGGGATGATTTAGTTTGAAGCAGCAAGTAACTTTTTCTGTTGTTGTTAATTTTCTGTAATTTAACACCTAACAAATATGTTTTGACAGGGACTGAGGATATAAAAGTACTTGAGGGAGTAGAGAAGAAAGAAAGAAAGTAATTGAAAGATTATATTTATATAATCTTTATATTCATAGATGTATACATCTATGCAGTTGGCATAAGAACTATAACCATGAGTTAAACTAATAACCCTAAACTTTAGAAAATCAGAGACAGGTTAAATGGTTCTGTAAGTGTAAACCTTTTCAGAATGTTAAAAAAAAAAAAATGGAGACTGGACTTGTCATTACTTTAAAAAATTCTAGGGCCTATTTTTATACAAATACCGAAACCTATTGTGATTCCTTCCTTGAAAAGATCTTAATTATATGGATGACACATTGATTTTTACTAGTATAGACCTCTGAGTCACAACTCTTAGGTCTTAGAATGATTTACGATGTCAGAAAATTCTACTCACTATAATATAAAAACAAAAACAATAGATTTACCTTCAGTAGGTGTGGAAAGGAATTTAATTCTAAAATAGTTTTCTTTTTAAAGGGGTGAGTTTGTCTTAATAATGCTGTCCAAAATTTCCTTGATCCTTCAGGAGGCCAAAAGTCATTCATTTTCATAGTCTATTTTCCAGTCTGCCAAAACATGCAATACCCATTTTAAGAGTTTAAACATTCCTCATACTGAGCTTCAAAATATTATTCTGCCAAAAGAAATATGGTGACAGTTATCAAAGATTAATAATCCAGAATCAGGAGATTTAAATGACAAAGATGTTTTGAAAATTATCCAAGTACATTAAAATAGTCTTTCTTCATTATATAAACAGTATATTGAAAACAGATCTGATATAAGAAACTTATATTTTCAAATAGACTTAACTATATATATATATATATATATATATATAATTTCACAATAGCCAAGAGGTAGAAGCAACCCAAATGTTCAAGGAAAGATGAATGTTAAACACAAAGTTGCCTGTGCATATAGTGGAATACCATGCAGTCTGAAAAAGGAAGGAAATTCTGTCACATGATACAACATGGATCAACATGTTGCATAAAATAAGTTAATAATCAAAGGCACATACTGTAGGATTCTGCTATATGAGGTATCTAAAGCAATCAAATTCAGAGAAATAGAAAGTAGAACAGTAGTTATCAGAGGCTAGATGAGAAGAAAGTTATTCTTTAATTAGGAAGTTACTGTTTAAAAGGCAGAGCATTTCAGCATTATAAGATAATTACATTCTGGAGATCTGTTGCACAATAAGATAAGTGTACTTAACATTACTGAACTGTACACTTAAAAATTAAAAATGGTAAAATGGTCAATGTAATATTATATTTTTTTTGGCAAGTGAAAAAATAAGTTATGTTTCTGCCTCACTTACTTTTAATTCAATACCCATATACAAAGAAATCACAGGGCATGAAACCCCTGCCATCAATCCTTTAATTAGCCTTTAGCTCTTTTTTCTTAGACTCAAAATCCCCTATTTTGACAGGATTAAATGAACAGAAGCACATGAAAAGAAAGGTTTAAATTTTCCTTGAAATTGAGATGCTGATTCCCACAAGGCCATTGAGGTTCTAAACTTGAAATGTATACTTGATGATCACTATTAATAACCAAGATATACCATCAGACAAATTCCCCAACCTACTTATTATGTATGAATACAAGCAATTATGCCTTTGCACAACACACATACCATATACTGCAGAGCATAGAATCAAATTAATGAATAATATAATCTATCATGGATAATTGATAACAGGAATATTGATTAGCTACCAGAAATACTTCATCTCAGTGCTTTGGATTTTCATTGCTAAGCAGAGTATAGACAGGTATATTTATGACTAAACGTTTGAAGGAAATAGCTGGCATTGAGAATATCTGAAATTGGGGTTCAAAAGTGTTCATTCTCAGCAGAGCAGAAGTCATTAAGTTATACCTGTTGGTGTTAGGCTCCTGGCCAGGCAATTGAACAGAGTGCTGCATTTGCTCAGAGATCTTACTATCAAATGTAAAGAGAACAACGTGAGTGCCCTTAAAACAAACAAAAGGACTGTAGAAATGTAAAAGAGACAAGAAAACAGAGTAGTGTCATAGAATTATAGTCATTTGAACTCTGTTCAAAGACATCAGAGATAAAATCTACCTCCCAAAAGTATACATTCCATTTAGAGGACTTTTGGTTGATTAAAAAAATCTCTTAGTTAGAGTGAAAGTTCATTTCCCTTTAGCATACCATTATTTAGAGGTGTGACATTTTAAGTTTCTCTTCTTTCATCCACTTCATAACCCTTATTGGTCATTAGTAATTAATTAATTAATTAATTTGAACATTCATCAAAGTGACTGGGAAAATCCAAGTGGAGTTGATTTGGCAATTGGTGATGAGAATCTGGAGGGCTGCTGAGAAGTCTTAGCTAAAAATGTATATTTGGGAGTTATCAGCCAATAAAGGGGATTTGAAATCTTCCATCATTTCTCAAGCCTTTTTTTTCCTTCTGTTTCAACATTTTATAAATCATATAACTTACTATTTTTGTTGATTGTACTTTAAAGTTAACTCTACAATCTCATACTATCACTATCATCTCTTTTTTAATGCTCCAAACTGTCTTCCCATGTCCAGTTTTGTATGTTTTTAAATCATTCTTCATGTAACTGAAGCCGGAATTATCCTTAATAGGTTAGTTTGCTAGTACCATAAAATCTAACTAGATTTTATTGTTCTGAGATCAAGATGTTGATCTCAAGGTGAGATCAAGTCATGCTCCCTCTGAAGGCATCAGGGAAGCACCTGTTCCAGAGCTCTCTCCCAGGCCTTGGAAGTTCCTTAGCTTGTGACAGTATAATGCCAGACTTTACACGACTTTATCCCGTGTTCATGCTTGTATGTGATTTTTAAAATTAGGGAGTTAATCACATTGAAATAAGGGTATATCTTACTACAATATCACATCATCCTAACTACAAAAGCAATGATCACATTCTGAGGTATAGGGGTTAGGACTTCAACATATGAAAAAGAAGGCATATTTCAACCCATAATACTTACAAAATTAAATACGACAGCCATTCATTTCCTCTTTGTATGATCTAATGGTGCCCCACTACTTCCAGGACAAACTGCAAAATGTCTTAACATAGTTTATTCGTTACAATCTGATTCTTAACATTTTTCCTGCTCTTACAACTTTCCCTATTCTCATTCTCTCCCACATCATCAACAGTAAATGTAAAATTACAATAGTATGTGTTTCTATGACACAATGCTATAAGAAATCCTAATAGTGAATCTGACCTAACCAGGAAGATGAGAAGATACTTCTTAAGGAAGTGATTGATCTGAAGGGTACATCAATGAAGAGGGAGAGAAGAGCACCCCAGACAAAAGTAACACTTGGTCGAGGTTTAAAGGATAGACTGAGGAAGGCAAGGAGAGGATGGTTTGAGATGAAATTAAAAACGAGGAGAGCCATTATCTCTCTCAAGCACAGAGCCTGTAGTTAGTTCTTAATAATAAGGTTTTGTTGATCCCTGACCTATGATAGGGATAGCTTGGTAGCTATCAAGAGTTCCTGTTGCATTATGTCCAAGCATAAATTATTATTAGAGTTTGAAATCATGACTGAGATTCTGGAAATAATTCATAGAATTAAAAACACTTTCACAATATTATTTTGTATATGATTCTCCTTCAAGTTTTAATTTAATGTTCAATTATCATCACCTGCTTTTATACTTTTCCTGTCCATTCCATCTTCCTATATTCTTTCATTACCTTACTTTTCTTCACAATACTTAATATCCAATATACTATACTTGATGTAATTTTTTTTTTGTTTCTCTCCTTTCACTACTTCATTCCACACTGGAAGATAGTCTCCACGAAGGGAAAGATAAATGTGTGTGTGTGTTTAACTCTGTTGTCTACTGTTTTATCTCCAGAGCTTAACACAAGGTTTGATACACATGAGTCACTAAAAATTAGTGAACGAAATACTTCAATGGTTTTGGCCTTTATGACAATCCTACCAAATTCATTCTAAACAGACTGCCTTGCTTTTTAGAAGACAAACAGCACCAACAGTCTAGTAAACAAAAAGTGTCAAGGGTGGACTCAAATATCCAGGAAATAGAATGAAAAGGATTCAGCAATTCAATAAATAAATGGAAAAGAGAAGAAAAGGAAATCAAAGATAATTCCAGTTTTTACACTGAGTAAGTAGGAAAAGTAGGAGCAGAGGAAAAGTAAGACAGACCCAGGAATATTAGTGGAACAGGTTTGGAAATTAATCTAATGTTCCAGAAACTGATTAACAGTATAATTATCATTCCTTATAAATTATCACTTTGCTCTATAATATGATATTTTGAAAAAGCAATGAAACATGATGAATTCTTGCATTCCAAATAACCCTTTTCAAACCAATAGTATACACATATGAGAAAATACCATATGGGAAGGCGAGACAGAGAGAGGCAGAACAAAGAAATTCTGACTTTGATAGATTAAACCCTTGACTCAATAAATGGTTCATGCAGATCAGTAACGGGAAGTCCTACGTGCCAACACAAAGAGCCAAAAATAATCTTGTAGTTTAAAAGAGTGAATGAATGGTATGGCACTCTGAGTTTGGAAAAGCCTCAGCTGTGATCATGAAATATGTATCTAAAGCATTGGCGCTCTGGGTGAAATGTGAAGTTTCCTCTCTGGCTGTGGTGGAAGTTTTTTTTGTTTTTTTCTGTTTTTTCTTGATATAGAGTGAGCCAAACTCAAATTACAGATTCCTGATTTTATAATTCTTCTAGCATAAATTGCTGCAAAGCTAGAGAAATACAGAATACACTTTTCCATGGTTGGTGGAGAAGGTGGCAGTCTATAAAAGGAAATGAGCCAGTGGATTTATCTACTTTATCACAAAGGAAGATCACAATGCATATCCAAATGGAAGAGAAAAGGATCACAATTCAGAAAAAGGACTGAAAGGAAATACACCAAAACAGATATTTTCTTTGGCAGGACATACACAATTTCTATTTTATTCCTTTATATTGAATGTATATTGTTTTCCAATTAGAAAAAGATAAAAGATTCCTTTAATAGACTAATTATTTGGGGGGGGTGGCTGGAAATAGGCCCCAAACTACAAGTTCGTGGGTTACATTTCTAAAATTCTAACCATGTTGTACCTCTAACAAAAGGAGGAAATAATAGAGGAGGGGGAGTTATTTAGATCATGCTGAATCATTTTGAGTTTAAACAAAATAGAATCCAGGTAACTGTTATGGAAACAACCAAAATGTAGGCAATTCTAATCACCTATAAGATTCTAAATATATTACATAAAATAAAATTTATAAAGTTTTCTTAAATTCTGTTTAGTCAATGAGAGATGGTCTCTGCATTACACACACACACACACACACACACACACACACATTCAAGTAAGGCCCTCCCTGGCGGTGCAGCAGGTTAAAGCACAGCACTAAGAAGCTAAAGCTACTTCAGCATGGGTTCAATACCTGCCCAGAAGGTGATCCACATGGCAAGGCAGACCTCTCCTGACCTACCCGCTGCTCCCCTCAGCACCTGTACTTTGTCAGTTGGCCGGTTCTGCTTCCCACTTCTATAGTGAATCCTCTCACTGCCCCTGTACCTCTGGCCTGTACCCCAGCTCTGTATGCATAAATAAATCTTTTTAAAAATATATTCAAATGACTTAGTAATTTTTACTTCTTAAATATTCCCTTCTTATCTCAGTAAGAGTCTACAAAGCTAGTCTTTTTGCTTTGCTTAAAAGTAAAAGGCAGCACAATGTGAGAGGTTAAAAAAAATCAGTCTTATCGATACATATAGAATTTTCAATATTGACTACATTCCCCCAAAACAATATAAGTAGATCTGGAGCAATATTACATATACATAAAATCGGAATTGATTTTAAAACCATTCAAGCCATCAACAAAAACTTCTAGATCAAGCATGCCCTCAACACTTAATAATTGAAGATTGATCATTTGGATCTATGAGACTTAAGTGGAAAGTCCATAGTGTAAAATGTACACACAAATACCTACTATGGGATAGGTGGTGTTACAGCTAAGGAGGATGCATTATGAACAAAGCAATGAGATCCCTTCATTTGTGGAACTAACGAGAGGGAAGAAGAAGGTCATCAAGAAAGAAACAGTCGTCTACAAACAAATCAATTCTCAGGCTACTGCACAGGAAGGGGGCAGTTGGGTAGGAAGACAGAGTGATTGTGGCCTCAAGGCTGTTCTGGGGCTATTGGGACAGGCCTGTTATTTGGGGAGACCTCAGATTAGCAGCCATCTCTTTCACCATAACCTTTATCAAGGTGAGAGATGTCATTTTGGTGTTGGTGCTATTCGAATGGAGGCTGGAGCAAGGCAATTTGGTAAGAGCTTCACAAGGATAAGAAGGGTGTCTCCAAAAGACCCACATGCTGAGGTTTGTGGAGCAAGGTGGGGTTCTGAAGGCAAAAGGAATTAAAGTCCAAGTCAGCATATTCATGTCTTTGTGACTGGTAAATGGGATGGTGCCCACAACATGGAAGACAAAGTTCAGGTCCTGGATGACTCCACAGGAGCCTTTGGGAAGTATACAGATTTATTCCTAGATGATTCCTGTGGTCACTCTTTGAGGATGGATGGCTTAGGAAATTCTCCACAATGATCTATGATGGCGTGGTGGAAGCCATGAATGTGGAATGAGGTTACAAATCTTACCTGCAGCTTGTTTCCAATATCACCTTGCATCTCTGAGGCCCACATCCAGTTGCCCTCCTTCTGTCCTTACTGTAATCATCTGAACAGAAAAGCCCAGCCCCAAATCAGATGGGACCATCCAATTGGGACACCAGCCAAGTTTATGCAACAATCACTCTGATTTAAAGCAAACTAACTGGACAAGGTGATAATAATCACTGAAGAAGTATTAACGTGAATTGTTATCAAAAGCAAAACCCTCCCTGAAGAAATGACAACTGAGTGGAAACTTTTCAGACAAAAAAGCCAATTACATGAAAATCATGACCTAAAGAGTGTACAGATGGAGGAAACAGCCAGCAAACTCATGCCAGGTATGCATGCAGTATGTTCTAAGAACGGAGCCCAATGTGGCTGAGGGAAGATGTGGGCAGCATTCCTTACTCACCATAAGGAGCTGGGGATTTATTTTGACTGCAATAAAAGGTCAGAGTAGATTTTGAGAAAGGGAGTCGAGTAATCTGACTTATGTTTCTCAATATTGCTTTGGTAGATCTATGGAGAATGAATAATGAGGATGGCGGGGGTGGGGGGGTAGAAGCTATGATGGGATGATAGTAGAAGCAGACCAATCCAGATGAAAGTTGGTGAGTCTTGGATTAGAAGATAACAAGGAAAGTCAAGAGATATGGGCAGGTTTGCAGGTATAACTGGCTGGCTTGTGAACAGATGTGATATGGAGGAAGGCATAGTTCAATTTCTCAAGCCTTTTGAGCTTATGATTTAAGAAACTGGGTGGATGGTGCTGCCACTTACAAGATGAGGAAGAATGGAGAAAACAAGTGTGAAGAAAAAGAACTCTATTTTAAATATGTAGCTAATTGATGACTGATATAGACACATAGAACTATCAATCAGGGAATGGCACATACACACTAGAAACTCATGGAAGGTCAGAGCTGTAGACACTGAGTCAAACAAGAGGAATTAAAACAACAGAATTTGATTACATTTAGCTGTAAGAAGGAGGAAGTAGTCAACTGGGTCAAATGCAAGAGTGAAGTCAGTAGGACCAGAACCCCCGCAACTGTATTGCCAACAGTGATGTGACAAATGATACAAGAGCATTTCAGTGTTGAATTATCACCAGTTATTGAAATAGGAACTACTACCTCTTGAAAATTATAAAATACCTGAGTAACTATTACATCAAAATCAACGGCAATGTTCAAAAGTGTTACAACAGTGTTTCTTAACATTTTTTTAACAATTTTCTCCTCCAAGAAACCTCCCACACATATGCAATTTCAACATCACAAACTGTGTATTTTTTTTATATATTCCACTAATTATTATAATATCAAAGAATTTTGTCCACTAAAAACCTCATCAGAATCAATATCACCACTACCAGGATATATCATTCTGATTGAAAATGTACATATATAGTTTTATGCTACTGGCAAAAGTTTATTTAAGAAAAATAATAATAGGCCCTCCCTGGTGGCACAGCGGGTTAAAGCACAGCACTAAGAAGCTTAAGTCACTTCCGCATGAGTTCGATTCCCGCCTGCCCCGGAGGAGCTCCACAGGGCGTGGCAGACCTCTCCTGACCCGCCTGCTGCTCCCCTCAGCAGTGTACTTGTCAATCTGCCTGTTCTGCACCCCGCTTTGTCTCTGGTGAATCCTCTCACCCTCCGCATCTCTGGCCTGTACCCCAGTTCTGTATGAGTAAATATTTTTTTTAAAGAAAAGAAAAATAATAACTCAGTAATCCTTAAGTTGATCACACACCTTATTCTACAACTGACACAATTTTGAGGAGGAAGAAGGTGCATTGGTAATTGTGTTGGGACAACAGGCAAGCACCAAAATGCCTCAAGCAAACTGAAATGTGTCAGCCTAATCATGAATTCTGAAAAACAATAAAATGATTTTGAAAATGGACCAAAAAATAAATTTAAAAAGTGTCAGAAAAATAAAATGGGAAATTGAAGATAAAGACAACACAAATTATATTGGGCACCATGAAACAAAGTATAGGTAATGGATTTAAAATGTACCAAAAATACACAGATTTTCTACTAAGTGTTTGAAAATCTTGACTGAAAGAAAATTTTCCTGAAATGTATACATTTAAAAATAAACTCAAGAACTTAAAAACAGGATAACTAATCACGAAAGAAAAATGTTATTGATGAAATAGTTACAAAAAGAAATTTAGGTGAAATATTTCATGGGGAAAAAAACTATTTGAAATTTTCAAAAAACAAAATTACATGCTACATAATCTATTCCCAAACGGAACAAAAATTAGTTATTTCAATAGTTTTATAAAATAAGCATAAACTTAATGCCAAAACTTCACTAAGTCAACATACAAAAAGAAATCTATTGCCTCCTCTTGCAGGTGAATATAGACATCAAAAGAAATCCTAGCAAATTAATCCATCATTACAAGCTGATTAGTATGCATGGTTCAGGGACAAATCTGCTTTAATTCTCAACACTAAGTTGCACTCTGAACTTTCATGCTAAGTTTAATACTTCCATAGTCACATGAGCAAAGAATGGGGAGGAGTATGATGTTGCAAATCCTTAGAACTATAAAAGTAAAAAAATGTGTCAGAAAATTGAGATGTGGTGTTTAAAATAGTATGACCATATATCAAAATAATAATACTTAAGAGAGCTCCAGCAACTAGTATTTGCCTCGCAATTGTCAGTACTACTTATATATTGTAAGTACTAAAAGACTTTATGACACTAATAATTCATGTTTTAGATGAGATAAAAGTACTTTTAATCCATTACCATAATTTTAATCCATATCACAGAGTTGGTATAATAAAAAGCTTATCTAAGAAGCTGGAAAGTGTGTTTATTTTCAACCTGTCTTGGTTTAAAAAATCTAAGACATTATTCTCACATTTACCCATTTATTGATGATTTTTTAATTATACTATTAATTGCACTTGAGATGAAAAAATCTCATTCAAACTAAAGCTTTTAAAATGTCACTCAAAGGACATTTGCTTGTTTTAAAATCTTATTAATTCTCAGTAGTTACATCTTTGAAAACTGAAGTATTGAAGTTTAAGTATCTCTTTTTTAAAAGATTTATTTATTTATGCATAAAGAACTGGGGTGCAGGCCAGAGGTGGAGGGGTGGTGGTGAGAGGATTCACCAGAGACAGAATGGGGAGCAGAACAGGCAGATCCACTGAAATACACTGCTGAGAGGAGCACCAGGTGGGACAGGAGAGGCCTGCCATACCATGTTTGACCTCCCTGGCTAGGGATTGAACTTGTGCTGAAGTGGCTGTGCCTAGTTTCATAGTGCTGTGCTTTAACCTGTTGCACCAGGGAGCGGGTGGGGTAAGGCATTAAGTATTCCTTTTCAAATTCAGTACTTGGTAAATCCCGTGACAGATTCAAGAATGATTATACTATCATATTTTAAAGTTGTTCAGAATTCTGGACTCTGAAATATATTGCTTTTCTTCAAATTTATATTAAAAAAGAAACAGAAAAGTTCAAAAGAGAGTGAACATGTGTATCTTCTGCACCTATATTCACCAGTTAATTGTTTGCCACATTTACTATAACCTTATTAATTTGTCTTTTCACATTTTCACATTTTGTCTCTAATATTTTTGCTAAACTATTTGAAAACACATTGCAGAAATCATGGTCCTTTGGTATGCATATATGTGAGTCCCTTATATGAGCACAATAGAAACACCAATTTGAGGCAATTTAGAATTGAAAAAAAAATTCTAATATACAGTCCATTTTCAAATTTAGCTAATCACCATTATAATCTAAATCCTGTTTGTTTGCAGTCAACATTTATAATTAAGTTTATTTGATTTCTTAAATATGGCTAGAGGCCAGGACATTACCAACTTTGATAGGGGAGCTCACATGTTCATCTTGGTAGACAGACAAGTGGCTGTCTTTAAGATCATGACCAAAAAAATGAAGTGCAAGTTTAGGAGAATTTTCTCCTAAAATTAGGAGAAAATGTACTAGAAATGCTCCATAAAGATCAGACTTTGGGACAGGAAGGAGAAACAAAGTAGAGAGAATGGATGAGCTATGTCTCCCTTTTTCATAGAGGGGACTTGCTAACTAATGCCTGATGTTGATCAACCAAGGCAGTGTAAAATTAAAAAAAAAACGTAGGCAGAATGGTTCTATCTTAAAATATTAATTTAGTGGTTTTCTATGAATTTCCCTCCCCCATATCTTTTATCACATTTATACCCCAAGAGCTGTTTTCTAGTCCCTACACCTCTTCCTAATCCATGCCACAAGGGAAAATAAGGATATAAAGAACCAGACTACATTGTTTTTCATAGATTTTTCTTTGGAGAAGGTACAAAAGACCAGATGTGGGGGGGTGGGGGTGGAGGGGGATGGGAAGGATACAGGAGAAGGCAAGAAGTGACTCAGTGAAAAAACAGGGAAAGCATTCTACAGGAACCAGCTCTACAGAGACTGGAAAGCAGTGCAGAAGGAATTCAGAAGAGAAGCCTGTCCTTGACTATGGATTACCCCGAAACAATTCATACCCCAGGAGAGTCATCTAGTCGGCATTTAACAATCCTAGACACCTGAAACACCCTCACTGGAAATAGGTGCCCAGACCAAGATGAGTCTGGACATATATTTATAACTTGAAAAATTGTTGAAGATTAAAACTGACAACTTGCATTACTGAATACCTACTGTAATCTAGGAAGCATGTTTGATGCTTCTACTTACTTACTATTCCAAAAATGTAAGCTTTGTACATACTGTCCCAGCAGGGAATTTCCCTGAGTGCAACAGGTGCATCAACTCTGGTGCCTATTATTATTTAATGCAATACAGTTTACCATTAAAAGAACTGATTTTTTTTTTTCAACTAATGCTCAGGAGAATATACTGGAGAGGAAGCAGCATGAGGAACTATTGCTTTTCATTTAAACTTCTTTGTACTATTAAATTTATCTGCACATATATTTAACTTGAAAAATTGTTGAAGATTAAAACTGACAACTTTCATTACTGAATACCTACTATAATCTAGGAAGCATGTTTGCTGCTTCTTTATTCTCTTATTTATTATTCCAAAAATGGGAGCATTGTATATGTAAAGTTAGGAGCTCAACACTGATATTTAATAGATGAATTCAAAGTAAATGCACAGTGCATTCTATAGTTGTGCTTGAATAAATGCACAAATGGTACATGAAAAGCTTCAAAAAAACTTCAGAAATCCAATCTTGTCCACCAACCACTTCATCACATATATGACCCTTCTGCTTGGATTGCAACAAATTGAATATCATTGTTTTCAAAGTTCTTGTTTGTTGGAAAAGAAAAAGAAAATGAAGATCAAACATACAATGAGCATTTCAATTTCTGTAGCCTAATTCTCTCTTGGAAGTTCTCTGTCTCCAGTGGCTTGGAGGAGAGGAAGTTCTTCCTGGCATGGAAAACCTTAAATTAGAGTGCATAAATAGAGACTTGGCATACTATTTCTGAAAGGTTGCCAACCTCTGCTCAGCTGCCTTTTCCACATCAACTCTCATGTGCAAAGGAAATCAGAATGTACAAGTTGCTGGGAAAGATAGTTCCATGTTTTAAAATGTATAAAATCACAGGTGGTCTCTCACACTAAATTAGACTTTCAGGGTAGATCAATAGAGTCAGAAAGTGCACAAGACAATAAAACTACAGAATAGACAGTCAGTGCTAATTAATAAGCTATCTCTGTCTGGAACAGTCTAGAAATAAATAACAAAATAAATAACAGAAGCTATTTTTCAAATGCATTCAGCATTGGCTATTTTAATTTGTAAGACCCTCTACGAATAAAATATCCTTTGTGGTAAACACATTCAGAGCTCTAGTTGGTAGGCTTCTAAGAAAAACAGGAAGAAAATACCATTATATAATGGCTACACATTGTAGAGAAAGTATGAAAATTAAACACTGCCAATAGATTTAAAAGATTTCATTATCTTAAGTCTTAAAATGAAAATCAAACATGTCATCATAACTAATGCTTACTAATCACCATCTACCAGACAGTATGCTAAACATTATAGACATTGCTTATTTTTCAAAATACTTTATAGCAGAATATATATTAACATGTCTCATGCTGTTGGTATGGTTAAGCAACCTATCCAAAAATCACTGGATTATTCAGAAAAACACACTAATTTTGCAAAGAAACAGAAGGAATAGGATGAACAGACAGATGGATGATAAAATAGACCCAATTAGATAAATCTATTTCCACAAGTATAACTATATCCACATCCATATCTATATGTATTAATAAATAGAAACAGAGATAGATTACTTATGAGCAAGTAGCCCATACATTATGGATGCGAAGAAATCTAAGATCTACAGTTAGCAAGCCGGAGGGAGGCTGGAAGAACCCATACTATAGCATGAGTCTGAGGACCTGAGAACTAGAATAGCTAATGGTATTAGTTCCAATTCCAGTCTAGGTCCCCAAAGAGGAGAACAATATCCAACCTGAAGATAATCAAACAGAGAAAGCCGTTGTTTCTTATCAGCCTTTAATTCTATTTTGGCTTTCAATACATTGGCTGTGACCTACCAACTTTGGGGAAGACAATCTACTGATTTAATATTACTGAATCTGCTGATTTACATGTTAATCTCACCCAGAAACACACTTCAGACACACTAAGAAATAATATTGAACCAATTATATTGGTATCCTATGGCCCAGTATAAAATTAAGCATCACAATCACAGCAAATAAGTAGCAGAGCAAGGCCTTAAACCCAGGCAGCAGGACTTCAGAGCTCTGGTTCCTGACCATTATGTTAAAACTTCTCATACTAGAGAGCAAAGGCACAGTAAATCCTTTCATAAGTAGCCTATTTCATCAGAAGTAGCAGCATGGGAACCAGATAAATGTTAGGATTCCCCAGGATTTAATAGTTTAGACACCACCAATTCCTAGTTAGGAGACCATTTTACATTATTATTCTGTTCTGATCTGTTTTCTGTTCTATCCTAGTCCACTAACATATATCAGGTGTGTTAATAATATTAATAATATATTGTATAATTATAATTAATAATGCAGCAATTAATATCATGTATTATGCATATGACAGCTAAAAACCTAATTATCTTCATACAAATACATTTGGGGCATGTGTCAAAGACATATTAAAATCTTTAATGTCAAAACTAATAAAGCTGATTCAAAAGAGAACACAAGAAATGACACATAGGAAGGTAGGCGGGTAGATAGGTGAAAGATACAATTCTTGAATTACGTTACAAAGGTGCATATCTAAAACTGTCTAATGTCTAAAGAACAATAAAACCCTAATATTAAAGTTATCTTCTCTACCATTATAGATCACATCTGCCTGTTAGACATTATCAGTAAGTAAGCTTGTATCTTACCAGTTTTCTGCATGTATATGTACACATTCTCATTGAATCTCACAATAACTCCACAAAGTATATAGCACATTACTCCAAATCTGGAGGTTTTCAAAATTCTTGATCTGTCTTCTACCCACACTCCTCTATAGGTACAAAATAAAGGGTGCAACAGAAATGGTATCACTGAATACTTAGTCCCTTCTAGGTTTGGGGACAAAGATATAAAAGGATCAGGAAGTTGGTCTTAAAGGGCCTACATTCTAGTGGGGGAACAGCAAAACACCAAATAAGTAAGTAAAGCAGAAAGCGTGTGAAATATTGGCAATAGCTAAGGAGGAAAAAAAAATAATTCAGGGAAAGGAAATATGAAGGTCAGTGGGACAAAGTGGGCGGACAGCAGAGACCCAGGGGGACGTGTGTCACTTTATTCCTTTTCAATCACGTGACTTTGCAAATCAAAATCTCCCTTTGTAAATCCAGTTTTCCCAGCTTCTAGCAGTTCAGCTAGAGTGAAAATTCCATTCCTGACCAATAACAATATTCCTAGAGCCTTCGCATACTCAGGTCTCAAATGAAACATCAAAAAGGCATTTCTGGCTACTCAATGTTAGCTCCCTCCTCCTTTACCGGTCAGTCAGAAGTCCCAGTATATCATCTCATCTGACTCTTTCATAACACATTTGACAATTTTTAATTTAACTGCATTTTTATTTGTACATTTGCCTCCGCCACTATCTACATTATGATTTCCAGGAGGCCCAGGATAACACGGTCGTGTCCATGCCAGCCCCATGTCCAATGTGTAGCTCAGAGTTTGACATCTAGCAGACACCACAGCTCTTTGATGAATAAATGAATGAACATGCACTTGAAGTGGCTCTCAGATTGCCATAATTCCTTTGTAAAGACTTGCTTTACAAGGACTGTTCACTCGCACACTTATCACATAATGCAAGGGTATCCTGCTATTCCATGGCATTAACATGCCATAAGGCTTTAAGAAAATAAAAGGCAAAGAATATCAAAGCACTTCAAAGCTAGAAGGATGTGTTTGGTCCCTCAGTCCTCCTCTGCACTCTGTAGAGTTTTGCTTTAGATATTGAGGAGAAGAAAGCAGAAGTAAGATAAGAATTTGTTCTGACCTTGAAGACATGGGAAGCTGCCTGCATACCAGTATTTGACAGGCCACGGTTACTCTGTTTTTCTAGCTGTTCGCCCTGGCTGCTAGCCTGGTTTCTGTCTAGTTTGGACTACTTTCCAAGCTTTCTAGGATACAGAGTCGGCTCCCACAGAACTCAGAACACACACTGATCTTACCCTTTTTATTTCATTTCTCCTGATTTACTCATCTTTCTCAGCACTTCTTTACCTTTTCTCTTACTATTACTGCCAAATGCAGAACTGATATCAAAGTACAGATTTTATAAAAGAGATTCTTTCCCTGAAAGAATGGGAGGGTTGAAGATTTCCATTTTACTTTTGTTGCTTTTTTTCTACTTTTTTTGTGTCTAAAAAGAGAAAGCTTCCCCACTCAGATGATAAAGCACACACATTAATCTTTCAGTTCTAAAGAAATTTCATTTATCTATCAAAAAGTAGAGGACAGCTAAGAGAAACTCATTTTTAAAAAAATCTAACATGATAATCGAATTAATGACCAAATGCCTTCCAGCTACAGGTGGATTATTCAACATAAAAAAATGAAACTCTCATACACACACCATCACCATCATCTATGACCTTGTCTTGATCATTACGAGATTAGAAATACAGAAAGCTTCTTAAACCTGGGGTGTCAATGGGGCATGCACAGACCAGCTCCAGACTCTGAGAACCTTCTGGAAGCCTCACACCCCGAGCCTCCTCCAATCCTCACTTAGTTGCCAAGGAGTCTTACTTCCAAACACAAAGCCATAGGCAGCATTTCAGCATTTTAATTTTCTCAGCCTCTTATAAAAACTAGACCGTTTTACCACCAGCCCTGGGGGGGAAAGTGCGTAGATTATATAGCAAATATTTCAATTTCATCCTTTGGCAGAACTTCATTTCTTCTGGGGGATTAGTCGCCAGCAGGCTGGGCTCAGAGGTTATCCCAAGTGCTTCTTGCTGGTCCCTGACCAGGCAGGGGCAAAGACCTTTCAATTCCTCTATGAATTGTGTACTGGCTGTGTACCCTTGCAAGAAACAAGCTGACTACTCTAAGCCCCAGCTGGATTGTGGGGAGCATCCTCCTGCACCACAGAGATCTTAGAGGTGAGTCTGGCCAGAGTGTCCATGACCACCCATCCCACCCTGTCCTCAGCATCCTCTGCAGGCTTGCCAATCTGAAGACACACAAAGAACCACCATCAGCACCATGTGGGGTAAATACTCATCTTTTGTGCCAATGTGCACAATTCCCAGCACGTTGGACCAGTAACTGTTCCTTCTTCACTTTTATACAGAGAAAAACTGAAGATCACCCTCTGGGTCACTAGGCAGTCCAACTCATGTACTCAGAGGACCACATCAATGATAATAACTAATATTTGCCCAGTTCTTTGAAGTTCACCAAGGGGTTTGTATGTGTTGCCCAGAATTTTCACAATAGTCTTATGAAGTAATTACCATCATTACCCACCCTGACACCCTCCCTGGGCACTTCGAATCCCTGAAGGAATCTCCTATTTAAGGGTATGTGTTTTTGTCATTTCCTCACCTGAGAACACCCCTCCTTTAGAGATCTGCATGGCTGTCTCTCTCATCCTTAGACTCCTAGAGATTTATGCTGTGTATCACATGATCACAGAATCTTTCCCTAAAAGACTCCTACAAAATAGCCCTGGACTCCAGCTCCTTCTCCTGCTTCAGTTTTCCTATACAGCACTCACATATCACTTACACTTTTACTCACATTTTGTTGTGTAGTGGTCTTGTCTCACGAGGTTAAACAGAGGTATGGTCCCTTTCCCTGCCCTACCCCATGTGCTTAGAATAGTGCATGACTCCTAAAAGAAAATCAATATGTCATTGTTGAATGGACAAAATGAATGAATGAATCATGAAGGCCCATTTTAAAGCTGGGCATCAAGAGGGAAAATGCTGTATATTCTTGCTGCTACAACAGATGGTCGCAGTAACAATAGTGGCTGAAAACAGCACAAATTCAGTTTGTGACTATGGAGCTCAGAAATTCAAAATGAGCTGGAAGTGACTGGGCTAAAATCTAGGATTGGCAGGGCCGTGTCCCTTCAAGAGCTTTCTTGCCTTTCCACTCCTACAGGTGGCTCTGATTCTTTTAACTCATGTTCCTTCCACCTTTGCCATCTCCAAAACCAATAACAATCTAAATCGTTGACTGTCACTTCAAGGGGCCCAGGTAATAGCATAGGGTCCACTCAGGTAGCCCAGGGTTATCTTCTCATCTCAAAGTTCTTGACTGAATCACATCTACAGGTCCCCTTTGTCACTGGCGGCGACATATTCACAGGTTCTGTGAATTAGAGAGTGACATCTCTGTGGGCCATTATGCTGCTTAGCACATTCAAGGTCACTCAGTAAGCAGCAGACCTGTTCAGACCCTCCAAACCAGTAGCTGATTCATAGTGAAGAAAGAAAGGAAAGCAAAGGATCCTCATAACAAGATCAGCAGCAAAGCCACCAGGTGGCAATGACCTGGGAACTCTCCCAGCCTCTCCTACCACATATTCATCCTGCGTGGTGTGAAACCCTAGGTATCTGTTGATAAATAGAATATTGGTCTGAGCCCAATTCTTTGGGTCAGACTCACAGAGAGAAAGGCTCTAGATTAGAGCTCTCAACCTCGGCACTAAGGGTACTCTGGGACAGATAAATTCTGTTGGTAGTGGGAATGAAGGCTGTCTGGGCATTATAGGATAATTAACATTAACACCAATTGTGGATTCTACTTTTTCCACTGCCCTCCAAGTAGTGACAGCCAGATATTCCTAAATGTCCTGCGGGTAGAAGCAGGCAAAAAAATCACCCCAGTTAGGAAACCACTGCTCTAAAGAAACAAAGCCTAGATGCAGGGGACAGGGAAGTGAAGTATCTGGAAGAATCAAGTGTCCTAGAATCCGAAATGATAGGTGTCTCCATTTTCATCTACACTTAAGCATATCACTTACAATACAGGGTTCTGGCTAGAAAATATCTGGCTGCACTGAGCATAAAGTGCTTGCCTGTATTGCTGGCAAAACACAATTAACCAAATGACAATGGATCACACATACACATTGATTCTTGTAATTTTAAGTCTCCATTACTAGATAAATCAACAGCAGAACTATATTTATCAGCAAAAGATTTCTCCCCTGGCAGATTTTTTGTTAAATACATTAATCCTAGAAGAATAATACTTTCCCTTAGCTTTGCAAAGCAGTCCACCCGTAAAAATGATAATAGTGACAATATTTTCAGTAGGCTGCTCCTGCATTAGTTGTGTGGTTCCTTGCACAGGGAAGAAGGAGGTACCCCTGATTGTGAGGTGTAATTCAGTAGTACTAAGTGGATGCTCCATGGAGGGTCACGTGGACCAGGATTGCCAGAAAAAATGCCTTTTGGTGCTTGCACAAGTGCTAATTCCCTGTCTGGACATGTACCACTTCATAAGCCCTTTAGAACTGTCACTTCAGGCCAGAAGAGCCAAGAAGGGTAATACCACCCCATAGTCAGTACCAGAGGCAGATCCCCATTTTATGTGAACAAGTTATATTATGAAAAATACAGTTCCCAATTACTCTATCAGTCCCTAAAATTCTCTGTAGGCTAATGAATGTTATTTAGGTCAGTGCTCCACCAATGCAAGTAAACTTGGAGACATTGTTAAAATACAGATCTTGATTTAGTAGGCCTGAGCTGAGTTCTAGGAGTTCCCATTTCTAACCAGCACTCAAGTAATACTGGCCTAGGCCACAATGTAGGTATCAAGTACTAGACTGCCTGTTTTTTTTTTTTTTAAGATTTATTTATTTATCTGTGCATACAGAAATAGGGTACAGGCCAGGGGTCTCAGGGGCAGTGAGAGGCTTCACCAGAGACAGAGTGGGGAGCAGAATAGGCAGGCTGATGAAGTACACTGCTGAAGGGAGCAGCAGGCGGGTCAGGAGAGGTCTGCCATGCCACATGGTCACCTCCGGGGCAAGCGGGAATCGAACTCATGCAGAAGGGCTTTAGCTTCTTAGAGCTGTGCTTTAACCCGCTGAGCCACCAGGGAGGGCCTAGACCGACTGTTTTTAAGTTCTGACTCTTTAGACAGCTCCAAAAGATCTCTGAGAGGACATTCCTGAATGGAAGCCACTGGCACACTATTTCACCACACATAAAGACAAGTGTGCTTGCTTCAGTTGCTTTGGATTCCAAACCCAGTGGGAGAAATCATTTTTCCCAACTTATTTCTGTACCACTATAATTGCACAGTAACTCCCATCATTTGTTAGCACGCACATCTGGCAGCCCTCTTGCCTCTGGGCCAGCAGACTCCAGGCTTCAGGGTCCTGCGGAGACTGGGCAAGCATCCAGTTGCTGATGCAGCAGCCAGCGGGTGCTTAGGGACTGTGGGAATGACAGCATTCTGTATCCAAGGGGCCTCTGCTTACCCAACAGGAGGGGGGAGATCTGGGTGAAAGGTTGGGAGATCAAAGGCTGGGCTCCACATACGACCAGTCATTTCTCCAGAGAATTGAATAATTGGGGTGGAGAGACAAATAAAGATGTCCTCATTGGCTTGTGAAGTGAGTTCTGCTAGTCTCTATTGTGGTGGCACATTAACACATATGGAGGAAGCCCTGGATAGGGCTAATGCATCTGGTGATCACAAGCAGAAGAGAAAGGACAGTATAGTGGGAGGACAGATCAGGCATTAAGCAAGAGATGAGAAAGTCTGTGCTGTAATCACCTTTGTCACTATTCATGCTGTTTTAATTTGGACAGAACATTTATAGTTGTAGTGACTTAGTTTCTTCACCTATACAACAGGGTTAAGATTCCAAAGATTATTTCACAGATTTCTAATAAAGTTTAAATAATAAGCCTGATTTCCTGAGATTCCTTTATTGATGCAGCATAAAATACTAAACACCTTGAGCTTTGTTTATACCACAAGACACATTACTATTTGGAACTGGAAATTTCTATCCTACTTACTGGGGGGATTCACTTGCATAATAAATTTAAGAAAATACCATGGCAATCATTAGGAAAACAGTAAATGTGCCATGTTTTATAATGCTAAGAAACACAATATTTACCCAAAAAAGCATGCTTTATAATACTAAGAAACACAATATTTAAAAAAATGCTTTGGATCAAAGTTGTATTATTCCAACAAATAACTGAAAAGATGTCCAGATTAAAGGAAGATAAGAAAGCCCTACTTTGCTTTTCTCATGTAAATGCAATCTACCCTATGTTCAACTTGGCAAGCTGATAGCACTCTGAGGAAATCCACAGTGAGAAACTGCGACTTCCTCCCAGGCCTCTCACCCAGCCCTAGCATTTTAATCTTTATTTCCTGTCAGGCAGGCTTTGAGAGTGTGACCCTGCCCTCCATACTTGATTATTACTTCCCAGAAACAGGAGTCCTTACTAAAATACATGCAGCCCACCCAGTTGTGGCACTCGCTGCTGGCTGAGCTCAAATTGGAAAAATTGAAAATAGCAAGTAAGAAAAGAAAAACAATTTTACATGGCTCTCTTGGATCAATAAAATTAATAATTGTTATCAGAAATAAGCTGTTCTTATTCCAGCATGGTTAGAAATATGTGATCAGTGAACCTAGCCTAGTAGAATAATGCTGACATTCTAAGAGATATTCTTTCATTTAACAATCCTTGAGCACCAACTGTGTGCTGGACCTCGTATAGTAACTGGAAAACAATTAGAATAGGAGGTATTAAAAGTCTCAAGCAAGAGCTTGCATGTTCTTGACTGAGGAAGGCATCGGGCACAGTGTTACTCCCAAATTATCTTTCGAAGCGAATAAGTGCAGACATTCTGTCAAATAGTGAAGAAGGTCGAGTGTTCCTGCCAAAGTAACAAAGTCAGTAAAGAACTGAATGGTATAACTAAGTGCTTTGAAAAAGTTAAAATAACTCTATGAATACAAGTAACTCTCAATACACACTGAGATAACCTGGGGAGCTTTCTAAAATTACCCATATGTATGACCAAGCCTACCTTCTAAAACCCTCAGCCTTCCAAAGTCCCAGGACCAGAAGCATCAGCGGCACCTGGAAGCGAGTTACAATGGCAAACTCTTATACAGACCCTAGATTTACTGAATCTAAAATCCTGTGGCAAATCAGACAATTGGTGATTTGCCTAATCCTTCAGTGGAACCTGCACATGTTTAAAATTTGAAAATCACTTTTCTAAGTGGTAACTTTACAGAGGCTCAGGTGTGCTTCTAGACAAAGTCAATTTGTGGTTGGATTATTGCACACTACTGTGGTCACCACAGAAGTGAAATATGCAGAGACACATTACAATGGAGAAAAATTAACATAATCGTGGAGACAGAAACAACTCTCCCCATGAGTTCAAATGGAAGAGACAAAATTAGATCATAAATTTAGAAAAATCATAAATGGTATGGATTAAATTAATAAAGATTTGGTTGACTGAGGCAGCCTACTACAGAACTAAACAACAAAGATGCTTGAAAGAAGAAATGTTTAGAATAATTAAAAGCAAGGACTATCTTATCCAATGAATAATAAAATACCTGTAATAAATTTGACTAGGTAAAGCCACATTTGAAGGTAAAGAATAAGACTTTTTAATGATTGCCACTATAGCTAGCTAACACTTCCATTTTTTTTCTTTACCTACCATCATGCCTTATTCCCCTTTGACCTCTCTCTGTCCCTACTTGCTCTTAACCTAAGAAACTTCACTTCCTTTATTAGCATCCACTAGTCTTCATATGTATCTTGCTTTCCTGTCTGCTATGTAAATGACACATGCCTCATACTTACTTAAGTATTTGTTGACATATTGAAAAATATGTCTAAAACTCCTAGGAATTTTATGTATTCATATTTATATTGTACATTATAGACACAGAGAGAATGAAAGGAGATACAGAAAACCAAGGACAGCTAGATTCATTGGGAATAAAGAAGCTAATTTTTCATTGACTTTGATTAATTAAAAATTTTAAATCAATGCTAAGCTGATGGATATCAAAACCATAACTGGCTATAATACGAATTTAATGATATTTAAACTGAGTTAGAAGTGAAAATAAAATCTTGGAATTTGGAAAAATCTTGGCAAGCACCTGGGAATCCTAATACAAAAAGTCCCTGTCACAGACTTCATTATTTGATGACAAGTTGGTACATTCCAATTTTGAAGTTTTAAAGTACAGAAAGTCAATACAAATCTGCCTTCATACCTTCCAAACACTGGTCCTCCTTCCTGTGATTTTATGAAATACAAGTCTGAGTGGTTCCATTCTTTGAATATACTGTAACAGATGAGAGCCACATCTCCAGGCAAAACTGAGCTTGGTTTCTCTGTTAGACCTGAAATAAATACTATACCAAAAAGTCACACATTTTACAAGAGTTTTGGATGTTTTTCTCTGTGAGTGGAAGCACCTCTCCTGGCACAAAGGAAACGAAAGATTTGCTATGTAAAGAGGGTCCACTTTTAAGGAAAGTATGGTTATAGGAGGAAGTTAGCTCTGAACATAAGTAATGACTACACACATAGAAGCTATTAGCCTGAAATTGTTAGAGGTTACACTACAAACACAAGCAAGCTAAGAGGAAGGTAATAAGGTGAGTGATTCACCAGGTGAATGAGAAGAGGGTCAGGCATTTGAAAACTGAGAAAGGTATGAAAATGTATACTTGGAAATTCAGAGTATTCAGAATGCCCAAATCATTGAACACCATGGAGAGGGTTACAATGAGAAATGAATGCAGAGAAGGGTGCAGGTGTCAGAGTCTGTAGACAGATCAGGTTTAAGGACTATACCTGAGTCAATTCACAGCACAGACTCTAACATTACAGTCAGTTTATTTATTCCCTCAAAGAGTGCTATTACCCCTGAAATGATATAGCCTACAACATGGTAAAAGCCTGAGAGTTTTGTTTTTTTTTTTTCCTCCCAGGATAGTAGTATTGTCTCTGTTCTTCAATGTCAGTGAAAGTAAGTACTTTATCTGAAACTGAGCACCATGTACACCAATATAGGAAAATCAGTCTTAGTTTGCCAACTCCCAACTTTTCTAATTGTTTCTGTGTCCCTTTTGTGAATTATAAAATGAGAAAAAAGACATGACTAGAAAAAGAATGTACACCACATGTCAGTGAAGAGGAATTGATGCGAGGGTGACTCCAGTTGCTGGCAGATTAGTGATGAAAGCCCGGAAAAGCATTCTAGCAACTTCAGCGCTTGCAAGACATTTGAACCAAATGCCTTGTTTTCCCTTTAGGGAGTCCTACTGCCATTAACCTGGGTAAGCTCCATTAAAAATATTGAGTTAGTGAAGACACCCTATCCACACTAATATACTGACACAGCATTGACTCCAGGTCAGGACATTGTGAGTACTAGCAAATGTATAACAACTAATGACTTTAACAAATCTAAGCTGATTAATAGGATACATTGAACTGACATCTCTGTGTTACAATCAATCTTTTAGGGAAATTCAAGAAAGCACACTTGAGGAAGAAAGAAATCTAAGGTATTTTAGACCTGGTTCTTTATTTAAAAAAAAAAAAAGCGGAATAACTGGAAAAGACAATATACTGACAATTTGGGTGATTATTATCTGGATTTCTTAAGCTACCACTCTACTTGGTAAATAAATGTCTACATTTACACTTATTTCCCATAAAAGGGGTCTTGATACTTAGTCAAACAAAGGCCTGCAGGAGACACATGCTCATCAGAAAAAAACTATCTTAGAGGTGGTGGGGAAAATATAGGAACTGGATCTGTTCATGCTAGGATCATTCCTGGAAGGGAAACTTGGTTCAGTGAGTGACAGGTCAGATGAGATTTTGATAGCAGTCTATCCAGCGGTAAGTGGATGAGTTGCAAAACACTTAGAAAATGCTGGGTGTGGACAAGAAATAGCACTAATAGTTTTGAGCAGGAAAGGGAAGCAAAAACTTGATTCAATCACTGTTTAGAGAGGTAAAGAATTAAGTATTTTGGATGGTTGCACATCTACTGAGTGACTGAAAATAGGAATACATATAGATATAGCCCTTTGGGCATTTATTTGCCTGATTAATCTTCCATTAAGGATAGAATAAGCATTTCCTCAGAAGCTATAAAAAAAACAACCACTCATTTTCAGTTCTGTGTCTGGCACTTACATGCTATCTTTCTTTTTGACATTAAACCATGCAGTTGTTCATCAATCGCCACTGCATATCTAAGTGACTAAACATTCAATGACCATGTTAACGGGGCCTTATTTAAAAGGAATGACCAATAGTCTCGGATCATTATCAAATCTGTGATAGGTTTCATCTATAAGTATGTGGTAGACATTCTTACCTTCTGTGTTCTATCCCCATCCTGAAAAGCTGGATGCAAAGGGCTAAAAAACTAAACAACTACAATACTGTCATCTTTGCCACTAGAGTCTTGGATATCACTTATGCCAATGGAATTCAGTTTTAACAAGGAGATGAGGCAAAAAGGAGATGGGGCTCAACCTTCCTACAGCAGACTAGATTGAAGGATGGCTGCTGGCAGTTATGACTTTTGTCAACATTCTCACCCACAGGACACCCGATTTGTGATGTGGAAATCTATGAGATTCTTGATAGCTCACTGTAGTTATCTGACCTTGAATTACTCATTTCTAAACAGTGGGATAATATTAGTACCTATTGCACAGAATTGCTTTCAACACTGAGTATCTGGAAATGAGGCATCAACAATTACTGCAGCTGCATGTACACCACTTAGAAGAATGCCTGCCAAAAAAATAGTGATCAACAAAGGCTAGCTAAGATGACTTGACATCAACAGGACATAGATGGCAAGAAGGAGGCTGGATGGCAGAGGACAGCTGGGTGATATGTAACATTTGACTTCATTTGTTTAATGTTTTCAATTCAAAATGGAGAATATTACAAGTTCACAAGACTTTATTAAATGGAACAAATCATTCACATATTTTGCAAAGCATCAGTACTTATACAAATTTTTATTAGTGTTAGTTACAATAAAAGGTATCAGTAGAGTTCAAAGGAGAAAGCTGCGACCAGTGAGGAGAATCAGACAAGCCACCACATAGGAAATGGCCTTCGACTGAGCTTTGAGCAATGGGTAGAAAGGAGTAGATGACAGAATTAAGCTTGGCAGTTGGAACTAAAGCGTGAAGATAGAATACATTATTCTTCTTCTAACATTTTCTAGCACTTCTACAGCATAAGCTTTGAGAAAGTTAAGAGGAGGAATCTCCTAATTGGCTTTCTGCATACTTAACATCACTTACAGAGAAAACCAGTTATGGGGGCAGAATGCATTGAAAAGAGAAAGCTCATGGGCATGATTATGTAGCCCACAGAATTTAAGATGAATTCTTCCACATTAAAAGCAACAAAGAAAAAAAAAAAAAGAAAGCTTCCTACTAGCGGAAAATGTCAAGGTAGTTCAGATGCTGAATATTATTTTATTCCCATGACTCCTGTATTTTTGTCAGAGTTTTTAACACACACACACCACTTACTGAAGAGATGAATGACTTCATGTTAGATGACTCCATTCCCAACCTCTGAGTGGGGATAATAGGCTGAGAGTGGGTTATTTAATGAAAAGGAGAATTTTAATGATCATGCTGGTTTTCAGAGCAAATAAGCAAATTGACCACAGACCCATAAACTAAAAAAACAAATAAATAAATTCTGAAGATGATGAGGGTAATTGGAGTCAGTTCATATTCATATGGCTTTCACAGATATCAAAGACAAATCTCCCTCTTTGAAGTAGATGTTCAGGAAAGAGACACAAGGGCTACTTGGCATATAACTCAGCACCTACAACTTTGCCTCATTTTCATCCTCAGTGAATTTCTGACAAATGATGTCAATTTCCACCTAATTTAAAATCAAGAGAATATATTATCATATTCCACTAGTTCTTTAATTTGGAAAAGTCAACATTTTCACTTTAAAAGGCTGTCCTGAACAGACCCTGTATGAAAGCACATATTATTGCATGAAGACAGGATGAAAAGGCTCAGGGCTGCAAGGGATAAAACACAGTTATCAACCACACTGTTTGAAACAGGGCTTAAGTAACTTATTAAACAGCACTCTTTCTTTTGAAAATGTAAAGAGATATATGAGATCAATTCATCAAGCTAGCAAGAATACTGGCCTTGTAGTTATAGTGGTAATACCCAGTGGTATAACAGAGTAAGAAGTGAGAAAGAGATTCACTGCTCAGCTGTGGACAGCAACAAGATAATAAACTTACAGCAGTTCATACTAGAAGGAAACAGCTGAACTATATATTTAATAGTATACTATATCTACTATAAATACCAAGAAAAATCTTAACTAGTATATCAACTATATTGTAATTGATTAGCATGAAACTCCCCAACTTAGTAAAAGCAATCACGATCAAAGCACATACAAGAGTTATATATGGCTAAATTCTAAGTCAAGGAATTGGGACCATTTGGAGAACAATGTGCCAGCACTTGGAAGGCTCTTTTTCTGCCCTTGTATGACTGAAACATGGGGTTCTGAAGTCTGGATTCAAGACTCAATCATGACACTTTGTGTTTTATAAGCTGGCCTAGCCTCAATTTTCTTATCTCTAACATAGGAGAATAATTTCATATAACCCACTGTGATGTTTGAGAAATTTTCAAATTCCATGATTCATTAAAAAAATCATACACTGTAGGCCCTACCTGGTGGCGCAGCGGGTTAAAGCACTGCACTGAGAAGCTAAAGCCACTTCCGCATGAGTTCGATTCCCGCCTGCCCCGGAGGTGACCACATGGCGTGGCAGACCTCTCCTGACCCACCCGCTGCTCCCCTCTGCAGTGTACTTCGTTGATCTGCCTGTTCTGCTCCCCGCTCTGTCTCTGGTGAAGCCTCTCGCCGCCCCCTGAGCCTCTGGCCTGTACCCTAGTTCTGTATGTACAAATAAATAAATCTTAAAAAAAAACAAAAAAAAATCATACACTGTAGTCTTCTGTCCATCTGTGACTAACTATTCAGGTGCCTTTCGTTTTCTCCTTTTTCTAGTTAACCTTTCCTTTTAGACTGTTAAAAAAAAAAAAAGAATTATACACAGCTAAGGTTAGTTTTATGTTTTATGTCAACTAGGCTGGGCCACAACAGCCCACATCAAACATTATTTTGAAGTTCTGTGAAGTTGTTTTTCAGATGTGATTAACATTTAAATTTGACTATGAGTAAAACAGATTACCCTCCTTAATGTGAGTGAGTGGGTCTCATTTAATCCATCCAAGACCTAGCTGATCAAAGACTGGCCTCCAAGAGCAAACAAAAATACTGTGAAGACTGCCTTTGGACACAAATTGCAACTCTTCCTTGAGCCTCAAGCATGCTGGCTCACTCATTGGATAGTGTACTCACTAAGCCTCCATGACTATATGATTCAATTCCTTAAAGCAATTCTCTAGTTCATGCGTGTTTGCACATACTCACACACTCTCTTCACTCTCCCCCTCCACACACACACATTCTGTTTTTCTCTGAAGAATCTTGACTAATACCTAGACTATGGGGGAAAAAAGAAATTAATTGCAAAGGTGGTATCATCTTGGTAAGTTTAAAAGAAAAATCAGTCATTTGAACAGATGCCCAAAACATCATTAATAAAATTTAATATACATAAATAGGATTTTAGATAAGTAGTTTTAAAAGCAAATGAACTCTTCATTAATACAGTCAAGAAAATCAAGTCAGATCAATTCTTTACTTTCTAATCTACCATTGAAAAACCTCTTAAAATAACTCCTAAGAAGTTGTTGTGTATAATTGTTTGCTAAAATGCAAGAAATATTGAAGTGAGAAGGGTCATTTAAAAACATTAATATTGTACACCAAAACAAGCCACAGAAAACTTCTAAAACTTAACTAGAACTCATAAGTGTTCAGCATTACACCAAATGCAAGACATACCAATAATAAATAGCTTGAGCTCAAGAAAAGAAAAATGAAAAATAAATCATAAGGTACACTTCAGCAAACACTTATTGAGCTCCTATTAGACGCCATAAGCACTTTTCTTAAACCATATAAGCATGCTCATCTTCAAAAAAATCACTTTAAATTTACTTGAATATATAATTCTTAATAAAAGAGCAATTGATAGAAAGGTATTCTTACTCAGTTAATATATAATGCAATTCCAATTAATATTTCACTAGTGTGGTGGATGAAATTATTTTTGGCAAATATTCATTCTACTCTTGCCATCCTCGAAGAGCACACTTCTCACCCTTCCTTTTGGTGACTTCCCTTTAGCTTCATGATAAGTGAAGTTAAGACCTTCATGCCCTTCATTTTTGACTTGACTGGCTTGCTTTTGGTCATTGGGATACTGGAACAGAAGCTTCTAATGTGCTTTCAGAGTTCAGTTTAATCTTTGTTTTTTGTCTTCATCATGAAAAAACATGTTCCAGGTTGTCCACAGGTCATCAATGAAGAGAAACACAAAGACTGACCTGGATTTAAGGTGCAGCTTTGGGATTGAGTCCAGTTGACCTCACCCTGAATGGCCTGTATCCATACTACCCACAGAAAAGTAAATAAGATTGTTGTTTAAGCCACTGAGTTTTGGAGTGATTAGTTATACAGCACTGTTATGCAAATAGTTGTCTGATACAACCAAGATTTTCCAATTTTTTCAACAAACTGATATAGAGGTGAATTTATTACTTTAAAAAATGAGCAAAATGAAGGAAAGTCTAATCCACAGGAATAATAATTTAAGAAACAGTATTTACAAAAATAGCTATATTGAACAATTAAAGAGCTTAGAAACAGAGTATACATACATGCATAAGGCACATATATGTATATATACATGATATATATTTACCAAAAACAAAGAATCAAATCATTTAGTAATAATTAGCAGTACAAAAATATGCAGACTTTCATATATATCATAATTACAGCTTAGTAAATATGTTTATATACAGAGAAAGACTAAATAAAAATGAATGAAACTACTCCTGTCTTGAGTATTTGGGGATAAACAACATGGACCACAAAATATTGATAAACAACATGGACCACAAAATGTTGATCCACATACTTGCATACAGTAAAACTAGAGGCAAAATTACCTACACAAAATCCACTAATTAATCAAAATTCTTCAATTAGAATTTTCCCAGCTCTAGCATGTATGAAAAATGTGGAAGATGCATCTGGGGTATATTGAAGTGGTCACTAAAATGAATACAGATGAAACAAAAGGATAGATAAAGCCAAATTTTAAAAAACAACCTTTGAGGCCCTCCCTGGTGGCGCAGCAGGTTAAAGCACTGCACTAAGAAGATTAAGCCACTTCCTCATGAGTTCGATTCCCGCCTGCCCCGAGAGATCCACATGGCTGGCAGACCTCTCCTGACCC
>NW_004567109.1:45466434-45467116 GCF_000260355.1 Condylura cristata | reverse complement strand
AAAAAAAAGAAAATATATTTTTACAAATTGCTGTGTTCTTTTAGACACATACACATACAAAATCTTTTTCACAACTTCAGAACCTAAGACGGTACATGACATGCAGTAGACTTAAAAATGTAATCCATTTTGTGGAGAGTGGAATAAAAAACGGGGGGCGGGGAGAGGAAGTGCACGGGACTATGGTGATGGCACACGGGTGACTTGGTGATGGGAAACCCACGGGGATTACAATTGTGATGAAAAACAAATGTACAGGATGATGTAAAAATAAACTATTACATTATAAAAAATTTAGTAATCAGCATTAAAGTTTATATTTTGGGAAAAAAAAAAAAAGAAATCCAAACAAGTTCTGACTTGATTGGCAGGAAAAGCCCTCTACGAGAGTATTTAATGGAATTTGCTAACCAAAGTAATTTCAGACTCTTCCTTTGTCAGCACAGGAAAACTAAAGTCACAGACATGAAATCATCAGCATGAGACCTTGAAATGTTAGTGAAAATCAGTTCAATATTACATATTCTGAAGACTAAGAGAGATTCACATGCCCATCTTCCCTTTGTAACATATACCTCAGTCCAAGTATGATTTGGAATTCAGAATTCTTTATTTGAAGACAATAAGAGAGCAAACGTGCAGTATATTTTGAAACACCGCAACTGGGATAGGGGAGCATATA
>NW_004567109.1:45374536-45466159 GCF_000260355.1 Condylura cristata | reverse complement strand
GGGGTGGGTATGTATGTGGGGTGTTGTGGTAGGGAGGAAAATGTATCTCACTCTGTCTTTACTGGATTCAGATCTTACCTTCTGTTCCGTAGGGTATGTATCACTCAATACCCTAATTATAGACTCTGCTAAATAACTGGGAAACCATACTAGGCTTTCCTGCTTACCTCTCTTTCTATTACTTCTCATTTCTGGTACCTAAAGATTTCCCTTCTTTCTGGCAAGGCCAGCTAGGCAAAAAATTACATATCCTATTTTATCCAGCCTGCCTTAGTATTACAATAGAGACTTGTCAGGATATCTTATAACACCATATTGCCACATTAGAAGTTTTAATTTCATGTTCCTCTGAAATCAATAATCTATTTATTAGACACTTAGAAAATTTCTATTAGCCAGATCATTCAGTTAATCACATGTACTATTTCCCAAACCTTGCAGGATAACATTTGCTATAGGAGCTTTATAGTTACTTCTGAAATAAAATCACAGGTTGATACCAAATTGTAGCAGATTATCTTCCAGGTATTGAGAATAGTTATTTAACTGAATTTACTTGGAAGCTCATTCTTCTTAAGAGCAAACAAATGAATCCTTATGCTGAAATATCAACGTCCTTCAGGACAGAGTTCTAGGATACTTGTAGCTGAATTTATCTCATTCTCATTCTTGATGAACCACAATTTTAACTTTTCTTTAAAGTGGGGTTCATTGCTTATACTTAGCACAATGCTTGAACCTGAGCAAGCACTTATTGCATATTTGTAAACTAACCACAACTAGTCACTCTGTCAGGTATTAGCTGAAACTTGAGAAAAGCTGAATGAAGTTCTGACCATTGGGAGCCTTACTTCTATCTTCTATTCAATACCTTTAAACTTCAAATGAAGGTACTCTTTGGTGAGTACTTCCATTTTGTTTTTCTTAGCCTATTATAAATGAGGTAATTTGGTATTTGAATTTCTAATAGTTTCCTTTCAAATGTGTTAATATAACAGTTGGCAAATGGGATATTTTCTACACAAAGGTTCTGTAATGAATAAAATTTCCTTATATCGTCCTAGGGAATCAATTGAGAACTATGATAATAATGGATCTTTCATCAATAACAGACATAATTTGTAAAGTTAAAAATCAATCTATTTTGATTGATGATGATGGCAATAGGGGATAGATCATCTGAATAATTGTAATAAAACTATATGATTTATCATAAGTAAGACTAGAAATTCATTAAGTAATCAGTCATGTCTAGCCATTTTCAGATTTTGTGATCCTGGGAACCTTTACTTTCCTCTCTCAAAAGAACAAGCTTGTTTCCTAAGCATATATCTCTAAGCAGGGAGATAGGCAGAATGCATCTCTTTGGCTGCTTAAACCAACTGATGGACTATTGGGTGTGGCTTCCATGTTCAGCCTCACCAAAGATATGGAAAAGAGCTCCTCTCATTCACAGGTGACAGCTCATTGAAAGATGAGTTTCAGGATGTTTGGAGATAGCTGTTGTTAAATAACTATAATGTATCATGTACAAATCAGCTAGGATTCTATTGATGCCAGTGACTAAAACTTAGCTTAAACCAGTAAACATGAAAAAAAGACTGATTTGCTTACATACCCAAACCAAGGGGGACTGGTGACTGGTTTTCTAGGATGACTGGGCCAGGACTGAAATACTACTCAGACCCTCACTTTAAGCTCTGGAACTGGTTTCTACGCTCAGTGTCCAAGTCTTATTCTCTCCCAGGAACATAATCACTGACATTTAAAGAGTCATATCTCATCAACTTTACTACTATAGTGAGTCTTTCACACAGCATTATTCAGAAAAATAATAAAATCTGGAAAACATTAAGATGGTTCACGTTGGGCCAGGTATTCAGCTCTTGACCAATTACTCCACTAGCCAATCACTAGCCAGAATTTCCTAATCACGCTGTGCTTAGAAGGATTTCTTTCTACAGTAAAGATAGGGAAGAGCAAAAGAAGCACTACAGAGGCATTAAAAGGCTAATTATTACATTAACCATTTTATAATGCAATAGGGTGTATACATATATATATAGTCAGTCTATATGTTCATATTTTAAGGTTGTATAAGTTCTATGAGCAAGTGTGTTTGTATATATTGCATTCATGAATGTTTACATGCATGTATTTCATGAATATTGACAGATGTGTGTATATGTGTATATGTGTATATGTGTATATATTATATGTATATATGTATGCATGTATATATGTGTATATATATTATATTAGGGTGTATACATATATATACACATGTATATGTGTGTATATATATATAGTCAGTCTATATGTTCATATTTTAAGGTTGTATAAGTTCTATGAGCAAGTGTGTTTGTATATATTGCATTAATGAATGTTTACATGCATGTATTTCATGAATATTGACAAATGTGTGTATATGTATATATGTATATATTACATGTATATATGTATGCATGTATATATGTGTATATATTATATTAGGGTGTATACATATATACACATGTATATGTGTATATATATATATAGTCAGTCTATATGTTCATATTTTAAGGTTGTATAAGTCTATGAGCAAGTGTGTTTGTATATATTGCATTCATGAATGTTTACATGCATGTATTTCATGAATATTGACAGATGTGTGTATATATGTATATGTGTATATATTATATGTATATATGTATGCATGTATATATGTGTATATATATATTATATTAGGGTGTATACATATATATACACATGTATATGTGTGTATATATATAGTCAGTCTATATGTTCATATTTTAAGGTTGTATAAGTTCTATGAGCAATTGTGTATGTATATATTGCATTAATGAATGTTTACATGCATGTATTTCATGAATATTGACAGATGTGTGTATATATGTATATATGTATATGTGTATATATTACATGTATATATGTATGCATGTATATATGTGTATATATTATATTAGGGTGTATACATATATATATACACATGTATATGTGTATATATATATATAGTCAGTCTATATGTTCATATTTTAAGGTTGTATAAGTTCTATGAGCAAGTGTGTTTATATATATTGCATTCATGAATGTTTACATGCATGTATTTCATGAATATTGACAGATGTGTGTATATGTGTATATGTGTATATATGTATATATTATATGTATATATGTACGCATGTATTATGTATATATATTATATGTATGTATATATATTATCTGTATATATTACTTATTTGCAAAAATAGACTTAGTTTCATTTACAAGTATACCATTCTTACTACAAAATCATAATCACCCAATGCATGTATTTCTATACCTCAGAGTAAGTTACATATAAGTCAGATTGACTCACATGTGTCTTATTTCTTTTGAGTGGCGAAAAATAATCATGCTTCTTAGCCTGGTATGAAATGGCAACTTTGTACAATGGCATATCTCAGGGCACTCTTCACTGAAAAGCCAGAGGATCACACAGTATGAGGCAGTGCCTCAGAAACCCTATGGGGTAAAACTTCATGTCAGGGCTACATTGGGAGAAACAATATTACAAACAACCTCCTAGGTAGCTTTGGGGGCTGCAGGACCAAGGTAAAACACTCCAACACTGGGTAGCCAACCAAAAGGAAGGGGAAGACAAGAAATTAGCACAAAGGGTAATGGAACCAGAGAGGTAAGGGATGAATGGGATGAGCACAGACTGGGGTGATCACCCGCACAGATGCTGCATGTTTACTATGACATTTGGAGCAGAGCCCCGGTCTTAAGGCAAGCTGAAGGGGCTGAAGGAAAATGGACAGAGTTCTTTTCCCCAACTCTACTTTCTATACTGTTTATATTGCCCAGTTGTTTCTGCCCATATCTCATCTCTTGCAGAGGTAGAATTATTTCTAGAATAATTCCTTTCATAGTGCTGTCTATTCCTTTTTTATTTGGTACTTGAAGAGTGCCCTGAGATATGCCATTGTACAAAGTTGCCATTTCATACCAGGCTAAGAAGCATGATTATTTTTCGCCACTCAAAAGATATATGCCTTCATACTTAGAAAAAAAGATGGATTATCTTTAAATGATGAACCCAATATGCAAAATGCCAAATTAGTAAGCTTTATTATATGTTTAGCTGTACCCTTTTCTATAACAATTTAATAGTTGAGATTTCTTTGGTTTATGATTACACAAATGTGAATATTCAGATTTTAATTAGCAATTAAACTGATCAGTTTTAAACCATTGGAACATAGATTTGCATATAATTGCTCAGGATAGTTACATAAAATCCAAAGTCTATATTCCCAAATATAGAAAACCTATTCATGTCAGCTTTAGTTACATGTGTACATTTATTTGAATGTATGGAGCGTGCTTTTATTGCCAAGAAAGTCAGTTATGCTCCTTAATTGTTGCTATAACCACAATTTGGGAAATTCTACTGCAACATCAATATGTTATGCACATCTTTAATTAGACTAGTGCGGCCTGTCTGTCACAGCAACTGATCCTAAGTAGTCTTATTTAGTCAACTAGAGGCTTTAAAACATTCTCATTTTTAAAAGAGGCATATTTGGCCTCATTAAATTGTTAAGCAAATCAATATGCAGCCCTACAAGTTGATTGCTATGTTCTAGAAATCCTGTGTCACTGCATTTAGCACATCTTTGGGCACCATCTGAAAGGGCACTACTTCCCAAACAGCAGACACTGTCTGCAGCTCAAGCACATTAGGGTTCTCTTCTCCTGTCTAAGGAAGACATCATCAGCCCACTATCACCAGAAAGATTTGGTTGTGACCTCCTACTGTTCTCTAGGGCTTTACTCTCTTATCTAATGCAAATAAGCTTCCTGTTGTTTGCTGAGAGACTTCTTAACCCTGGTCACCCAGCAAAAAAGACCAAACAAACAAACAAAAAAAAAAAACACAAAGGCTACCTCCCTACCTCCAAGGTCCAAAACTACAAATAAAATCTGGCCTGGAGTTCATTTCCGCCTCTTTCAACCAAATGTGCCATGATCTCAACAGAGAGAAACAATGATTACCTTGAATCAAGTCCAAAGGTTTAGTATTTTATACCTTTCCTACTATAATTAACTCAAAGTAAACCATTACAATTTGCATTAAGTAGAAAGAAGACAATCCAGAGTTTACAGGTGATTGATTGCCAAGCATAAATATGTATTTTTAAAAACAAATGGGCATTATTTACTTATTACTATGTCCTGTTGATAACACAGTAATTATTTATCATAACAGGTGGATACTCCCCAGTTCAGCCCTTAAAATTGGGGGTTGTGTTATTAACACAGTTAGAGCAGGGCAGGGCAAGTCTGAGCAGCCAGGGGTAAGGAATTGAAGAGTGAGGGGAATAGGTTAAGTGAAGGGCCGATTACAAAATCAAATCACTCCTGGTCCCAGCTTGGTTTGATGCTATCTCATGGTTATTCTCAGCTCAAATACAAGTAATAATGAAGAATTCTAGATTCCATGGCTAGTATGTCCTTTCATAATTTCGACACCCACTGAGACTGGTAGTCACTTTGTTTTCCTGCCTCTCAAGACTCCTCCTTCCCCAAACATAAAAAATTTCAGTCCACACCAGTTAAAAAAGTAAAAAGGGACAGCACAAAGGCTGGGAGCCGCTCACCCAACCATTGAGATTGTGATTATTGTTGGGAGTGACCAAAGAGTTACTGACAAGAACTGAATTAGGGCCGGTGGTAATGAATTGAACCTTGCATCCAAGCTTGATAAGGTGGTAATAAACTGACCTTGCATCCAGGATGGGACTAGCTGAAGGTGATAACGAACTGAGCTTCACATCAGGACACCCCTTTGAAATCTGAGCTTAGGACCTATATAGGAGACCCTTCCCCCTTATCAAGTTGGCAGTAGCTGTGGACCCCACCTAGGGGCTCCGTCTCAGCTATTGTCCAGGAGCAATAAACTCTGCTTGCTCAGCCTTTCTGCCTCCCGTCTATTTCTTGCCGGTCACAGAAGTTGGGAAAAAACAATTATTATCACAGGAGGGTATTTTAAGTATTTCTATTTAACTTATCTAAAGTGGTCCTCCTAATTTTCTTAACATATTCCTCCTTATGAGCCTGGACCAGAAGGAAAAAAATGCTACACCAATTTGAAATATGAGCAAGTCCACATGTTTATCTTTCCTGAGTTTCTTGTAGCTTTATTTCTAATAATTCCCTGGGGAACAGATCATTCACAAACTAGTTGAACTGATAAAATGGAGTTGAGCTCAAACTGAGTATAATTTGCCACATACAAAGCCTTCAGAGCCGACTATCACAGATTCATGAGGCTTTATATAATTCTACTTGTGTGAAGAAAAGACCAGAATACATCTCATCTTTAAAGACAACCAGAGAATCAGATTTTGCTCCCAAGCAACCCAGCTCTCCAGGGTCCACTAAATCTTCATCCTAATTGTGGCACCCACCTCACTTTGTTTAGACAGTAGTGGAGAGACACTAATGTTTCCACTCATATAATTTTTGTTTAATAGCAGCAATATCTGGTTCAACTGAAGCACCAGGCAATAAAACCATCAACAACAATGATAATATCTGCAGATGTTCTAGGTCTGGAAATCATTGCAGGAAGTCTGGTAATTTCTAGAAAGCATGTACTTTCTTTTGAGACAACCTCAAGGTACAAGATCTTAATTGACATAAACAGATCATTTAAAAAATAGACTTGACTGAGCAATGGCTATTGACCTGTCTCAATGTTGCATGAATATCAATATTATTCATCAATAAGGGCATAGGAGTGTGAGTACCTTTGAATCAAGTCTTCAGGATCCCTATTAAAGCTCTAAGCTACAGACAACTAATCCACCATAGATCATACTAGTTATTATTTTGGTTCTTGAAGACTCATCCTACCTAAGTTTCTTAATGTTTCCACATCTGGCAGGAATAGCACCTGAAAGCAATATTTGCTAGGACAATGCTCAGGATATTTGGGAGTAAGAGTGGGGCACAGACACGGAAGTGGAGAGGGATTCTGAGGAGGAAAGATGAAATCAAAAAGGAAGGAGGTAGACAGTTGCCAAGTTCTACTTTCCTCCCAATTTATCCTAGAACTGCTTGCTGGAAATTCTATCAGTCTCCTAATGCGTTATATTGCTTTTTGACTTCCATGCAAAAATCTCTCCTCATCATCTGTACTTATGTTACAACATGAGGTCTATTAGGCATAGACTAAAGGAATAAGTTATTCATATATATCTTAATCTTTATATAAAATAAAATTGCCGATTTTAAATATCTACAGGTTCCTTTATATTGCTTAATGTTCCATTGCTTTCTTTAAATTACTTGTTGCTATTAAATTAGGTGTTACGCTTTCTGTGGTGTCTAGTCAATAAACAACCTGTATTTATTGAACTCAGAATATTTTTTTAAATTTTTATTGTGAAATATGCATGCAAAAAAGTACATACAACATGAGTGCACACTTCATACATATTTAGACTGATGATAATACTGATATCCCTGAAGCCCATGTTCCTCACTAATTACTTATTTCTTTCAGAAGTAACTGTTCTCGCTCATAATTTCCTTCTCACTTTTTTTTTCTTTTTTTACTCCCGATATGTTCCCCATAGGCAACTTTATTTAGTTTTGCATCTTATGATCTATAAATAGAATCATACAATATATTCTTTTATTCTGGCATCTTCAGCTCAAAATTATGCAAAATTCATTCATGTTTTCACATATAGTTGCAGCTTCTTCATTTTCCCTGCTGTATAGTATTCTGGTCCATATAGAATATCTTTATTCTTCCATTGATAAACATGGGGCTGCACATGTCTGTGCATGCATTTGTGAGTGACTCTATTGAATACATCAGTGATAGGCAATGCTACAATATTATGCAGATCTCAACTTGACTGGAGATCTTGTTCCACATTCTCAACAAAAATAGGTATTATCAGATTCTTTGTTGTTGTTGCCAATCTGGTATTTAATATATAGTGATACCATCTGGGATCTTCCACTTCTCATTATGGTTTCAATTTGCAAAATTCTCATTGTCATTGAGATTAAGAATTCTGACCCTACAATTTAAATATAAATTCTAGTAGTCTGACATTTGTGTTATTCATACTGAGCACTTCATGTCACAAATGATGAGTACAGAGAAGTATAAGAAAGTTATCAGTGAAAATTAATTTGGACCTGGGCACTTAATGTATGTTGTCCTGTTGAATCTTTATGGTAATTTTACTAGTTGATGTTATTAACCCTATTTTATCTTCATAAGTATTAGAACTGGGATTCAAACCATACCTGTTCACCTCCAAAGCCTAAAAACTCTTTCCAATAATCACACTTCCTCCCAAGTAATAACCTCTAGAGAAGAAAAATAATGATCAGTATTCTTTGGTAAAATCACTGTTTTAAAAACTAAACCAATAAAGATAGAAAACAGACAGGCAGGTTACCAGAGGGGTGGAGGGTAGAGAGTAAAATGGATAAAGGGTGTCCAGGAGTACAAACCTGTAGTTAGAAAATAAAGATATCAAGGAGATTGCATGTACAACGAGGGGACAATATTCAATAATATGATATTGTAAATCTAAGTTTCTAAGAAAATACAGAAATAGACATACTGCAATGATTTCACAATATAAACAAATGTTAAACCATAATGCTGTACACGTGAAACTAATATAACATGTCAATTTTACTTCAATAAAGAAAAATCTACACTAAAAGAATTTTTAAAAGGAGGCCTGGTTTATTATGACTAGGTAAATAACTGCATTCCTAGGTCAGTTTTCCCCTTAATGCTCCAAAATTCAATCTATTAGCATTTAAACAAATGAAAGATTCTTTGATATTTGGTGGCATCTCTCTCATGAGAGTAATTCATGACTCTTCAGGCAAAGGCTTCATTTACTGCCTGTGAAAGGCACTTGTGAAATGATTAACATGATCTAGTAGTTTTAGAATATTAAACAAGTCAGAAACAAAAGTAACAAAAGACAAAAGTGAGACAAACTATTCTATAAGAACTACATTTTATGTAGGTAATCAGTTTATGTAGAACACTCAACAAATTTGAGCAACTGATACTTTTTTAAAAATTAATTTAAAACCAATTAAAGGATAAACATCAAGCAAAACTCTTAAGAATGTATATGTTATTAATGATGCCTTTTTTTTTAAACCATAAAAGTCTAATAAAAAACTTGAAAATCCTGAAGATCCAGAAACAATTTTCAAAGAATCAAATTAACCAGAAACAATGATTCAGGTATCATATTATCCACAAAAGAGGATGGACCAAGTCAGCCTTCAACATCCCTCCAGGATGCTAAGAATAACTCTTAGGACATAGGAGAATTCTGTGCATAACTCTCCTCTCTAGTATCTTTACAAAATGACCTTGCAACCTTGCAATGGGATCCAGTCCAAAACTCTCCCCAGTGACACGTGGCCCTGTATATTTGTCACCAACAACTTCAAATAAGTTTGGACTGTGCTTCTATGAATATTAAACTCACATTCATCCAACTCCATCGAAATGAGCAGTGAAAACAATTTTATTAACCACTTCTATACATTTCACACATCATTATTTTTTACTTCACTTCATGATACAAATCCTAGCAGAGCATGCATCTCCTAGCTGTCAATATACCTCCCTTGTATCCTATACCACCAATTGGCTACAAAGACTTAGAGGTTTAGTGATTAATAGGATTTAAATTATTTTAACCCCTTAAAATTTGGAAACTCTTTAAATCCCATTATCTCTACAGTCACTGAGAATTTCAAAATTAGCTTGGCCTTTCCTAGAACCAGGTCTAAGGATTATAGTATTTTAAAGAGTATAAATGCTTCTCTGCAGTTCTACAAAGGGCTGTCCCCAACCAGCTGACCTCCAGGAAATAAAGACAGCTAGTTCTCCGGCTGGTAACTGCTGATCAGACTTTCTAAATGGCAAGATATGTATGTTATGATATAAACCACCAGGAAAACAGGTCATTGCTTCCTCAACTCCACATGAAGCCAGTGAATCAGATGTGATATAGGAGGGGCATCAGGCTTTAGACCTATGTCAGTCAATGTCCAGGAATAAGAAAGCAAAACATTCCAGGGACCCAAAGAAGCTCACTGGGGCAGAGAGAGCAAGTTCAGTGCTTGGAAGCCAACTTGCTCCTAAGAAAAGCTGTTCCCATGGTTTTAATGGAATCCTAGGTAACTCTCTGAGGGCTTACCTCTTGTGTCCTCACATTTATGTATCCATAGTGAGTTCGAAGGGGCCGCCTGTGTGTGTAGGAGAATGGTATCCATTTTGTACCAGGTTGTCCAAAGCAGTTTAGTAGCAATGGGAAATTCACTTCATTTACAAGACGCACAACCAGCAGGAAGAGGAACGCCACTATGAAGCTCACCGCAATCACAGACTTTCTCTATAAATCAGTAAAAAAAAAAAAAAAAGAGTGAATGAAAGACTTTCAACCAAAAGAAAGCAGTCACAGAGGGAGGATTCCTTTTTTTTAAAGGGGATCAAAGGACTCTGTCATTTAGTCTATTTCACTTGGAGATGGAAAAAAAATAATCATTCGGCCTTGGTCGGTGGGCTTCTGCAAGCAGGCAGAGTGGTCTCTTGGATTGTCTTTCCACTATACCCTCTCGTTTTCTACCTATCTTTCTTTAAAAATCCGAAGCAGTCTCAAAATCCAAGCCAGAAACTCCATACCAAGGGAAGTCCTTCCTAACTGTCCAATCCTCTACTAGAGGATCTTCAGTTTTCCTTTATTCATTACATCATGATTTATGTGACTTTCCCTCTGTGTTAGTGCGAGTTCTTGGAGAACTAGGATGTACTAAGTCATGCTGATCTCTATCACAGGTCCTTAACACAGTACCTCACACATGGTGAGCACCCAACAAAACAAGTGAATGAATGAATGAATGAGTGAATGGTTTCTTAGTCTTGTAGATCTTCATTAGCAGTCATTCTTCAATTATTTTATCTAGCACTCTCTGCAGACCCCAGACTTTGCCTATGGTATAAGAGATGTAAAACTAAGATTTAAAAACCTAAAAGTAAGAGTAGGGGAAAATCGATGCCAACCAGCATGGGAACATTCTGGTTTCCATGCTGCAATGTGTTTCCAAGGAGCAAGAGCAGGAGCAACTACATCTGACTAAGGTGGAAGAAAGCAAAAACAGGGTTGTGCTAGAGTTTGACAAATGCATAGGTTTTAATAGGTAGAGATCTGTGAGTACTTTCTAGGTAGAATACAGCAAATAGGTAAGAAAAGATGAGGCAACTCATAGCCAATGAGAACTTGATCCACAAGGCACAGAAAAGGAGAATAGCTGGGAACACAAAGGTTAAATACACGTTGGCATGTATGAGACACCAAATTGAGCAATTTACTGTTTGACAGATAACAGAAAACCAAGGGAGGTTTCTATTTATTTGTTTAAAGGTGACTAATTTAGAAGGTTGTAACCTTCTAAAGTTTAGTATTTAGATGCTTTAGTGAAGGTAGGCAACTCCAGGTAGAAGACTGTTCCAATTGACTAGAACAGAGGTAATGAGCAATGGCAACAAAGAGTGGCAGGGGGAAGGAAAAGGTGGAAAAAAAATAAAACATCCAATTTAGATAGGAGGATGGTGGAAGGCAGCTACTGATTGAATAAAATGACATCTTGAAAACTCAGATACCCAAAAAATTTGGGTCTAGGTTGCAAAAATACTAGTCATGTCAGGAGAAGCCAGAGCAACTGTTGCAGGTATTGATTTCTGAGAATAAAAAGAGAAGGCCAAAGGATAGCTTTCAAGGACTGGTGGGTCAGTCATCTAGATGAGCCAGAGGAGTCAGATAGAAGGTCATGTCTAGAGCCAAAAAAACAAAGAAGAAGAAAAAGAAAAAAGATTAGCACTAAGGGCCAATGATGGATCCAACTCTGATTTGAAGTCCAGGGTGGAGACATATTGCAACATTCCTCAATAAAGCTGGTCTTATGCCCTGATTTTTCTTCAAACTAAAAGGAAGCCAAATAACTTGATGGAAATGGTTGAATATTTGTTGCGTTGTGTTGTCGTGTCAGGTTTTCAGCTTGCCTCTTGGTGAAATTTGCTCTTCATGCAGTATTGCAGAGAAAAGAAATCCAAATCCAGCTTCTATGTATTTTCTGTACCCACAATCAGTCTTTATAATGACAGCACAGCATGCTCCCTCAAAAATCAGTGACACCCTAAGTTATTATGGCTCTTGATCAAATTTTGGACTTTGTCAGAGCCCCTCCCTCCATCTAGCCAGCCTAATTTCCCAATCACCTGGAAGTCCCTTGAGCTTTGCTTCCTCAAAACCCCTTATCTTGCTACTAACTACCACAGTCTTACTTCATTTAACCTTCTAATCATGAAAAACCATTTTAATTTGCTCCTCTGTGAAATCATTACATCCACAACATTGCAATGTGTCAAGGTAACAGCTTAAATGAGTTGATGGATCTTAGAAGTTTAAAGGGACATAGACCAGAACAGATGGCTAAATAAAAGCAAAGAAGCCAGTCACCCATTAAGTAAACAGGTAAGAACATTTTTTTTTTAATCACCATCCAGTAGCTTGTTACAAAACAGCACCTTACTTTGAAGGAGACCCATATCGGATTTTAGCTTCTGTCTATTCCAGAGCCCAGCATGGTTCTCTGGTTCTCTTGGTTCAGCACTGCATTTTATGACAGGGGCTTTGGAGACAAAGGCATGGAAACCCTTTCTGAATTCTAGCAGCAGGTACATAACACACACATGAGAGGAAAATAAATCAACCATTTTGAGAGAAACTTCAAAATTGAATGAAATCACAGTTGTAAAAGCTGCTCCCTAGTAATTCATGTCTGCCACTTGTGTTCTATCAAAGGGAACCAAGTATTGAGCACAGAGAGGACATGGGGAGCAAACGGAAAGCAGGGATCAACATTAACTCTGTGTTCTACCTTGCATCTAATTCTGCTATGGGCAGATAGGTTCTTTCATAGCTTAGTTTTCCAGTCCAATTTCTGTTGTATTGCCGAGACCCCATTCTTTGTTGTCTTTCTTCATGTTTCCATATTTTTGCTTACTTGAAAGCATCTTTGTAGTGCTGATACAAATTCACCCACACTCCCTACACTTTTCACCAGAAAAGGCAGAGCTTCCAATACATTCTGTGCTCCTGGCAGGAAGGACAACAGAACTCAACAAAATGCATTTTCCTAGTAGTCCCTTCTGTCAGACTGTGACCTTGAACTTCAGCAATTGCAATGAAATCTAGAGATGAGGCTACACACACTGGAATGGCAGGAGGTTTGAATGGAGGTGGGAATGAATGTGTGTGTGTGTGTGTGTGTGTGTGTGTGTTTGGGATGTGGGAGTTAGGGAAGTCATGTGTATAATCCACTTCCAGTTGTAAACACAGTTGAGTCTATGCTGTGGATAGACTTGAGGAGGTGTTGAAAACAGAAATAAAGCCATAAAAGACAACCCCATGGTTCCAAAAAGTCATAGCTCACTGCTATGTGGAGGATTATGTGAGAGACAATGCAAGAGATATGTAGTATCCAAAATCAAAGAGTGAGGGAGAATGAGGCAAGTGGAGATGAGAATGGCGTTCTTCACAGAGGGAACAGTGCAGATTAAGACACAGATATTTGAAATTCTTAATTTGGCCTGAAACCTGTAATTCACCAGGTGAGTTGGGTTCATTACCTATATGTAGTGGGAGATGATAGCAGGAAAATAGAGTTCAACATGAAACAAAAAATAAGCCAATGTAATGTCACATGCAAATATCTGTCCCATCTACCTCACATTAGGACAATAAAAGGAAAGATACATAAAATGTTTTATAGTTCAAAATTACTTCCAAACCAGGGAAGAGATGTCGGTCACTTCATTTCCTTTGAAATTGCCAGTTAACACTGGCAAAAAGTCAGTTTTCAGTGACTTTTTGAATTTATCTGTTTTGAGTCCATTAACATTCAGCAAATTCGAAGACTTGACCTATTTACATGTGTTCTATATCTAACAATTTCTTTATGGAAGTGATCACTGAGGTTTTTATTAAAGTTATCAGAGCATCCCCTCTATTTGGCAACCCAACAATCACTAAGAGAAAACAGGAAATACTTGTCAAGTTTCTAATGAATGGCCTGATCCACAAATGTCATACCACATAAAACAGAAACTTAGTAAGTCATTTCCCTAAGATCAGGAGCATGAACATGACACAGTACATGGAGAGGGAAAGGGCAGAGCGCAGTTTCCGAGATGGGGTAAGCTATCAAAAAATGGAAGACAGTTATTATTAGTAGTATAACTACAAATTATGAATGCCTGATAGGCCTTTGCCAGTTGATGGGCATTAGCCAGCCTGTGAGTGTACATAATGTGCATAAGAACTTAAAGATATATTTTCCTAAAATATTCCAAGCAGCTGCAGACTCTTGAACTATTCGCTGCAACTTATCCACACAAGCACTGAGAGAATGTCACTGTGCCCAAATAGATCTGATGAATTGCTTTAGGGAAAGCTTTCTCCTTCTTTGTTCTTCATTTTGGGCAAGTCTGAAGAGGCCTTTAACAGCTGAGACATTTAGAATTTAATCCCCTCTGTGCTGCAAAAAAATATGCATCAAAGAATGTGGCATTCCAGTTGCTCGCTCTTTAGAGTTGGAATATCATTTATCAGACTTCATAGCAGAAATACCTATTTTAAAATAAAACCCACAGAGAATTCATGATTTGGGGAGAAAACAAGGGAGATTTTGGACACAGCAAATTTGTGAGCTATAGTAATAGTTGTATGTTTTTACTTTCTCTACCACAGAATTAATTTTAACCTCAGAATAAAAGTTTTTACTTTTTTAGTCAATTGCCAGATTTTTTGTTTTCATATATAATAAGCTATATATATGTTGTTTCTATGCATAAAGGTGTAAAAAGGTTTACATAATGGTATATTTTTCTACTTAAGACTATTTAATAACTGACGTAGCTGCTTGTCAAGCAAATGGAGTTTACAGTTGTCCATATACTGTCATTAATCAATAAATATGAAATACAATCTCACCTGTATTATTTATAAGTGCTCAATTACCTTACATACTGATGAATCCCTAGTCCCAACCCATTGTTTATGTATGACCTTATCAAATAAAAATTCTTCTCTCATATAAAAAAATTATGTCATCGGGCCTTCCCTGGTGGCGCAGCAGGTTAAAGCACAGCAGTAAGAAGCTTAAGCCACTTCCGCATGAGTTCGATTCCCGCCTGGTGAATCCTCTCACCCTCCCTATCTCTGGCCTGTACCCCAGATCTGTATGAATAAATAAATCTTTAAAAAAAATAAAAAATAATTATGTCAATGTAATTCTACCTATGCCAATGGCTAAGCTTTAAATCTGGTTCTCTGTGATTGCAATGAAGCTTCTTTCCATTTCTACAAAATGCAGAATATATAAATAAATATTTGTCTTATCTATTAAATCAATACATTGCTGGATATAGCTTATTAAACTACAGAGAACTCTGGAAAAATCTCACACACAGGGGAGAGGGGTTATATAACAAGAGTAGCAAAATGGACAGTCCTAGATTAGTGGAGTCCATATATGAGTATTTCAAGGGCAGCCTTAGCCAGCATAATGGATTACAGAATCACCAAGATGACCAAGAAGAAAGTGGTGAATGTCAAAGAAGCTCAACATGGGAAAATTGAGTCCCATTTTAGAATCCAGGAGGTGGAGGAAGAAAGTGCAATAAAGCAAAAGAAATGCAATTAAGAGTAGAGTCTGAAGAGGTAAGAAGGAATCTAAATAAAGAAGCAAGAAAGGCTTCGACAGATTATGAAAGGTCTTGTATATCAGGCCAGAGAGCCTGAAAGTCAAAGCGTGCTCTCAACAGGATCAGACTTGATTTTGGAAAGCTTGGTCTGGAAGTGGCATGGTCAAAGGATGAGGAGGTGGGAAAGATGCTTTCAGGAAAGACAATGACAAGAGGAACAATGGATGGTTTCATCAGACAGCAATTAAAGGGCATTAAAATACAAATATAAAAATTGTAATCATTATTTTCAGACATGAGCTTTCCTTCTAGTGGGGACACTGGGAATGAAGTTCAGATAAAGTATAAATGTATGATTGATCATCATAACCTGAACAGACAATATTTAATAAGTTATTTGTTGGAGAAATAATTCTATAGTGTCTATTTACCAGATAAAGACATCAGGATGTGTAGAGATGGAGTGATTTGTTCAAGATCACAAAGCAAGGAAATAGTACAGATGCTGATCAGATATTCTATGGGCTGCATTCTAGCAAATTAAGAACTAAGTTGTTCTTACTCATACCACTGGAACAAATGTATAAAATCTGTTCAGACATTTTAAAAAATGGTGTTAGCCCTAAGTAAATGCATTTTATAATACATGTGTCAATGAACAAAATACTTAAGAGACTGATCTGAAGCATGATAATTATATTTACTTCAAGATCAGTAATTTATGAGTAAATTTAATTCACATTGCCTTAATCTGGCTTTATGCCCAGTATTAAAAAGACAGATACGGGTTAGCACTCAGGGAAAATAATGCAATATTCTTCTACTTCTGCTAGAAAACATTAGCTGTCCTTTGTGGATCAATAATATGGGATCTTATTGAAGGCAGTTTGTGGGAGACAATATGGCAGAATGGTTTTGTCTTCTTTTCTCAGTTCCATAATTCCAGTATCATTTTGTCCACTGAAGATGCAGCTAAATAGATATGGGAGGTTTTTTAAAGAAGTAAATATAGTAAAACACCTTCAATATCATGACCTACTTGAAAAAATTGGAGGTGATATCAACATGTCACCTTCACATGGGTATAATACAATAAGAATTATAAGTGCAAGGCCCTCCCTGGTTGTGCAGTGGATTAAAGCACAGTACTAAGAAGCTAAAGCCACTTCAGTACGAGGTGACCCACATGGAGCGGCAGACCTCTCCTGACCTGCCCGCTGCTCCCCTCAGCAGTATACTTCATCAGTCGGCCTGTTCTGCTCCCCACTCTGTCTCTGGTGAATCCTCTCACTGCCCCTGTACCTCTGGCCTGTACCCCAGTTCTGTATGCATAAAAAAAAAAATTACAAGTGCAATGAGCAAAAACCAAAGCAATAATGTTCTCATGGGCACCAATGCTGTGATTTATTCAGTGAAAAAAAAAGCTAGTCTTGGAGAAAAAACACAGGTAGCCAGTATTTCCTCAGGGCTATTTTTCTAATGGAGATTTCCTATGACTACAAGAGAAGTTAACATGGGCATTCTGAATTTGTAAGATGACATGACAAGAGGTCACACTGAACTTTCTAACACCTATTTTAAAAACATAATGGAAAACATCGGCAAGATTTAATATGCCAGCACATTTTTCTTACTTTATTTGAGGGTGGGATTTAGGTTTTCCTGGCCTGATTTGGTTTTCAAACCATTACATTATCACATGTAAACAATCATGGCTATATTCATAGAGTTTGTTTCATTCTGTAAAATTATATAAAACCAATTTTATTTCACTTTGCCTCTTCATTTTTATCATATTGCTTCAGCATATGAGCTTTCGTGTAGCAGAAAGAAATCAAAGTGTTTTAGAAACACAAGACAGAGCGGAAGTGTGATAGTGGGTGTGGAGCATGAAGAACCCAGTAAATAAAGCCTCTCTGTATAGCTAAAGAGACAGCATTCAATCCAAAGGACTGCTGATCCTGGTAAGAACATCAGATGGCACTGAAGTTATCTTTTTTCCTCTAGAAATTCATGTACCCATGGAAATATGTTCCAGAGCACCTGTTGTCCTCTCCCTATGCCTGTGGCATTCTGTTGTGGGAAGAGAGGGCTGGCTAACCAGGGACAGAGAAGGAAAGAAGGTAGATCAGGAGCTTTTACTTTATGTTCAGGCACCTTACAATGTTCTTTGACCCTTTCTGATTTCTGCAAATATCTGCTTGACATCGTCCACTCTTAAAGAGCTGAGCTCATCTCTTAGAATCCATTTCTTTCAAAGGGTTCAAAACACAGAAGTGGAGCATGAAGATATATTCTGCCATCAGGGAGAGAGTCCTGACCAGAGGCATTAGGACAATGATGAGAATTTCCACCATTAGGATGATGATGATGGCGACAACGACAGCTCTGGGTGGAGTCTTTTTTACTTTCTGTGGCTCTGCGTGACTTTATACTGAATAACATTTATCTTTTCAATTTATCTTTTCATATTCAGAACTATCACCTTATATGATTCTCCTATAACCAGTGAAGGAAAGACAGGTTGGATGCTTTAAAGTCTCCTCTCCCAACTCTCTCCCATACCCTCCACGCTTCAGGCTGGCCTTCTCACTGTTCTCCAAAACTCCTTTGCTATCCAGTGCCTGTGACTTAGTCCAGGCACTGGATAGTGTCCCTCTGGCACTCTCCTCTTTTCTGCCATCCTTGTCTCCACAAGTTGTATTACAACTCAACTCAAATGGTATTTCTTCCTTAAAGTCCTCTTCATTCCTACTTGGCTTCTATAGAGTTCATGGGTGAGGATGAGGTGAAATGGGGTGGGTGAGAAAGGAAATGGAGGGAAGGGCTTAGCAGGGGGGAGAGAGTAGGAGAAACGATTCCCTTGTCTTTAAAAGTTCCTTGAAGATGTGAACAAAATTTGGGAAACAGTTCTTACACAGGCAGTATGATTCAGTGCTTGAATTTAGAAGGTATTTAGTATTTGGGGAAAGAATTAAGAGAAAGGAGGTTAGAGAGATTAAAACTTACTTCTAACTATAAGCAATAAATTAACCAAAAAGTTTCAGAAAAGGATCATTAGGAAAAATAGGTTTTTCTACAAGAAGAAAACCCCCAATATTTTTTTTTTCTTTTACCTCACATGGAGATGTCTGCATAGACTTGAAATGGGTATTGTGGGAAGGAAAAAATTAGGATAGGGAATATAAAGTGGAGTGGACAGAATCTGAGCACTTGTGGAACTTGACTTTTCACTTAGAATTGTTTTACAGTTCCTGACAAAATTTGCAGGTCTGAATGGTAGTAAACATGCTTAGAGCATGTGTAAAGAATACACTTTACACATACATAGTATAAAGAATTATAAGAATTGTTATGTTCAGAAGTCAACTGTTATCTTAGGATAATAGGAAAGTATTCCACACCATGGAATGAAGAAGCAAACAAAAAAAAAATGATACCCTGTCCTTCCTTCAGGACAACAGTTCATTTTCTGAGAGGAGGAGCTTTGCTGTGTGCTCAGCAAATGTCAGGTATTCTACAGAAATGAAAAGGGATTATCACCAACAGTCAATCTGTAGACTCCTGGTCAAATCAAAATAAATGAGTCAATATATGAGTCTTGGGCACATTGCTTACCTCTTTGTGCCCATTTTCTTTCTTGGGATCAAGAGCAAAATATACTATACCTACCTTTTTGCTACTTTTCATGATGAAAAGTAGATAATGAAATAATACATATAAGTGACCTTAGTGTTAAGCAAATAACAGGCAGCAATCAATGATCCACTAGTTCCCTTATTTTCACTACAAATCAAGTCCTATGGGTAAGTTACTCTTCCTTCATAGAGCATCTTCTTTCCTTTCTCTATCAGGAAAATTGCAACTCATTCCTCAAAACCAAATCCATGCGTCACCTCTGTGAAACAGTCCTTCCCTTTCAGGAAGATTTTGGAGCACTCTGTTGAGAATTACACTTCACATCATATAGTGATGCATTTGATTAATAATTTGATTGGATTATCTGTCAACTTCCACCATTCAACCAAATTCAATAAATACAGAATATACTACCCCGCTTTCTCCTTGGACAGACATTGTTAATCAATCACAGCACCATTCCCTCTGAGTTAAGACACAACTTCAGATTCCTTTCAATACAATGTTCCAGGGAATAATAGTACAAGGAAAGCTGACCTGGTATATGTACCATCTTAGCTCTCACAGCAGCTTGAAGCCAGAGACTACCTTGATCAGTCTATGTTCATGTGGTCACAGATAAAGCACTCTTCCTGGTCTCAATTTCCTCATTTGTACATGGAATATTTGAGGATCCCAGCTAGTTCTCAAGTCTAAAAAACTCTAATGATGACCCCAGGACCCATCTGCCTGGACATGGTTTCACTACAGATTTGCAGCATGCTCTGCACATGGTTCCCACTCTAGGTCCAAGCCATTTCTTATCACAGAGTTAAGCATGCCTTCCTTCAGACACTCGCAAATTGAGCCTGGTGTCTATGTAATTGAAATAGAAATGGGGTGAGAATTTGTGATCTTTCAACTTGGCAGATAGCAGCTGCCACTTACCAAAGCCTACCTGATTGCAGCTATTTTGCACCTGCTGAGAAAAAGTTTACAGCAAAGGAGATTATTTCCTTTTTAACCCTTATCTGAAAAGAAGCTTCCATATTTGTTCACCCAGTAGTAGAGAACATATGAGGTTCAGTCTCCCATCAGCATATGGATACTGATGGGTTAACACACCTGGTCAAAGACATCCAATAAGCCCTGGCAATCACAATTGGGATGTTAAATGTCCACTGAGTTCATTGAAAATCTGAAATCAAAGCAAATAGTCTGAGGATTTTCATTTCTATGCATATTTCTTAAAATAAGAACTCTTTGTATCTTATATGTGACTGCATAAAGATGAACATTTCTCTGAAGATTATTCAGATTTATTCAGCAAACATTACCATAAAAATATATACAAAGGTATTTCTAGGATGGATTACCAGTAAGTAGTTGTGAAGAAACAAAGACCATTTCCTATATTTAGAAATAGTTGATGGGATCAATTCATAAGAGGTGAGGTTGGGCTAGATTTTTCTTTTTTTAAAGATTTATTTATTTATTTATTTATTTATTTATTTATTTATTTATGCATACAAGAGCTGGGGTACTGGCCAAAGGTGTGGAAGTGAGTGAGAGGCCAGAGACAGAGTGGGAAGCAGAACAGACAGACTAAAAGACACTGCAGAGGAAGCAATGGGCTAGACAGGAGGTGTCATGTGGGTCACCTCCCTGGCCAGGGATCAAACCCATTCTGCAATGGCTGCCAAGAGCATCAGTGTTGAGACACAATAACTTGCACCAATAGGCAGGCCTCTGATCTTAATATTTTAACTAAAATTTCATCCCCTGGTGCCCCAAATGCAGCCCCAGTGAGTATTCTATCGCAGTGATTATTCATTGCAATTAGGTGCTAGTGACTGAACTTTCACAAACCTCTAAAGGGCTTACCCCACATAAACTTCCTGTTTGCATCTCTGTTCATGGCTACAATGACTGACTTACTACCTTTCCCTGCTAGATTGTGAGCTCTTGAAAAGCAGTAGTAGCTCAGGCAGTCTTGTTGACCACTACCTTCCCACTGGAAAAGCAGCCAAGACAGAGGCTTCATTTATACAAAACTGAAAACAATTTTAGAGGCCTGAGCAAGAGTTGGGGGGGGAGGGGGGTTCATCTTTAAGGGCAAAGCCAGAGCCCCAGCTCAGCAAGAATGGCAAGGCCACCTCTACACTCACCCTATCTCCAGTACCCAAACACCGATTCATGAGATGATCCTGAAAAAACACGTAACTCATGTTCACTTAAACACAATATTTGCCAAATTTGTTAGGTAAGTTTCCAAAGTATGAAGATGGCCCATAGACTTAGCATGTTTTGACATTTTCCCATGTTTTGTTATTTTTAGGAAGTATTTTGCCAAATGAGGTTTTGCTCCTGGTTTTAACAAAGCCTTTTCTTCCTGAGCAAAACAGATGAGCAGTTCAGCAAGAAAGGGCAGCTTTTATCTGGAAAAAAATCTGCCTTTCAGCAAAGCAGACAATATGAGCAAAACGGAGGCAAACACATGCAATATCTCCTATATGTGAATTGTGTGAATTTACTCCCATGGGATGTGCAAGTGGCAAGATAGTTTATTCCCGTGTGGTGCTCATAGCAGGTCCTGAATACTTCTGAATATATCACTTTTATTGCCTTTTATATTGAGTTACTATGAAAGAAAAAAATACATTTGTGAGAATTCAAAATCAAAATACTTTAGGAGCTTTTTAGAATCCACCTCCAGGTCATAAAGAAAAGTTTAAGAAAACAAATAATTCTGTTCTGCTAAGGGATACTAGATACCACTCCCACAGAGAGAAGGCCCCTTCGCAGAAAAGGAGACATGAAATATTTATGCTGACTTTCAGGGGGAAAGTCTTAAGTGTTCTACTTAGGGTTCAGGCTCTCTGAGCACTGTCCCTGCCGCTTTAGAACCTGCCATGTAGTGGATAAAGTTTGTCCCAGGGTGTTTGGTGTACAACATTTCAGCACTGTATGCTCTGTCTAGTATGTGATTTAAGATGCTTCGAAATGGTATATTTCACTAGAAATCTCACCTGTCCATTTTACATAAATCACAAGAATTCTTGCTCAATGTATATCATGCCTTCGATTTTCAGACAAATTTTAATAGATTTCCTGATTTTCCCATCTAATCAAAAACTCTTTTTTAAAAAAAGATTTATTTATTTATGCATACAGAGCTGGGATACAGGCCAGAGGTGCAGGGGTGGTGAGAGGATTCACCAGAGACAGAATGGGGAGCAGAACAGGCAGATCGACAAAATACACTGCTGAGGGGAGCAGCGGGCAGGTCAGGAGAGGTCTGCTGCGCCATGTGGTCAATTCCAGGGCAGGGATCAAACTCATGCTGAAGTGGCTTTAGCTTCTTAGTGCTGTGCTTTAACCCACTGCGCCACCAGATGTTTTAACCACTTTAGCTAAAACTTTAGTTGTCATTTATTTTCAGATGAGATGAAGTTGTCTATACAGTTAAATTCTAAGTGGCTTAGTATGATATAAAATACCTTTATGTTCTGACCTCTGCTATTTGTACATTATTTCTCAGCCTCCCCATCTCTTAATTCAGCTATAGTAAATGTCTAATGGTTCCTGAAAAGTGTCATGCTTTCTGCTATCTTCATATGCTGGTATAGCTAATTCTATCCAAAATTTCAGTTCAAGAGGAAAAAATATTGTTTTCAGATTCTAAAGATACTTTATTTCCCCTCAATAGTTCTTTATAAGGTTTCTAATTAGAAAATTAGTCCCAAGATTTTTGGGCAGTCTATAGCTAGGTAACTAGATAAAGAGATAAAAGATCCATGGATAGACAGATGAATAGTAGATAATACTAAATTATATATGTATAAATATATGTACTCATCCAGTCATATAATGTTAATACCATTAACTGAGCACCTATAATAGTATGTAATTGCACTGCTCTTTTACCACACATTGCCTCTAATATTTATAAGTGTAACGTATACAAATGCACTTACCCCTAACTTTACAATTAATGAAACTGTTGGTCAAAGAGGGTAAAAGATTTCCCCAGCTAACAGTTAATAAGTAGTGGCATCAAGATCCAAACCAGAACTGTCCAAAAACCCAGTGATCTTTCCATTATACCTTGAGGAAATCTTTTCTCAGGCTCTGTATATACTTAGTGATATGTCTACTACTACATTAAATTACAAGGCCTTGAAGAAAGACTTGTACTCCTTGTCTTAAAAAGTCATTCTTTGGCATTCAAAAAATGCTGGTGAATTATCAAGTAACTATATTATAATTTCCCCCTGTGCTTCTCTGTGAGAAATTGCTTATTGGAAAGGGCAATAAACATTCTTGTATACCTGATGTTTTATCTTGATTGTTTTCAAGAGTCAAAGTAGTCAAAATAAAAGATGGTGTGGACACTGAAATTATATTCAGATTTCAGCTCCTCATGGGAGAAATTAATTCTTAGCTACAGATTTCTGAACCAGAGCCCCTTGCCTCACAGTTTTTATGAGGTTTAACTTGAAAGCCTATAAAAAAAAATCCTTCCTTCATAAACACTGACGATCCATATAAATACTGACTGATACTGATAGTCAACTTTACCAGATGGTATTCCTTAGAGACCATTCATTTAAAAATACTTCTTTAGGCACAAGAAAATGAGGGCAAAAGGTAGTACTTTTGACAAATCAACGCATTTATGGAGTGCCTACTCCATTCTGATACAAGGTCTAAGTTCAGTTTGTTCTCCTAAAATGAGACAGGTGGTGGTGGCAAAAAAGAGGAAGGAGAAAAACTAGTCTGTGTTCATTATAAAAAAAAAAAAAATTAGTATCTTTCTTACTGGGGTTGAAATTCTACAAGAACAGGGAATATGTCTGTTTTTATTGCTAGTATATTATCCTACTAGAGCATGCAGTATACAGATACTGTTCAGCATAGATATTTTGAATCCATATTCTCGGCTAGTTGTTCAACAAAAAGCTGTCATGGACATTTTGAGAGTCTAAGATAAGGCATGGTCTGGAAGTGGAGGGTCAAAGCAAAGAGAAACTGAACTTTCTACACATGGAAAGCTACAGAATTTTTAGAATGAAAACTGACAAGAGTATAAAAGGATAATAAAAGAACCCCAGAAAAATAGAAGTCAGGACTAAAAGACATTTCCTTAGAAAGAAAAGAGATACCTGAACGTGGGTTCCTATGAGCTGATTCCTATGTGCAACTGTGACCTCTTTCCTATTGGAAAATCACAGCAGAACATTCCTTGACTACTATGGAGTATACTCGTACCACGAGGCAGCCCAAGATGCCTACACCACTGTTGACCTGATTATGTGACCATCTCCATGGTGGTCTTGGGATAACTCTACCTGTGATAACATCAATTACTTTGCAGACACAAATGCCTCTCGACTATGGCTATGATGTTCCCTTCCCTGTCCCTTGTTAAAATTTGCCCGCCCTCCTATCCCACTCTCCACTGTTGCTTCATCAGCTTTTACTAACCTGAATGTTTTCAATAAATGGCACAAGAACTTCTGCTCAAGTAGCAGTCTTGCCTTGAAATCTGCTCCATGACTGCTGTGTACCTCATGGCATTCCCACTACAAAGGACAACAAAGTTCCTGTTGCCAGCACCTAGTGATATTACAGTTCTAATACTCAAACCTCGTTTCTTATAAATACATATAAATGAATCTTCTCCCTTCCATCTACCACACACATACACTTTTCCTATTGGTTGTGTTGTCCAGGCTTTTATTTTCTTTCCTCACTTTTCTCCTCTCTGAGTCTACTCTAATGAATTATGGAATTAAAGAAACCTGGGTTTATTCCCTGATAAGTAAATGGTACCTTGCTAAAGCTCTACTCTGGAAAATTAGGACAGTAACCTCCTATTTCTCAGAGTAAGTGAAGATTTTTTAAAAATAATATATAGCACAAAATAGTGGTTATCAGATAGGAAGGAAGAAAGGTTGATAACTCAGTTGAAAGGGGTCAATTGTATGGTGACAGATGAAAACTTGACCTTTGGTATTAAATGTAATGTAGTCTATGTAATATTGATTTATAAGGCCTCACACCTGAAATCTATACAAATGCTACTGGTAGTCCATGAAAAAAAAAATATGTGGAAAAAAATGCTACATACATGATGTATCTGGCACATAATACTCAATAAATTAAATTTCATTCCCTTCTCCCTATCCATGATGCCTGCATCATGAAGGAAACAAGTTTTAACCACTGAGATTCAGTGTAGAATCAGTGAAACACACACAGAAACACCCAAACACACTCTACCTTTTACCAAGTGCAACAATACCAAAGCACCAGATCTCTGAAGAACACTTGGTAGAACATTCTGAGAGTTTTTAACTACAAAGTCCTGTGCTAGTAGCACCCTGAAATCCAACCTTTGGGTCTCTTTAGTTTGAAATATCTTCAAGAAGCTCTTTGATATCAAAGAATATGTCTATTTTCAGTAGCTTTAAACTATAATTGCTCAGCTCCCTGGTGGGAAAAAATAAAGTCTCGTAAAGAAATAAAAAAGAAAACATCTCAATAAAGGTTTCCAGAGTAAAAAAATCTCATCTCATACTGGTTTGCAAAAATTCTTCACAGAGTGCTTCCTCTTCATAGCACGGATTGGGCAGCTGCCAGAAAGAACCTTTGTAACAGAAGGTACAATGGGGGTAGGGGGGGTTAAAAATCACAGTGTTCCATAAACAGTTCAGTTTTTAACAAGTTGAACATCTTCCCTTCCTTGTCAAGAAGTAGGGGAATTGACTTATTTTACCTTTTGACATGAACAAAATGTATAAAATAAATAGAATCCTCCCAGAATATTTTACTTTCTGAGTAATAAGGTACATTAACTTCACATAAATTATATGCCAAAACAGATTAACTGACATGTTACCATGTACCCACAACTCTGCTTCCCTTAAGTGGGTTAAATTTGACCTTCAAAGCCCTTGAAATGCAAAAAAAAAAAATCTTACTCTTTTCTGACATTTATGTCTTTTCTGCTTGACTGCATTTTACCGCCTGGAAATAATAGTAAAAGCATTGTAGACGAAACCTGCTATAAACACTGACAAATAACAGGAAAGGCAGACAGTTTTATCCTGGGCAGGTTAAAGCTAATCTAATCAAATCTAATTCTCTCTTTCCATAAGCCTACCACTATGTTCAATTTATTTTTTGATTAGAAGTGCAATATGATAGTCTTCTGTTGGACTGCAGTTAAACAATATTGAGGTTTACATTTTCCCTACAAACTATTTTGATGAAACAACAGATTTTAAAGGTCTTGTTTTGTTGGGTTCTCTTTTTTAATTCTCATACAAAAGTTAAATACTAAGAAGGTTCTAAGGGAAATATTATCCAGTGATTCTTGACTCTAAGAATTTATGGGTTGATTCTACTCTAACCAGTAACAGCAAACACCTAACAGAAACATATTCTTTGATCCAGATTGCAGCGATATAAGCAAAAAGGGCTCTTGAAGAAAAAAATGACTAATGGCAATAAAAACATTGCATTACATATCCGTATGAGAATAACAAATAATGGGAGAGATTGTAGCTGAAGAATAATTATTCAATCAGCAAGATACAAAGAACTATATTTTTCATTGAACAAATATACAGTCCCTTATTAAGAATAGAATGAACACAAAGTGTCCTTCAAAAGATTGTGTGTAAATGTGCAGTGACTATGCAAAAGCTTGCTTTCATGAGTAAAGTTTTCATTACCAGTAAATCGTGCTATTTCTCCTATCTTACCTAGAGCAAAACACACACATTTACTTCTACCTATCACCAACAGCCGGGCAACATCATCATATCATGTTTTAAATTTGTATGTGTTCAAACAGAATTTACTTTAGATTGTCTTAGCTCTTAGAAGAGGAAAAGACCACCACTTTGCCTCATCTGAAATCTTCAACTGTATGTTGGAATTTCAAAAAGACGCTTCATGTTTCTTGTAGTGAATTTGAGAGTAAAAAGAATGATAGCTGCAGAAGATGGCTTAGCAACTTGGTAAAAAATTAAACACATTGTCACCATGATCCAGCAATTATACTCCTTGTCTTAACCCAACAAATTTTAAAACTCACAAAATTTGCATGTGGCTGGATATAGCAACTTTGGTCATTAACTGTCCAAGAGTGGAAGAAACAAGATATTCTTCATTAGGTGATGGATAAATAAACTGCAATACATCCAAACAATGGAAATACTCAGCTCTTAAAAGAAATGAACTATAAAGGCATGAAGACAGTGGACCTTAAATGCATCTTACGAGGTAAAAGGAGCCAGTGGGCACTGGTGTAGTCCAAGGCCACACTCAATGTCTGATGTTGGGAAAATGACATGATGATGATAATGAAGCAATCAGTGGCTGCCAACGTTAGGTGAGAAGGAGGGATGAATGGATGAAGAACAGGATTTTCAGCACAGTGAGACTATCCCATATGACACTAAAAATGGAAACACGTCATTTTACATTTGTCCAAGTCCACAGAATGCGCAACACAGGTGAACCCTAATATAAACTAAGGCCCCTACGTGATAATGGTATGTCAGTGCATGTTCTTATGGGATGATTCAAGTTGGGGAGGTCATGCATGTGTGAGGCCAGAGGAATATGGAAAAGTTCGCTCAGTTTTGCTGTGTTTACAGAAGTGCTCAAAATTTTATCTGTTAAAAAAAAAAAAAAGGGCAGCTGTGAAAAAGAAAGCATACCTGCCTTGGTCCTCATTTAATGTTAGGTCTACTAACGAACCATGTGGCCACAGGCTCCATTGAATTCAGTCTCTTTATATGTGAAGTCAGCAGAAAATAACTAGATTTAATAGTTTCTAAAATTTCACTTCTAACAGTTTCACTTTTAGAATCATGTGCAAATTCATGTAGTCCTAATGACCACACAAGAGAGCTAAGAGATAGGTTAATGCCACCCTACGAAGAAAAAAAGGCCCTATGGAATCCACCAACGTGCTAAGCATTTCTAATACCAATTTTGTTGATCAAACCTGCAAAGATATTATAATGTGGTAATAATATTTGACAAAAATCAAAATTAAAAAAGCTCTCAGTAAAGTAGGTGGTTAAAAACCAGGACAATTTAATTTCACAATGATAAATGGGATAGGTCACAAATTTAGTTTTTTAAATCATCATTGCTTCCTCAGTACTACTTCAAAGAAAAAGACCTGTGTTTTCAGTTGACCGGGAATTTTAAAATGATTTAAGTAGATGCTAGAGGAAGTTGAAGTTAATCTGGAAAAAAAGAAAACTTGAGTGATTAAGATCAAAATAATTACATGGAAGGTTGCCTTCCCACCACCCCCCGCCCCCAAGCAGATAAAAGAACTATGTCCAGCAAGTGGAAGTTTTGGGAGATAGACTTTGATTTCATACAAATAATAACTTTAATTGCACATATGAGAAAGGACATTTAACATATCCCAGGCATAACTGAAATGTGAGGCTACAGAGAAAGGCACCGATTCTAGTTCAAGAAGCTTGGGGGTTAGTAATAAAACAAGCTACTTTCAAAAGAAAAGAACTCTCCAAAAAAGAAATTGTCACACAAGTCTTTCCAAATATATTTTCTAAAGATTTATTTATGCACACAGAACTGGGGAAAAATACCCTTCTTTCCATTCTAATTCCAGGTATGCCAGGGTACTTTCTTTCAAAATTTTATCAAATAATCTGGACTTGCTTTGTTATTTGTGATACATAATATCAGAAATTCAGTTAGTGTGTAAATGCAGAGATGTTCTAGTTATCAGTCCATTCACTTTTTCAAGTGAAATTCCATAGAGGTCTTCTCATCCTGGCACTATACAGATCTGTCCCTGAGATGCTGAGACTTCATGGTTTTTTGTAGGCATCCCTCAGCACCCTGGTTTACCAGAGCTTACTCTCCCATAATATTAAAGTCACCGAGGATGCTGCAACTTCCCAAGAGATGGGGCACCAATAACTGCTCATTTTCAGTGCTGCTGTCAGAATATTAAGTTTCTGAGAGGTTCACTACTCATTACTAGTTTCAGCAATGTTTTATGACAGCCTACAATGAATACAAATCCCAAGAATTATTTTGGCGGTTTCTCATAATAGTACTGTAAGATTTCCTCAGTGAAGCTGCTAAGTCTCCTGGCTCTAAATCTCCCCCAATAACACTGCTTATTCAATTTAAGGCTGCGAGCCTGGAGAGATTAATGAGATGAGTTGTCCACTAGTCAAGGGAAGAACATAAGATCTATCCTATCTTATTTCATCTTCTAGTTTAATCATTATAAGTGTTATGTAATGTGACATTCACACATTATTGAAGACGTTCAAGGAACAAATTGCCTATCACTAATCAGCAGATCATTTTTCATTTTCATTTCTTGCAGACTAAAATTAATGACACCCTCCCTTTTCTGTTATTTTTTAGTTATATTAAGAAACTGAACATGCATACAATAAGTATTTTCTTATTTATTTATTTATTTATTTATTTATTTATGGCAATCTCAGAGCTTTCTCCCAAGCTAATGAACCCCAGCAGTGTTAGAAAGATAGGCTTAAGGAACAGCAACTTATTTTGTTTCAGTTCATTACATCTGTGATAAGCAACTTGCTCCTTCAGGATCCAAAATATCCTTTTCCAGTTTGATTTTTCATCTCCGTTATTCCTCTTTAAATGAGTGGTAGCAACATACTTGGGGATGCTATTTCCAATCTGCTAATTGGCTCCAGGGAAATGTCCAGATATACGGAACTCACCAGGTTCCATGCTTTATGCCAGGACCCACTTCAGCTATATTCCTCTCCAACAGGCCTACAGTGGGAACCACTCTGGTTGAGGTAACTGACTGGGGTGGGGGAGACTCTGGGCCCAGACAGTATAAACTATCAGCTGAGGGATGAAGGGCTGGTACTACCATCCCTATATACAGCCCCTCTGGTGACATATTGAGGGATTTTAATTGAGAAAATCTCAACATCCACTGCAAAAATACTGAAGACTTATCAAAAAGAATCTCAGGGTTCTCTTAAATAGAAGCTTTTAGAAGGCCCCAGGAACCCTTTTTATTTTAAAGTGACAGTCAATTAGAACTTCTTCCTTTTCTGCTCCAAACAAACCAGTCTCCATAGGTTACTATTCTACAGCCTCTTTTGTACCTTCTTCTTTAATAATTTAAGCTTACTTCATCCTGACATTTCTCAGACAGAGCTTTTAAACTTCAACCACGATGGATATAACTGTGCCGGCTTTGGCATAATGGTCTGGCAAATAGTTCGGGCCATGCATTCGGTGCAATCTCCTCCACCCTTGTTTTATTCACACACAGCTGTCTACCTCCCAAATGAAGCCTGCCTCAGAAACATATAGTAATTTATCTACCATCTAAAGTGAGAAAAGAAGTGGCAGTGTTTAAGGCTGGTCCCTAGGGTGTTAATACCAAATGCAAATGTTCCAGTCATGGGAGAATGTGTGCTAGCTGTAGAATGGGAGAAAACAAAATCCCATCATAATGGTTTTGGAATATAAAGACCTCAGTACTGACCCCAGACCCACTACTCACTGCCTGTGTCACTTCTCTGGGTCTCAGTATCCTTTTGCTGTCAAATAAGACCAGCATTAAAGAACTATAAAACTATATATCTTCCTACATTTATACAATGGAATATTACTCAGCAACCAAAAAAAAAAAAAATGAACGCATACCTTTTGCAGCAACATGGATTGAGCTGGAAGAGATCATGCTTAGTGAAATAAGCCAGAAAGAAAAGGAAAAATACTAGATGATTTTACTCATAACAGGACTATAATGGACCAGGCAAGAAAATACTAATAATGAACCGCTCTCATAGACAAGAGACATTTTATGGGGGTGGAGTGCGAATGTGATCAAAAACAGCGGGGGAAAGGAAATGCACTGGGTGGTGATGGCACATCGGTGAGCTGGTGATGGGAAGTCCACAGGGATTACAACTAAAACTGAGATGAAAAAATGCACAAAATGATGTAAAAATAAACTATTATATTACTAAACAAACAAAAAGACTATATACCTACCAACCCAAAGCAGCAGTACTCTAACCCATGGTAGAAGAAAAATGGAAATATAAATATTTACCAAAGTAGAAATGACAAAATGGTGGAATATTAATTCCATGAGCATGTATTCATTAAGAATGGGATATATCTATAAGTTTCATTATGGAATGACCTCAAGACATAGCATGAGTTAAAACAGAAAACTAATAGTAGAAATTATATTTACTATCAATACATTATTGCTAGGATAAAAACTATTAACACTGTAATGTTGGATATGTGCACACTACTAATGGTAGTTAACCCAGTGGAGGGGAGCAGGAAAACTGGGACCAGATATGCTGGTCACAGGGAATATTTACTCTTACCTCTGTTAATTGTCTTATTAAAGAATGTAATTCTTCATTAAATATGTAACTAAAAGCTATTTCTAAAGGAGAGGACTATGAGGAAAAACATATGTGAAACTACTCAATAGATATGAGCATGTTACTATTAACTGTCCAGGCCAAACCACACAACCCACCGAACAAAGCAATTCATTTCCCTCTTCAATTCCACTCTCCCACCACCACCAGCTTCCAGAAAGCACCCAGCTGAAAGAGAAGCTTCTTTCTGCTGGCTACATCACTGTAATAGACAAAACGTATTTTTAAAAATTCAACTGGGTAATGATTGACTATTCAATAATTCATGAATCAGGCAGTATCCAATCTAGCAGCAAGAAAGGAGCTGCAAAAAACAAAGACTTTTATAAGTAGGCGGAGCAGGAACAAGCTGAAAAAACAGATTGACGGGTTTGCTTAAGATTCTATCTCTAGGAGAGCAGAAGCTATAATTAAGTCTCGTTTTGGTGAGCTGGGGCTTAGCATAAATGACTCCATTTGGGGCTTGTCTTGTTTTTACTAAAGTTAATGTCATGCACCCAAGGTTGAACCTGAAGCAGGCCTTCAGTAAGTACTTGTTGAGTAAGTATCTCTTCATTATTAGGCCTTCAATTACATCTATGTGTGTGTTTTTGGAGTCTATCAATGATTCATCAATAAACTGAGGCTAACGTAATGTTGTCAGTGTTTCCTAGTCACTTTTGCACATATACCTGGCAAAAGGCACTTTTTTTTTCCTAATAAACTTTCGTTGTGTTGAGGGGCTATCACCCTTGTCAAGAAAGCATTATTTACTGAACTACTATTGACTATGTCACAGATACCACTTACAGCATCATAGAAACCTAGCAGTAAGCAATTGAGAAATCTGAAGCACAGAGATGTATGTACCAGATCATCAGTGTCAGAGCAGGGGGCTAAACCCTGACAGTCTGACTTCCGTTTGTACTCAAGCCAACTCTCAAAGAAGAGGTGCCACAAAATGCTCAAGAAAAGCAACTTGCCTCAGAGAGAGATCAGTGGAATTTATCCCAGCTGAAACTGTCACTTTTCCATTGTGTTGGTCACAAATGAAGGTTGAGATTAAAGGCAACGCAAAGAGTGTAAATAACATAAAGTCGGTAAATATATGTTTCAGTAACACAAGTGAGAGGAAAAACAAACCTATTCTTATTGGAGTTCAGCCCACTTAAAAATACAGCTCCTGGGCCCTCCCTGGTGGTGCATCTGGCGAAAACACAGCACTAAGAAGCTAAAGTCACTTCAGGATGAGTTAGATCCCCGCCAGGCCCAGAGGTGACCACATGGCGAGGCAGACCTCTTCTGACCCACCCGCTGCTCCCCTCAGCAGTGCACTTCGTTGATCTGCCTGTTCTGCTCTCCACTCTGTCTCTGGTGAAATCCTCTCACCACCCCTGCACTTCTGGCCTGTACCCCAGTTCTGTATAAATAAATAAATCTTAAAAAAAAACATACAGCTCCTTGGAGATGAGAACATATTGTAGTAGAAAGACACATAACCTCAAAGGTGAGGGCAGATTCTACACCACACACAAAATCTGACTTGGACCTCACATCTTCACAGCCAAGTGAATGACATACATCAAGGTTGTTTTCCTGTCCCTGCAGGGCAGCCCGGGTCAGCTGCATTCTTCCAACCTCATCACCTGGCCTCCCAAAAAAGTGCACTCTCCTTGGTTCTGGTTATTGCCTCTCTTGCATAATCAGTGGCTTATTTACATACCTCAGCAAGTGGGCTTTCCTTCTCTCCTGTCATCTAAGCCCTTGCTACTTTTGAAGATTTACCTCAAATCCATTCTTTTCCCTAACTTTGGACAAGTCCATACCCTGCCACCTCCTTGGAGGCCAACTCACCCACCCAGCTGCTAACAAGTTCCTCGCTGTTCTCTAACACAGTCAGATCAGATTTCTCCTGTAGCTGAGCTTCCGTAGCACTAATAGAGCCCATGCCTCATCTTTGTAGGAAAGGTTGGTTTGAAGGTTCTGGAGGCAAGTCACTCTGTTAGACCTCCTTTCCAAGGTGAAAAAGCTAGTGAGGAATTACACTGATAGATATTTTTCCCAGCGGCAGCAAACAGTGACAGAGGGGTTGGGATATAAAGGAGACCAACGTCTGATTTGGTTTGGTATTTAGAATGCGCACATTAAAGCACTTACACAGAGATAGAGGCACTGATTTCTCTATGAAAGCAGTCATTGAATTATGGTACCTAAAAAATAGATTATCATTGCATAGAAAGTTGGAGAGGATAAATTAATCAGTATTTCGGTTTCAAGCTTTCATGATAATTTCACAACATGCTTTCCCCCCAAAGCTTCTTCACCCACAGTCATAGCTGAGGCTAATGTGGAAGCAGGTAAACTGGTAAGAAGAATATCTGTCCATCCATCAGTCAACTAATAAATCAGTATCCTCCCAACACTAACATGGAGATATAACTTCATGAGCTACTTCCGAGGAGCGTTCCACAGTAGAGGCAGTAAGGCCATTGGCTCTCAGACAGACACTGCTGTTCACAAGCCTTGTGACTTCGGACAAGTTCCTTAACAACTCTGTGCTTCAGGTCCTTCATCTCTAAAATGGGGTTAATTACAGTACTTCTTTCTCAAAGGTTGTGGTAACAATTATATGTGACACACTTAAAAAATGAATCATTAGCTATGCTATTGTTTGCAGACATCAAATCACTGTTTTATTATAAAAAGTGCAGATAATCAGGATAGAAGAAACTAACAGGTGCTCTATCTGTATCAGAGGGAAGAACAACAAGCTCACTCAATAAGCCTTCAACAATGCTTAAACTCTGGGCATCAGTGTATACGTTTCCGAAATCAGTCATAAAGATAAGCAGGAAGCTTGTATGATGCCAGTGATTCAGAGATGACAGTCACTCTTTAATTAACCTACTGCTACTAGATGATACCAAGTAAACTATTCATCTTTGAAACAGATGAGCTTCTCACACCTCCTAAAATGAATCTAAAGTAATTGCAGCTAGTTTGGGGGTGGGGTAGGGAGAGGTTTCAGTTTAATGTGATCATCTAACTCCATTTCTGATGGGATTTATGCACTATGCTACACTCAGCTGGTGTCGACAAACAGCAGAATAATAATCTACAACTGACAAAAAGCAAAGTTATAAATAACTTCAACTGCCCTTACTCTCTTAACTGAGCAAATTACCTCCGTAATGATGTTGGACAATGGCTATGTCTGAATTTACAAACAGGTATCTGCTGTGATCATTTGTGCAAAAGAAGAAATTGTCTTACGTAAAACACCTTTCACAACTGAGAACACACCAACAGTTTCTCCTCGATGTTGGCATGGCTTTCCAAAATACCCACTCTCTATTGCTTCCTCCCCGGCCCTGAGACTTGGAAAGGTCAAATTTGTTCTGGTTTAATAAAACCCCCTCCTCTTTTTTGTTATTACTGATTTCTTTCTACAACTAAATCTAGCAAGATTAGAGTAGCACTCAAAGCAGATTGTAGGACACACCCTTCTTAGTGTAAATTCTCTCGTTTCACAGGAGTTTCTTGTAGGGCACGTTAAATGGTATGCATCTTACTAGTTCTATTTCCAGAGACAAATGAAAAAGAACTATGTGACTTTCAATTAAGTGACAAGGTCTCCACATTCCCATGGTCCCACTTTCTTTGCACTTTCGCAATCAAAGCAGCATTCCGAGGGCTTAGGCGGGGTACTTTCTGCCCCAACTCAATCTTGACTTTGCAGTTCCCAACTGGTTTGGCTGAAACATAGCCCTGGGGTCAGTGGGTTTATAGCAATGACCAAATCACTTTGTGAAGTGGGGACCGATCTTGGTATCATATGCCACACAAGAGGATGGCAGCCCAATTAACGGACACAGAAAACTCACTCTCAGGAGAGAGTTACTCCTTTCCTTGCCTTCTTTTCTGCCTCTTTCAGCAGGAAGATTGGTTGGGTGAAGTCAGTGGGAGGTGTGACCGTCATGTCTCTACCCACAAGCACATATTGGCACCCTGTGCAACATATCTCCCCCTCATCATCATCTCTCCAAGATGATACATTTCACACATAAAACTTACCATGCTGGCTCAGATGACTGAGCCAAAATGGTACATTGTGAGTCTGGACTTGGTCACCTTGCCTTTGAAGACTAAGAAACCTTACATGAAAACTCTTAATTATCTGCCTCCAAACCTAACCATCATCCTGACTATACCCAAGAGACCATCTTCAGGTGTCATATTGGTTCTTTAACTTGTTTCTATAATAGTCCTAATTAAGAAGATTGCCGCCCCACTCTCCTTAAGCTTTATGCTAACTCCCTGGGAAATAGAATAAAATGAAATTGATTTTTTTCTTTATCAACAAAGCTTATAAATTGAAAGCACAAATCCCAGGAAGCTCACAACATTAAATTTATTTTAATGCTGCTAATTGAACCAAAAATACCCCTTTTTGATTAAGTTTTGAAAAACAACCAAATTTCAATCATTTTATACTTCTGTTTTCACATTAGAATTTAAAATATGTCCCACATGTTCTTTAAAACAGATTTCTCATTTTTGGAAGAATTATTCACCATTTCTGGTCCCAAGCCCTTCCTTTTTGCTAAATTTTGCTTACAATGATGTCCTCTTCTTATATGCTTATAGCTGCTAGTGGGTTTTCCTCTGATCTTTTGTGCTACATACACAAATTTGCCTCCTAATTTTTTTCTGATCTCAGGGACCTGTCTACAATTCCCCTTACCTAAGATGACAAGGAAAAAAATAAATGATAAATCTAATAATGGCAATACTTTAGAGCATACTTTTCTGTCCTTTCAGTATCCTATACATATCCAATTCAGTTCTCTGGCATTTCTATTGGTTTGAGTCAATATCAAAAGTCCCATTGTCCATAAACCAGAAGAGAGAAAGGATTAATGACAGAGATCAGGTTTCTAATGACATATTTATGAAGGCTCCCATTTGCACGGTCACATAAAGTCCTTAAGTGAGATTCAGCATGTGAAATTCCAAAAAAAAAATTGAATCCCAACTTGAATATTGCACCTACTTGATTGCTTACTAGTGTCACACTCACTCAAGAGAGGGTTGCCTTGAGTGGCATAAAAAAATGCAATAGAAACAAAGGCCAATGTTTATATCTATTTCCTTCTTTCCTACCATTTGACTGAAGAAAGTGAGAAATGTGAGAGGAAATATTTGTTGCTCAGGAAAAGAAACTGGCTATTTAAAATCATAACCCAACTTAAGATAGAAGATCAAAAGGATACAACATGGAGAAGGCAACAAGGGACAATTGTACCAGCAAGGGCAGATTTTTATTTGATTGCAGATTCCCAGGATATATGTTAGTTCTTGAAACTGCATGCCTTCCCCTGAGTTGATGGGACACTGAATGGGTCTCATGTTCTGGCTAATACACATACAACACTTTCAGGGAGCTCTAGATCAGACTTCCTGAATCTTGCATTTGTTTCAATAAAAAGGGTACTTTATCGGCCCTCTCTGGTGGCGCAGTGGGTTAAAGCACAGCACTGAGAAGCTGAAGCCACTTCCGCATGAGTTCGATTCCCGCCTGCCCCGGAGGTGACCACATGGCGCGGCAGACCTCTACTGACCCGCCCGCTGCTCCCCTCAGCAGTGTACTTCGTAGATCTGCCTGTTCTGCTCCCCACTCTGTCTCTGGTGAAGCCTCTCACTGCCCCTGAGCCTCTGGCCTGCACCCCAGTTCTGTATGCACAAATAAATAAATCTTTAAAAAAGAAAAAGGGGGGTGTACTTTATCATACATAAAGATAGAAAAATAGAAATAATTATGAATTCAGTAATGGAGTAATAAATCAAAACACAATGTAGTTTCCCCTTTGAGAGGAAGAAACAAATGTTTGGTGCTCTGTAACATTAGCAAATAATAACAGGAAACAAAGCTATATAGCTCAGCGGCTTTGCCTCATGTGTTAGGGTGTTCTGAGGGACCAGAGAAGCTGAGAGGTCACTGTGGAGACCCATGGAGGGATGTGATACTTCTATGAGCTCACACAGTGGGTCCACCAGGAAACTATTACAAACAAAAATAATTCGGATGCCTTAAAAAATTTGGTTTGAGTATATAGATAATTCCTTTGGTTCAAGAAAAATACATCTTTTCCCTGAGAAAAAATTAAAAAGAACTTTTCAGGTAATACTGCAGCACTGTTGAGAAAGTTAAAAACCAGAACTAACTAAAAACCCCATTATCAACTATTGGCATATACTTAGCATTGAATTTTGGGAAGTATTAAAAATATTATAATTTCAAGTGTTTTGATATGGGGAAAATTGTTCATAAGAAACTTGAAGGGTTTAAAATACGTAACAAAAGATGAAATATGGTATAAACTCATTTTATAATTTTATAATTTTCTATATATTTATATCACGTACAAAATTTTATATATAATACAAATACATAAATACATATTCAAATATAGATATCCATATGTGAGATCATATATTATGTGAATATGTATGTGTCCATAAGCCTCTCATCCCTTCTACTCTTCCCACCTTCCTCAAATTCATGACAAAAGTCTAAAAGAATCAGTCTGTCAAGGCAGGACAAAAGGAAGAAAAGGACTAGACAAAGGAAGGAAAATTCTTCAACAGGTAAAGAAAAATCACATGACATAATTTTGTCTCCCCTCGCAAGGTGATTATATTTCTAAACATTCCAAATGACTCAAGGACATGAATTTTGGAAGCAAAGACTTAAGATGCATCCTGCCTTCTCCATTAATCTCTTCCTACCTTTTCCATCACTGTCTGAAGAAACTTCTGTTGCACTGATCTCAACAATTAAGCTAATGCAGTACCAATGGGCCTCACAGCACCTGACACCTGGTAGCAGTTCCTTTCCTCCCTTTCATCAGTGTCAGGAGTGCCTACAACCATCTAAATGGCCCTAAGCAACGCATCTAGGCTACATTTTCCTTGAAAACTCCTAAGTAGGCAGTAGAACTGTGTAACAAAGTGAGGTTTGGGTACTTCCCAAGGACCAAGCATTTGAAAATGAGAACAAGATGCTGAATAAACCCAAACCACAGCCAGTTTGTAGTCATTATTCTCTGGAGCCAGTTCCAGAGTTCTCGTTAAACAGAGGGTGCTGCCTGTTGGCCACGCTTCCCTCTCCAACACTTTTTCCAGTGATCTTGGCCCTATTTGAGTTCCCATCTGTGTCTTCTGTGCTCTGTGCAGACAGGAGCACAGGCAGAGCTGGCGGGCACCCCCACAGGCTGCAGGCGTCTGGCCGCCTGACGACTGGAAAACAGCCGCCCTCACACTGGAACCAAATGAGAATGTGTTTCACGGCATTTGTACACCCCTTTACTACATTAACACAGCAAATAAACTCATAATTAAGAGTGCTTTTGTTTTATGTTTTTTCCTAAGATCTCCAAGGAAGAAAAATGGCAGACGCGAGAGAGAAATCTATTCTGATTTCTAGGCACTATCGCAACACAATATTCAACTAAAAGGAAGAAAAAAGCCCATATTAAGGTGTCTTCACATATATCAGTTTGTAGTTCTGCTACTTATTAGCTGGGAGACTTTGGCAAAGTTGTTAAACCTTCCTGTGCTTTAGCTTCCCTACCTATAAAATAGGATGTAACAGTAAACATTCAAGGTTATTAGGCGATTAAAGTGCTCAGCACAGTACATGGCGCAAAGAGCACTAGATAATATATATATATATATGTGTGTGTGTATATACACACACATTACTGGACCCAAGGAGAAGGTGGGAGAAGGCAGCATTTAGTGAGCATCTACTTTGCTAGGCAATTCTGTTATTATTTGTTTCTCTGATCATCTTACAAGTGAAGATTACTGATCTCTTTCTACAGAAAAGAGACACTCAAATAGAATGAAATGACTTGCCCAAATATAAACAGCAAGCAAGTGACCAAGCCAGGATTTCAACAGAGGTCCAGCTAAATCCAATTCTTTGTAGCACATCATGCAGAGATTCATGAGACAACAGTTACCACTTACTTCATTCTCAAGTACATGTCCATTATTTCACTTAATTAAAAACATCCTTCCTTGGTAACAATTAGCACAGAGGCCTCAACCCTTTCGCTGCCCTCCAGGCGTGCAACTCAATGGTGTCTCTGTACAGACATCAATAGTGAAAGTGAGTGAGGGAGGGGAGATGATATGGTCTGTGGTTTCTCACCCATGCGCTTCACACTCGACTCAAGTTCAGGGCACAACAACACTAGGGCTTATTTACAAAGGGGTGACTGGGAAAGAGGAGATTATTACCAAGGCCAAAAAAGCCCACTGGCTTACCCTAGATAATATCGCTCCAGTATCAGGAAGTCCAAAGCAGAAGCTGTGCGTGAAAGATGGCGTCCCTGTGCTGAGAGCCCAAAACTGGCTGCTGTGGGGAAGGCTCCAGCTAACCTGCGGCAGCAGGGGGTGGTCAGAGTTGGTGCTGCCGAGGCCACAATCTGAAACTGGGCTGGTCAGTGCCAGGTGCCCAAATTGACAGCTCTCAGAGCCAGTGTCAAGGGACCAAGGCACCGGTGCGTACAGTTCTTTAGAGATGCTGCGCATAGGCCAGTGGCACTCCGAAAAATGCAAGTTAGGTGAAATATTCCTTGGTTTTGAAGGCCAGTGAAGAACGTCTTCCTCCGGAAAGAGCCTGACGCCCCCCAATGCTGCACTGCTGTCTAGGAGTGCGTCTTGCTTATATCCGCCTTCCAAGACCCGCCTCTCAAACCTGATTGGTCCATTTTCCAAACCAGCTGTTTCCAAGACTCAATTGGTGCCAGCGCAATTGAACTCACTGGTAGGTACCTTCAAGTCTGAGTGGTTTTTAAAACCAGCTCTGCGTTCAAAAGCTAATGCCTGGTAGTGAGTCAGACCTGCTCTGCACGGTCTCCAGAGCTGGGCAGGTAATCTTTGGTGTATTTGCATGAGACTGGCTAGATTTAAGACTCTCCAGTCTTCAAAGCTGCCTTCCCCCCCCCCCCCTTCTCTAAAATCCAAAGCCGGATATGCTGAGATCAACATCAAGGCGAACTGCCCTGGGGTAGCCCAGGACAATGCAACTAGCTGGGGCACCAGTGCCTTGGGAGAACCACGCGCTGCTCTAAGGTAAGCAGGGCATGGTCCTCTCAGAAGACCAAACGAGTTACAAATGTAGCTTTCAAAACTGTATACTACGTATTCACTTGCCACAAATAATAAATGCTGAAAGGAACGTTGTGAGAAATATAACCTGGGTACCCGAAATGGAAAGAATGTAGTCGTTCTACGAGGAAAACAGACATTTAAGAGCAGTGGTCTCTAGTGTTTCTTTACTCCATTAGCAATATTATTTTAGGAATATACTTTCAATTTACTCAAATTTACTCACACAAACAGTAGGCATACACAACCAATGAAATACGCATAAAGTTGACGTTCAGAAGATTTTCCAGGTGCTACTTAGACATCACTGACTCCAAAGAGTGAAATAAAAGAAAGGAAAGGAGGAGAAACAGAGGAAAGATGAGAAAGAGGAAGGGAGGGGGAGGGGGGGCAGTACAAGGCTAAAGATAGATGGGCAGGAGCAAAGGAAAGGGGCAAGAAGAAGGCAAGAAAGAGAAAGACGTCACAAAACAGTGCTTTCAGTACTCGTTTTCTCAAAAGATTTATGGTTCAAAAAACATTTGAATACACTGAATCTCTGCATTGTTTCTGAAATTACATTTACAGACAGGCTCTCTACTTAAAGCTCTAGAAACTTTCTTCTTTGTTCTTCATATTTCCTTTTTGGATTCTGAGGAGACCCAGGTGAGGTTCCCAAGGCCAACATCCCTGGTGCAGGAGTCACAGTTGTGTGCCAACTCTGAAAGTGGGCAGGCAATTGCCCCATGAAGCAATGGCCGCCATGGACTCTACTTCTTGGAAGGCACTGGAAACATTAATCCAGTGCCGCTACAGCACAGAGACCCTCAAGAGTCCTCACTTCATTATGGCCACTACCTGTTTCTGACAAGCCATCAAGACACTCTCTTGCCCACAAAAGACTCCTCCTTTTCATTTCCTCTGTAACAGCATTCCCCCCAAGCTCCAAGGCTGGCTGGAGAGTGCGGGATGATTGATCACCACTGTGTCTGCCAGCAGAGGTTCTACCCACAAGAATCACAGATGGCAAAATGACTTGTGATACATTTCTCACCAAATATTGGATGCAGGCAGCCAGGTCAGATGCAGCACAGAATACTTGCAGTTGAATCCATAAAGGAGACTTTTTACTCATAAGCTTTTACTTGAGTTGTTATCAGAGTTTCCCATCACTGACTGTTAAAAGGAATATTAAAAGGCTGCACACAGACTTCTGCTTTACAATTTTAGTTCTCCAGCAGGGTCATGTGCATCAAAATGCAGCCGAGGGAAGCATGCTGGTGATGTCTGCTATCTGCTTGCTCAGGTGTGCAAAACCTCTTCCCTAGGGGCCAACTGGACTTCTCAGTCAGCGACAGTGACAAGAAGAATAGGATAAAGTACTATGGACTCTCAGCTGACTTTGGGGAGGTGGCATGCCACAAAACCGGGCTGTAAATGACTTATCTATCCTGGTCACCATATTCAATGCTTAGAAATTCTGAATGTTTGTTTGTTTGTTTTTGCTTGCTTTCTTATGGGAAAAGCACAGTGTGATGAATAAAACCATTTTGAAGTGAAGTCCACCTAATTTTGAATAGCAGCTTTGCCAAAAAACATTGGCTGTGGGACTTTGAGTAAGTAACTTGGCCTCTGTAAACCTTGATTTCCATGTCATAGAAACAGGAGAAATAATTTCCACCTTGAAAACTGAAGTAAAAAGACCATATAGGTGTGATGGGCAAATTTACTAAAATTACTAGTAAATTCTATTGTTCTTGCTTTATTTTTTCCCTTCCTGCTCCTTTCAAACAGGAAGGAAAACCTGTCATTAAATTAGCCTCATGGATTTGAGATAGTCAGAAAATAGAAGTGATCCAATATCAGACTCTTCCTGTCATATGCAAACACAAAAGTCCATTGAAAAAAGAATGTCCAACATTAATTAGAAAATGTGACATTGAAAGAGTTCACTTATAATAGCAAATAAAGCCCAGACCTAAATTAGGAGACATCTGGTTATATAAAACTCTAAGTAAATTCAATGTTATAAAAATTATACAAATGTTCATTGTTCCCTAAATTTGTACCTTAAATATAAATCAATAAAAATACTGGAAATTTCCAGGCCAATTATAAGCTTGATGCAGAAGAGCAAATGCCTAAAAATAACTAAGACATTCGTGAAAAATGAAGTATAGCGGGGGGGGGGGGGGGGAGTTGGGGAGGTGGGAAGAGACTTGCCTAATCAGATTTAAAGCTAACCTCCTTAAGTACATAAAAGTTCATGACAGTGAAGCAGTGACTCAAAGACAAACCAACAGCACATAACAGAGCCCAGAAATGTCTCGACACATATATGGAAACCTGATAGATGACAGATGACACTGAAAATCACTAAGAAAAGATGAATGGTGCTGAGAAAACTGTCATATGCAAAAATAAATGTCATGTCAATTAAAGATAATTAAAGACATGTGTATATGTGTGTATGTATGTGTATGTGTGTAATGAAAATTTGTATAAGACACCAAATGACAAGTCATAAGGAATAGTTTAATAGATTTAACCAGTTTAATCAAATATATGTAAATATATATATTTTTAAAGGTTCAAATACAAGTTACAAATTGGGGAAAGATGGTACAACATAATAAAACTGACACTGGATTAACAAGAACTTCTACAAATTAACTCAAAATAGAAAAACAACACAAAAGAACAAATGATAAAAGACATGAACAGATATTTTATTATTAAAAATTTAATGCAAATTTCAATAAGCAAATGAATATATGCTCAAAATAATTTACTCAAAAAAATTTGAACATTTTCTTAGAAAATGCAATTTTCTTAGTCCTATTTGGCAACTATTTAAAATTCTGACAAGACTGAGTGTTAGAAAAGATATGGAACAAAAATTTATAGTCTACTTATTGAAAAAGTTTACTCTATTTTGGAAAATAATTTTCCCTTATCTATTAATATTAAAAATTATATGTGACCTGGGCCCTCCCTGGTAGTGCAGCGGGTAAAAGCACAGCACTGAGAATCTGAAGCCACTTCCGCATGACTTCTATCCCCGCCTGCCCCGGAGGTGATCTACATGGTGCGGCAGACCTCTCCTGACCCGCCCGCTGCTCCCCTCAGCAGTGTACTTCGTCAATCTGCCTATTCTGTTCCCCACTCTGTCTCTGGTGAAGCCTCTCACCGCCCCTGAGCCTCTGGCCTGTACCCCAGTTCTGTATGCACAAATAAATAAATCTTAAAAAAAAAATTATATGTGATCTTATCTAGCCATGCATTCTTAAATATATATAATACATATATGTACATCTGAGAACCCTTCCCACCAGGGATCAGAGCTCACAAGAGATGTTAAGCATCATTGTGATAGTCTCAAACTGAGACCAAACTGAAGTTTTATCAGCAGCAAACAGATGCATCAACAATGGCTTAATTACATGACGGAATGCTATAGCAAAGTGAATGAAAATAAATAAGTCATTTATTTCATGATGGACAAATCTCATGACCCATGTGAAATGAAAAAAAGTGAATATACAAAGATGACATACTCATATAAAATTCAAAATCACACAACACTGGACAATATATTGTTTAGGAATCTACAGATATGAGTAAAACCACACAGAATAGTGAGCTAGTAATAAACACAAGAAACCATTCCTCTAGAGTGAATATGGAAGGATAACTAGTGAGGACCAGAAGAGACTGCCAACAGAAATTGTTATTCTCTTGTTTAAGCTAAGGGTTTGCCTCATAGTATACTTCACTTATACTACATGTTGTCTATATTGCATCAATATTTAAAATTTTTCAAAATCATTTTACTGGACTTGTAGACCACAAGAAGATCAATAAAATCTTGAGAGGTTTAATGGGAGTTATGAGAAAGCTTCTTTTAGGGTAGACAGAAAGAGCAACAGGAGGGAAGAAAAAGCTCTACCATCCCCTGTTCCACCATTCCCAGCAAAGGTAACATAAGCATTGTCCAGGAAAGATCTCAGGGTGGTTCCTTAGCACTGTCAGAGACAGAGACGTAAGCAGGTATAGACAAATAAGCAATGACCAGGATTTAGGCACAGGTACATCAGAAGCCCAAGAAAGTCACCTACACATGACAGGAGCATTAAAATCAGAATTTAGTATTTTCAGTGAGAAAATGTACTGTCTATTGACAATGACCAAGATATGGAAACAAATGGCCCCAAAAGATAATGGATCAAGATGATGTGGTGCGTGTACACAATGGAATACTACTTATGGATCCAAAAAGATAAACTCAGGCCATTCACAGCAACATGGGTGGAGTTGGAAGGTACCGTGCTCCAATAAATAAGTCAGAAGGAAAAAGATAAAAATCGGATGGTTTCACTCATATGAGGAATAGAGAGAGACCAAGTAATGGGTCAGGAAAAAAGAAAAACCTGCAGGTTGACCATAGATCTGAGGCCTACAGTAAGAGTCAGGGAGGAAGAGGGCTTAAAACAGGGAAGGGGATCGCACAAGTGGCTGTGGTGATGGGTCATGAGTGCTTTGGTGGTGGGAGAACTACAGAGTCTACAGCAGAGGGGAGAAAGCAAGTATTATCCCAAAGTTAACAATGTGGAAGAAAACACATTAATAAAATTCACAAAAAGCAAAAAATAAAAGAAAATGTGCTGTTCTTGCACATCTAAGTTTGTAGACCAAGATTCAAACCCCTTCAATACCCCAAAACAGAATTTCACAAAGTAGCCTAGAGTAACACTAGTGTCCTGTGAACAAAGGTTTCATGTTATTTAGGTTTCAGAAAACATTATGTCACAACCTGTTCTTATGAATTCATAAAGACACCTTAGGATATTAAAGTCCCACAATGACTCTTTCCCTAAATGCTTCTGAGCTATGAACTCTTCCAGAGGAACATCAACCAAAAGCTGACAATTTGGGAAATGATCTCCATATGGCAGAGGAGTTGAGCTTCTCTGCCCACAGGAGTACCCTACCACTCCTTCTCCCTATACAAAGCAGAACTCAAGGCTCTATTTACTGCAATCTTGGAGACTGACATTTTTCCATCTCCCAGTGAAGCAATGGCCTCCCGCCAGGTTTGAATTCACCACAAGATAAAGTTTGACATTCACTGAATTTGAGTGCTTCTGCTGCCACAGTAACAAACTGTTGGTGCAAGCTTCTACTAGTAACTGTTAAATCACACCAGTTTGTCAAGAAAATAGTAAGAGAGCATTCTGGAAAAGCAACCCCCTACCTCTTCCCTCCCCTTAAAATGCCTGTGTTTGCATTTATTGTATCCCTCTGAGATTAGAAATCAGACAGAAAGGACATTTTAAAAATAATATCAGAATAATATCAGAATTTAATAAATTCAGACTATAGAACTGCTGACATTTTTTATTGATTGGAGAAGTTTGGGCCCCAGAAATAGCTTTAACTCATGTTGCACTCAAGGTTCTTGAATTGCTTACTTGTGGATTCCTGATGTGGAGGAATGAGTAATGGGAGAAATGCTGATCAGAGATAAGGTGGAACAGAGTGAAATGCCTGAATTACTAGAGGTTCAGAGGGTGGGGGAGAACTCAGGGAAGACTGCCTCATGCTTGCTCCAGGGCACTTTTAAATAGTTACAGACAGCTTTCACAGCCAGGTTTTCCAACTTTTAAAATCAGAATTTAGTATTTTCAATAAGAAAATGTGGTATGTATTCACAATGGCCAAAATCTGGAAACAACTTAGATGCCCCCAGGCAGATGAATGGATCGAGAAGATGTACATATATCCACAATGGAATACTACTCAGGGGTCAAAAATGATCAACTCAGGCCACTGAGTGGTGCCTATGTTGTGGTGGCCACTATTTCAAATGTTAAATACTTAGTGACAGATTTCACAACTAGGTTTTCCAACCTCACTTTGCACAAGAGGTATGTTTTTTAAAGACTTTTGTGTAATTCTTTCTGATCTCTTGTGGTATATATGTATGGTCAATTATTTTCCTGATCGTGTACTATAAAATCTACAATTTATTCAAAGAAAAAAGGCTGTGAGTTATTAGAATCTTTATAAGAACTTTAAAAATTGTGTATGAGTTGGAATAGGCTGAGTCTATAATTAATTTGGAGAACAGGGTATAAACTTGCTTATATATACATATACTCTCACATACATACACAGACATATACACACACACAACACACACATATAATCTATGCATAGCTTAAATGAGTTTTTCATCATTGAGGAATGACAAAGAAAGAAAACTTTCTCAAACTATGAATACACTGCACAAAACTGAAAAAGGAAAATACTAGCACTAGCATATTAACTATGACTGACTTTGGATGTTGTGATTATGGCTTTTTAGTTTTATGTAAGCTCCAAAGTTGACAAATGGGACTCTTGCCTCAGGATCATAAAACACTTTCCCACTGAATAAAGCAGTGAAGTGTGACTGGCTTTGGAAATGCCTGGGGATTTTTAAACAACAGCCCTCCATAGTATATAAAGCACAAGAGTAGCTCCAGGACTGTGTAGGTAGAGGGAGGTAAATTTCTAGAAATCTCTCCCTACTGCTGAGTATAGCAATATTTACTTATACATCTTAAAAGAGGATATTTAGATTGTTTCATGTATTTCTTATAATAAATAACATTTTTCTCTATTATAAAGTTTTGCTACAATTTTAGCTTTTTCTTTCATAGGATAAAGTTCCAAAAGTCAGATTAACCTATCTATGATATTTATATTTTAATGTTCTTAACGCAATGCATGTTAAAGACTGATATGCCAGGAAATATTTATAGCAGCCAAGCACAAATAGGCCTGCCTTTACTTGTCAGCTTTAACTATCACATATTTTATTTAAATTTTACTCATTTGACAAATAGAAAGCCGTGTCTCGGTTTAGCTTTCCTCTTCTACGATGACTATGAAGGTTCTATATTTTTCTGTATATTTCTTTGCCATTTGTGTGTCTTTCTTTTCTGAACTGAGCTTTACTTCCCAACTCTAGTAATGTTTAGAGGGTTTTCATTAAAATATATAAACGTTTAATATTAAGACTATTAACAATTTTTTCTGGTTTGTGTTTTAATTTTATAAGTAATAAATATCATCTGCATTGTCCTTTTATCCCTTTGCACTTCAACATTCAAAGTGCTCTCCATACAAAAGCCAAATAAATATTTACTCAATTTCTTTAGCATTTTTATGGTTTTTTTCAACCATGGGACACTTAATTCAATGGTATAAGATGAAAATACAAGTTGATGATTCCCCAGATACCTAATTTTCTAATCAATCTTCCCCTGACAATACTTCTATATTAAATGTATCAAATGATTTGATGTAGCAGGATGTATTTCTTTTATAATAAAAAAGTGTTATTTTTTTTAATTTATAAATACAGTAAACACCTTGTCACAGGAAGAACTGCCAGTAAAGCTTTGTATTTATTTTTTAAATGGTTACTTCTCTACCCCACCACCACCCCTTTTGCCTGCCCTGTAAATAGTGATCCATCAATCAAATTGTTCAAAGTAAAACAAAACTCTGTGTTCCCAATTTATACAGGTCTGTGTTACTCCCCTCACTCTAGTGAAAACAAAAATTAATAGGGATGCTGTGTTCTTCTGTCCTCAATGTTTGTGGTCCCTGGGGCACAAACATGGTCTGGTCAGTGCCAAGAGCACTCAGGGACACTTGGCAAATTTAAGATGACACAATGATAGAGATGAAGGGAACAGCAAAACAGATGCATCAGATTGCTCCAGCAGGGAAAGATAGAACATTCTCGTGTGCTGGTGCTCACTCAAAGAGTGACAATAGGACGAAAGCTATTCATGCTTCAAGTACAGATAAATGAAAAAACAGTGGGCTACAATCAAGGAAGCCTGAAGCTCAGATCCCGGTTCTGCTTCTAATGACCGTGAACAACTCTGAACTTCCTAGGACCTTAGATCTTTCATCTGTAAAATCTAGGGGCTTGACTATTAGAAAACAGAAAGTTCACAGTCAATTGTGCAGGTATATTTAGTTTGGTTTACACTGTTTTTTTCAATTGTGTATATAAGTGGACACATTTAGTCTTGTAATGAAGCAATACATACATGTTTAATATTTAAAACTGAGTATCATCTTTCTCTACCAGTGAAACAAACAAAACAAAACTTATTTTAAATAAATAGGAATAAATTTATAACAGTGACTGTCAATTCCAAATGAGAGTCTACAAGTTCTGCTGATTCTTGAGGGAATGGAGAGGCTCAACCTATGAGAATTTTATTTGGAAAGTATCATCTCAAACTCCGAGGATGTCCATTAAACATCACAATTAAACATGCCAAAGGATAATCCAGTGGTAAAACTGCCCACTTAAATCCCCAAACATCCCAAACTCACCCTTTTCTGACTTCTATAATCCCATTTTTTAACATTCTTTTTTCTTTTAAGTAAACGAGAGAAAACAGTGGTATATTAGTAAATGCTAACTGTCCGATTCTGGGCAGGATCTAGCAAGCTGTAAGAGTTTTCTTTTTCCCACAGAGCACTGTGGTGTTGATTCCATAGGGTTTTTGTTGACATTGGGAGGGATATAAATGAATCTGGAATACAAAGGGGTAGAGATTCTCTTCCTACTGTATTCTGTCCAAGGTATTTCCCCAAAAAATAAATTGAAAACTATGGTACAAAGGAGAGAAAAGAGTTCTCAAAAACAAGGCGATCGAGCACAAGATGAGGGGGGGGGGGAAAGACTGCAACTTGCTCTCAGGAACCAGAAAAAAATCATCACCATCCTCCCCTTTATCAATCTCTTCCAGTCCTTCATCACTATTATCTTCTCTTCATCATCCATGTCAGGAACCACAGAATAAGGCACAGCATTTGTTTCTAAAAGCTCCTTTTGCCACACAGCTAGTTTAACCCCCTCAAGTTCCCTACCTGGCCTCAAAAGTCTCCAAATCCCCTTCCAACTGTATAAAACCCATGCTAATTGTACCTTCAAAATACAAGAGAATCGACCACTTCCACCACCTCCACCACAAACACTGGGCTCCAGGCCTGGGAATCTCTGGGATAGTTGCAAGGGCTTCCAAATGGGTCCCTGCCCTTCCACCTAAGCTCTTCTGTACCTTTTTCTCAATAGGAATAGCCTTTTGAAAGCTTAACTTTATAACTCAAATGTCACCCAATTAGGGACACCTACACTGACCATCCAGTAACAATCCTTTCTCTCATGTTCTGGATCACCCAACTCCATTGTCCATATAGAACTGCCCCTTGTCACCTACTACAGAGTGAACTTCTATGTGTGGGTTTGTTCTGTTTCTGCCTTATTTTGCTCCACTAGAGCAGGTCACTGAAGAGTTATCTGCTCTTTATTTCGTGGTTGCTCCCTCACAGTGCCTGGAATACAGGCAGGCACAGAGGAACTACTCAATAAAAATTGTGAAAAACTGAATTTATGAATAATCTCTCTTTCTTTGTCTCCCAACCCCTTCCCCACAAACGTGTTCCAACAAGTAACATCTACTTACATCATTTCAAAATAGACAGGAGCCCTCTGCTAACCTCTCCTGTCACAGCAAACCACTTTCCACCCACTCTGCAGCCTACACCATTCTCAGCAAGGAAGTCGCTTGCCAAATCAACGACGGTTCAGGAGACTTTTATGTTTGATAAGCAGGTTAGTGCTTTATTAAAGTCAGCCTACAAAGATATGAGTTCAAACATGAGGGAGACTTCTTTTCCACAGCCATCAAGTAAGGAATCAATATGAGGATCAATTTATAAAACAAACAAGGCAGCCAAGCCCGAAAAGCAGCCTCGGTCATGCTCATATGGAATAGGTCAAAGATACATGGTATCAGCCATGTTCTGTGAGCCCATCATCCCTCGGGGCACCTCCAGGTTTGTTTGCTGAATTCAAACACACTGACAATAAGATCTTTAGTTTCTCAAGAGTAATGCATTCTCTTTCAAAGAATAGAAAAGGTCAACCACCCAAAAAACTGAGATGCCTGCAACAGCTTTAGGATAAATCTCTTTCAAGTGTGGACTGAATGAAGACCAGAGTTTCTGACTAAGGTGATCACCTTCACTGAAACAGATCAGCTTCTTCTGCACTAGGAGCTCTGGCCTTCCCTTCCCTATCTCCCCTCCCTACCTTTCATTTCCTGAGGGTACGGCTGAGTCTTCTCACACTTTTTGATAGAGCAAGCCAACATAATTTAAAAATAAGAAATTAAAGAATGAGTCCTCAATCATTCTTAGGGAACCAACTTATTTGTGCCCAGCAAATACACGCCCTCTATAGAGACCTTCTCAGCAAACTACCTCAACAGGAAATAATGGGTATCTAATCTCAAAGAGAGTTGAGTCACTTTAATTTTCAGAAATACTTGTGTGGTTTTTAACCCGAGAAGTCTAAACTGGAGGTCAGAGAAATTTGTCATAAATCAGCATTTGGGAAGGGCAGATCAATGTCCCCAAATCGCTTCTTTCAAAGAATAAAACCTCAGAGTGACTCTAACATTGGGAAGCATGACTGTGACACTAACAGGACACCTTCAATTCAGGCAAAAGGCAAGAAGTCGGTCCACTGGGTTTTAGGCACATACACACATTTGGGGTCCCCTCTAAATCACAACACTCTTAGACAATTAGGGCCTGGGAGAGAGGTCAGGGCTTGTTAGAAAGATCCTGGGTTGTGGAAGTATATTCCTAGTAGCTGCCATAGTTCAGTTTATTTGCAGATCTAAGCCATTAGCTTTCCTATTTTTTGTTCTTTTCAGAATCTTTTAAGATCTTTTGCTGATCAGCAAACAGCAGTTGGCAAGTGACCAAATATGCACGGCCTTACTGAGGGCCACCGCAGGATGGTCGGTCCCATTATAATTGGCTGGACTGTGACATGAAGCTGTAAGCTGCCAGGGCAAAGCAGTGATGCACAGGTTCACTATGGCAACCACATATTTAGGGATAGAGGTAGGTTGAGGGGAGCAGCAAGGAATATATACAGTATTATGTGCACACACACATATTAGTTACCTATATTCAAAAATCATGGCCATTTACTTAAGACTGCTTTTGTGACTTCTCTTAAAAAATCTTTTAAGTAACTGGCAGCAATGAGTCCTCATGCCATTGTAGCCAGCAGTGCCTAGAGCTGTGCCAAAGCAGGTTATGCCCTCTTCCCCAGGCTGTTTCATTCCATCATCTGACTGAAGGTTGCAAATATCTGTGCTCTGACTTCTGATATAGCCTACGAAGGGCTTTAAACTCTTCCTAATCCTTGAAAGCATCGAGGCTTAGAAGAGACAGATAAGGAAAACAGCAGGAGAGAGGGGGAAAAAACAATGTAGTGAAGGCAGGAATGGGGTGATGACGTACAGGGCCCAGCACGCAGGTGTACACACCTAGCCAGGATGGGCTGCTCCATCACAGTGGACACCAAACTAAGTCAAATTCTCCTATTTTTCTCTAGCAGCAACATGAAATCCCAGGCATCAAATTAATTAAACGTAAGAGAACAGAATAGGCCATATAAAGAGCCAAAATGTGGGTTTTGTGATGAAGATATTGGGGTGGTCCCTAGTGGGAGAGGAGCCTGACAAAGCAGCCTGGGGTTGGGCCCTGGAGATGATTGCGTCATCTCCAGTGCCAGCCCTGGATAGAATGATGGAAAACAGAGTCTGAGGAAAAAAACAGGAGCCAGGGGTGTCATATTCATTCAGCTGCCACGCATTGTCCAGCAGTTAACTTTACTTCCTGAAGTGTTTTCCATTTTAGGTTGTTGTCAACTACGGCAAACACGCAATCTAGTTAAAAATGAAATGTCTTTAAGTGTTTAGTACATAAGTACCTCAGCTTTGAGACTCGGGGACCTAATTCTCTCTCTTCAAATCAAGATTGCTGGTGAATGACTGCACTGACTTATTTGGTGTGGGGGTGAAGACAAAGCTGACTCAGAAAGAAAGGGTCCTGCTTTCAGGGAGGAGATCACTGCCCCCCACTTGGACCCTGCCCCCCAATGGAATGCACTGCTTTTGCTTCCGCTCTGTCTTAAAACTTCATCAAGTCAAGCATCATCCAGACAAATTCTATCCACAATTGACAACTGCACCTCTATTTCTGCATGTCACTGATGTAGAGTTTTGTGCGGCCTGAGTGAAATTAATGGCAAATCCATTTGGCAAAGCAAAACAAATCTTGAATTAACAAACAGCACCACTACCACTTCTTGGTTTATTAGTGGAGAAAGATATATTTCGTGCATTTTCTTCAGTTCAATATCTTATCTGTATCAAAATGAGGAACAAAGAGCTCATCACATCAATAATGGAATTTCAAGCAGCTGTGGGGATAGGACTACAATTTTCTTCCCTACATAAATGGAGATCAGTGAGTTCTTCAGGGAATGGACTCTTTCCAGACGAATCAATTAAAAAATTATAAAGCATTTTGGTCATTGAGTCAGATGGACATGAGAACACAGCGTATTTCCTTCCCTCCTCTATACAGCAGAAGTAGAAAATTGAAATCTTTTTTTGTGAGATATTGACAACATCCTTATATCAAAGCAGCTGCAGTCATTACAGAGTCAGGCAGTACTTCTGTAAGAAACCCTATCTGGGGAGGATTTACAGAATATTGGCTGCTTTCGATTCACAAAGAGCTGATTTTAAAGACAGGGTCTCAGTTGCCCTGATTCACTTTATTTGCATATCACACATAGAGCAAGCTATTTCTGGGGCTCCTAGCTGTTTGCTGTTTTACAGAGGTGCTAATTAAGATAATAGTCTATTTTCTCCAGAAAATATGTGGGTTTTTTTTTTCAAATTTAGGAATTATAAAGATCAGATTCAGTTCAGCCTCAGTCAGTACTGATATAGTTTCTTTCAGAATCCTTATGTCATCTTCCAAAAAAAAAATGGGGCAAAGGTACAATGAGAGGAATCTCTTCTTTGGTTCAGAGAAGGGGAGAGAGAGAGAGAGCAGAGGGAAAAATAGAGTGAGGAATACAATCTTGTTCCATCTGACACTGGACAGCAGCAGGACAGATCCTGGGCAGAATAAGAAAGGATAAAAGAGCAGTTGATCTACTAAGATCCTAAAACAAACACACGAAGGTCACGATTAAGCTGTCAGTCCTGAAGATCCACCATCTGGAGGCGGCAGCTGGGGAACAGAGATCAGAGACTTGTGTCTGAGGTCACGGTGCAGGAGTAGCATCTTAACATGAAACTGAGTCTAATGGGTTAAACTGCTTTCAGACATTGAGAGTACAGAAGGGGAAAAAAAAAAACTTATTAAACTTTTTCTCTTTGAGGCTTGTACTTACCCATGCAGTTTATCTGACAGCCAGAGAAAGTAAAAGCAAACAACCTTGAGCCTTAAGCTCCAAGGCCAGCTGAAAACTTAGATCACAAAAGAGGAGAAGGCTCCCCAAAAGCAGGGTGCATCAACAGAAATTCAAAACTCCAGTCATCTGAAGAGAAGTCGCTTCATATTACACATACAAAAGTGTTCTGTGCCAATCCAATGAACTTCAACCAAGTTCACATGTCTTTGTCCTTAACTAGACTTTCAGGCAATCAAAGTTAGCTTCTTTGCTCTCAATCTTGGTCCCTAAAATCCTATATAACCTGACTTCCTTTCTTAAATCAGGGTAGCAGATTTGAATGTTTTTATTTTTTCTCCTCCTGTCTCCTTCTATATTAAGATACAATACGCCTCTATTTCAAACACGAATGTTTTAGTGATTTTTATTTTAACTTGGTGTCAGGTACACAAACCTGATTTATGGAGGTGTATTGAAAATACAGGCACTGTCTGCTGCTGTGCTACTGCAACCCAGGGCAGGAAGAAGAGGTGGAATTCTCTAGAAAGACTTGTGACTTGGCCAAGATTTGTGAAGCTAGCTGGTGAGAGGAGCTTCTGTGAGCATTGCCAGGTCCCCACCCAGGCCTCTCATCATTCACCATAATGGCTCTCAATGAGACATGAGCATGGCCCAGCACAAAGAAAATTCTTTCCAGCTCCATTTGTGACTGGTCCTGCAGAGCAGCTGAGCCTCAAATTGGGGGTACCACAGAACCTAACACAGCTGGAGAAACAAAGGAAAAGAGAGGTCAGATAGTTCAAAACATTCTAAATGGTTTCAGCCCCAAGAGGTACAGAAGGGAGTTCAGTGTGCAGCTGGTAAACTCACAGGAAGGGTGGCAACAGGAACCTCAGATGGGTGACTAGAATCAAGACAGAACAGGGAGATGACAATTAGAGATGATTCTTCTCAAGCTGGTTGTTAGATGAGGCCGTAAGGGTGGCAACTGACCTTTATACCTCCTTTAAGGTCCTCCTTAGGCTTTCAAGGTCCTAGGTGGGAGACACACTGGCTGCCTCAGGAGCTTATGATCCACATCTAATGATAAGAACAAGTCAAGCTGGCCTAGCCAGGAATTCAGGGTCTGCTCCCAACAAGACAGTGCCTTCAGCGCCCCTTCCTGCAAGACAACCTCCTTTGAGACGCAACACTTTCCAGAGCCAGAGTAGGAGTCCTGGCAATGGTACCGAAAGGCTCTACAGACCTACTTGGCACAGTCACTTTGCAGCTGGTGAAGGAAGAGCAGTCCTGGAAACAGAGCCCTAGACTCCCAGGAAAGAGAAACACTCATTTTGGCTCTGGCTCCACATAGGTCATTGTGTCCCGAAGCTAGGAAAGGGTTTGCTGGAGGGAAGGTGCCTGATAACATGTGGTGAATGAATAAATGAATTCCACAACATCCAATTTCCTATTACGAGCTATTTGCCATTGGTGAAGTGACCCCTGAAAGTTACAATTTCTTTCTCTGCAAAATTTGAGGGAATTTGACCATAACCCAGAAAAGTTTGAAGAGCTCGTTATACAGCTCATTTGCTTAGATTCTCAAGCATGGTTTTTCTAACTAGTATCCTCAGACCATCTACCTGAGAAACTGAAGATTCCTAGACTCTAACCAGGACTATTGGACCAAAATCCTTGGGGGAAGGGGTTTGGGGACTGTAGGCAAGCGAAAGAATTAGAAACTGCCATCAATACTACAGGTGATACTTCAGCATACAATAATTTGAGAATCATTGCAACTTACAGTCAGTGAAAAATATTCTGAAGCTCTAAGATTGAGACTCCTTACACATTTTCATTCAATCCTTACAATTACCTTAAAAGAAAGTATTATCTTCCTCATTTTATAAACAAGGAAACTAACAAGAACAAGGTCACCCAGCCAGTAAGTAGCTGAGCCAGGAGCTATGTCAGGTCGGTCTACATCCAAACTCCTTGCTCTTACACACTGAAATAAATTCAGTGAACATCAGCCACAGGAGGACCTATAGCAAATGGAATGTTCTGTGCTTCATTTTCAGTTTTCTTTTACATTTGTTTTTGTACAAGAATATGTTTATGATGAAAGCTGAGAGGAAATACAGTGAGTACATTTGTAGGAAAACGTATGCTTTCTTAAAAAAGACTTATTTATTTATACATACAGAACTGGGGTAGAGTTCAGAGGTGCAGGGGCTGTTAGAGGCTTCACCAGAGACAAGGTGGGGACAGAACAGGCTGACTGACAAGTACACTGCTGAGAGGAGCAGCAGGCGGGTCAGGAGAGGTCTGCCGCACCATGTGGGTCATCTCAGGGTGATGATAGAACTCATGCTAACGTGGCTTTAGCTTCTTAGTGTTGTGCTTTAACACACTGTGCCACCAGGGAGGGCCGGGAATCTTATGTTTTTACAGCCTATCAATCAAGGAGCAATAGGGGCAAAACAAACATAGGAAGGAAAAAAATAAGTAACATGGATGAGCAGTGCAATGTGTGTGCACTGAAGTGAAATGTTAAAAATGAATTTTGTCTCTTGATTTAAAATGTTGGCAATGTTGCTATCACCCTAAGACATGCTTTGTACCAGTACTATCATCCACATTACCACATGCCTGCCTATGTAATAGTAGTCACCTTGATACCCAGTGCAACCACAATTGGTCTCAAAATATTGAGCTGTACCCAAAAAAACATGACTCACTCAAAGCTGTCAGTTTTTAATCACATTTACTTCAAACAAAAAATTTTTTTGGCTTGCTTCAAAACAGTTGTCAAAATCAAATATCACCTGTATAAGTATTTCTGGTGTGGGGGGAGAATGTCATGAATTTTAACTTTTTGCATGCTGTAAATAATTTCTTGATGTTCCTGAATGATTTAGCTGTCTTCAGATAATAAGGAAAGAGTAATTTAATGGTTGGAATCCAGGCAGGTAAAGATGAATCCTTAAGAGCACCATTATGTAACAAGAAAACACATCTCTCTGCTTAATAAAGTTTAATAGAAAAAATTGGACTTACAGTCAAGAGTCATGGTGTAAAGTTTCAACAATAATCATTTTGGTGTGTGGGGTGAACAACAAAAAAGACTTCTCCATCTTGCCTCAGTCACCTGTCCAATATCCACCACTCTCATTTCAGAGGAATTTTAATGAGGATCTCTTGTTCAATCAATGTGGGAAAGTTTTCAACACCTAAGTTTCTATACTAACGTGAAGAAAAAGGATCATGTATGAACAACAGGTTTAGTTTGTAGCCTGGGGGCCCCGGCACACCTCTCCACCTCCTATTGAGCCACTCCATTATAAGCTATTCCATACGCCATCTCAAAGGACTGATTTAAGTAAGGTAAGTGATTCCTCAAAAGTACTTTGAGCAACTCACAGAGACATTTGAAGCACAAATTATTATTTTTACAGAAGATATTACAGGAGTAGGGCAGCAGCTACTACAATTACCACTCAGGGAAGAATCTCCTTAAGTGCATATAGCAGATGGGCTTGGTGAACCGAAGTATTTTCATGGGTCTTAAAGTTTTAAACTAATAATACCGATCTAGTTACTGAAGATAATTTGATGGCTCTAACATATATAGATAGATAGGTTCATTATAACAAATGAATTCAGAGCAGTACAATGAGAAATTGAAACTACTGCTATTATGCTGGTGTGGCTGCCTCGAGCTCATCCCAACACTCTCCTGACATAGTCTCTGTTGTTCTAATAGGATTTCATACTATTACTTATGTGTTTCCTCATCTATATGTTGGGGGGGGGTGGTTGCAGGTAATCTTTGTGGCTCCTTCTGGCTCCGTAGTTTCTGTATGTTGTCCAAAATAACAGTAAAAGCAGTGCAATGGCCACTCAGGTACAGAGGTTAATCAACAGACTAAAGATAGAAAAAAGGTGTGTCGAGGGTCACAAGAAGGGTGCTCTGACTTTAGTTTGAGGAGTAACGTTCACACATAAACATAAAAAATGGCAACTGTCATGGAGGAGCATCTGGGAAACACGGTGTTCAGAAGGTCAAAATGTGTTTACCTAGCAGCCTCCAAAATAATGAGATACTGGAACTGAAAAACTAAGCTAACTCATTACTAGAAAAGTGTCTGCTTTTCATCTAGGGTTTGGGAATTTTGTCACTTTTCCAGAACTTCAGTATTGCATGTCTAAAGATTTTCCTTTCAGTCCACTCCACCTTCACTAAGCTTCTTTGTATCTACAAGTCAGTTCCCTGTACCCAGCAAAAGAATTCAAGTAAGGAACAGAGAGTAATAACAAGACACAGAGACTCTCTGATAGGGAGATTTGGGATTGGATAATCCTGTGAAAAGGATACTGCATAACAAGTTAATTCTGATTTACGGATTACTCATGATAATATCTTCAGATGATATTTACTGAGCACTTGCTTTGTGCCGATCACTAAAAGCTATACATATATAGACCCATTTAATCAACATAGTATCTTACAAGGGAGATGCCATGTTATTAGGAGGAAAATAGAGCTGAGAGGGATTAAGTAACTTACCCTAGGTACACTGTTAAGAACAGCAATACTCAGACCTCGTTGATGGCCTAGGGGTTAAACATAAGTGCTACCACCATCATGACCTTTCCATAGCAAAACGGCCTGAGTTTGATCCCGTGCCAGCAAGTTGGCCCTCAGAGCACAGCAGACCATGCCTGTTTTGCCTGTTCCTCCCCACAGCAGTGTATTTCAGTGGACCTGCCTATTCTGCTCTCCACTCTTTCTCTGGTGAATCCTGTCACCCTTTCGCACCTCTGGCCTGAATCCCAGTTTTCTACACAAAAATAAAATAAAAATCTTAAAAAATATATATATATATACATATATATTATATATAATAAATATCCCCATGTCTTTACAAATGCATATTTTCATAAAAATTAAGCCCCACAAATATGCAGTCCCGACAGCAGGGCAGGGTGCTCTGATGTCAGGAAGAGTTGCTAACAACTCAGTGAGTCTAGGTAGTCCCACTATAGGATGAGGATAAAGAGGATATACGCTTCACAGGATAACTGTAATGAATAGGGTAGTAAGTGCTCAATAAAGATTAGCTATTATTACTGCAACATGGCCTAATAGCTACTTCCTCAGATAGTGGTAAACCTTATATCACTGAAGGGTCCATCCCAGACACTCTTGAAATGTGGTTCAGCATCTGTTTGAATAATAGAATTCACACTAGTACACTATTAGAAGAAGCAGATATTGACCAGAAAATTGTAGGTTTTCAAAATTCTAACCACCAAATGTTTATTGAGTGACTATTATGTCTCAGGGCTCAAGATGAGTGGCACAGACCTACCTGCCCTTGGAGAATGCACAAAGCAGTTCTAGGTAAAGGACTGTTTCCTGTGTCTCAGAGATATGACTGCTCCTTCGTGCAGCACCATCTCATAGCTGATTCTATTGAAACCCTCTGCACAGTCTTCCATTGGCTCTCAGTACTGTTACTTGACAGCAACACTATTGCTCCTCATTTTTATATAAAGAAACCAAGACATAAGAGCTATATATTTTGCCCAATGTCATGGAACAGGTGGGTTGTAAGAACAGGACTTGAACCAAGATCTCCTGACTCTACCACTGGGTGTGAATCTCCTGTTGTCCAAGCATTGCTAAAGCTCAACTTTTACCATATAGCATCTGGAATGCAGGCAACAGGAGTGTTCAAATGAAAAAAAAATATGACTAATTGAAAAAAAATGGAAGAACAAACATCCATCAATAAAAGATTAATTAACTAAATTAAGGTATATCCAAACCATATTATACAGCCATAAAAGACAGACATGTATTAACCCGGATAGATGTTGGTGGTCTATTGTTAGGTTAAAAAATCCTTGTAGGGAAAATTGTTCAATGAAAAAAATGAACAATTCCCAAGGGGATAAAGGGAAAAACAAAAATAATGAAAGACTATGCAGAGGGTTTCAATAGAACCAGCTATGAGATGGTGCTGCACGAAGGAGCAGTCATATCTCTGAGACACAGGGAACAGTCCTTTACCTAGAACTGCTTTGTGCATTCTCCAAGGGCAGGTAAGTCTGTGCCACTCATCTTGAGCCTTGAGACATAATAGTCACTCAATAAACATTTGGTGGTCAGAATTTTGAAAACCTACAATTTTCTGGTCAATATCTGCTTCAATATCTACAATATCTTCTAATAGTGTACTAGTGTGAATTCTATTATTCAAACAGATGCTGAACCACATTTCAAGAGTGTCTGGGATGGACCCTTCAGTGACATAAAGTTTACCACTATCTGAGGAAGTAGCTATGAGACCATGTTCATGTTGCAGTAATAATAGCTAATTTTTATTGAGCACTTACTACCCTAATTATCTTAGACACTATATTAAATTTGAGTCTGCACCTAATTTTCTCTAGGACTGTTTATTTCACAGTATGCTAAAATCCCCTTTCAATAGAAACTATAACTCCATGATATACACATGAAGTGCTACAAAAAAGTAATTCATAGCATCAACCTCACAGCAAGACAAATTTAGGCTCATATCTGATTTTTGAAACTTACTACCCATGAACCTGGGCAAGTTATTTGTTTGTAATCCTCATCAACTACAAAATGATGGGGACTCAAGGGATTGTTGTCTTAGTTAAACAAGATAATGTAAAGAAAATGAATACCTGGAGCATAGCAAATACTCAGTAAACTGTGGCTATTTGAACAATATAAAAACTTATTCAAAGGAATCTATGAAAGTCCAGCAAGAACCTAAGCAATAAATACAGATAGACAATTCACTAAAGAACATATCCAGAAGGCCAAAGACATGAAAAAATGTTCATTGTCACTACTAATAAGTTCAGAACTACCATGAGCTGCCTTAGTGCACATTAGACTGGCTTATGTCACAAAGGCACTGGCAAGGATGTGGAGAAAAAGGAAACCTCTTACACTGCTGGTGGGACTATGAACTGATGAAACCATTATGGAAAGCCATCTAAATTTAAAGAGTTAAAAATAAAAATACAATAAAATTCAACAATTCCACTCTTTGGTACATATCTACAGATTATGAAAACTGTCAAGAAAATCCACATGTTCTACGATATACACAGCAGCTATGACATGGAAGCAGCCTAAGTCTCCTCCATTGGATAAATGGATCAAAAAGATATTATTCAAATATAGCATGGACCCTTACAAAATCATAAGAACGGATGAAATATATGAAATGCAGCCATTTTCAACAAAATAGAGGAAATTTGAAAGAAAAAAAAACTATATGCAGCAGAGCAAGTCATAACCGTAAAAACAAATATTGAGCAATCTTATAACAGACAATTCCACAATATAAAATACTTTTAAAAAAAAGATTTATTTATTCATACAGAACTGGGGTACAGGCCATAGGCACAGGGGCGGTGAGAGGCTCCGCCAGAGACAGAGTGGGGAGAAGAACAGGCAGATCGAGAAAGTACACTGCTGAAGGGAGCAGCAGGCGGGTCAGGAGAGGTCTGCAGAGGTCTGCCGCGCCATTTGGATCTCCTCCGGGGCAGGGATCAAACTCCCACGGATGCGGCTGGGGCCAGCTTACAGTGCTGCGTCCTAAGCCATTGCGCCACAGGTAGGGCCCGTAAAATACTTTTTAAAAGCTATTGGACATCAACAAACATCCTGAAGGCTCTGAGGTTAAGAGGGAGGGAGGAAAGAAAGGGACAAGTGGATGCAATGGATGGTGGGTGGAAAGGAGAAGATAAACGCACCTCCCCATGTTCATCAAGGCATCACCTGCCATAGCCAAGGGTTGAAACAACCTTAGTATCCATACCCAGATGACTGGATAAAGATGATGTGGTATTATACACAATATAATACTACTCAGCTGTTAAAAAGGGGAGAAAAGATGAACTCGTGCCACTGCAACAACATGAATGGACTTCTATAGAGGGTATTATGTTCAGTGAAATAAGTAAAATGGAGAAAGGCACACACTTATGACTTCACTTATATATGGTACATTCAAAGAATAAATGAACTAAATGAAACAAAAATAAGCTTTCAGACTATAAAAACTTAGAAGTGATAACACTTTTCTAAGGGAATGGGAAGGAGATGACTGAATTGGAATAAAAAGGGCCAAATGTATAATAATGAATAAAACTAAGACATTCAAAGGTTAAACATAGTGTATTTATACAGATGTTGATTTATCATAATACACACTCTAAACCTATATAACGTTATAGTACGATGTTACTTCAGTAAAAAATCAAAAATAAAATGCAAACAACTTTAAAGTTTTGAAGTTACAAAAAAGAAAGTTGTGACTATTACTTTAACTATTACCTAATTGCCTTAGAGATTAGGCTTTTCTAAAAACAGAAATCCTTCTGCAAATTGACATTTATAAGGCCACCACCACAAAGAATGTGCTTCGGCTTCCAAGAAGGTATGTGTGAAAGCGTGGGCTGATGAATAAATGACATTTGATTTTCTCTTCCAAAATCTTTCCATTTCAACATTTTCTGATTAGGCAGCCACATGGTACTTTCTAGCTGCTCGTTTCCCTCCCACATTTTCAAGTCAGTTTTATTTCAAATGTGAGGCATGGCCCCAGAGGCTTGCTCCAGTCACGATCATAGGTCACCCACAGGCCTCTGGGTTCTAAGGTCCTGATGCAGGTGAGGTCATTAGCTTATTGAACATAGCCCAGTTATTCTACCTTTCTATGAGAAAAATAAAATGAAATGAAAGAAAAAACAAAAGGAAATTGAGAATAAGACAGAAGGAAGAACTGACAGACCAGTCTCCTTTTACCCTCTGGAGTGGCATGACAGATTTTTAAGTAACTGTATGAAAGAAGGAGATAATTTTCATAGATTCCTAGGTTTTTGGACAACCCTAACTACTCTGTAAACCATAACAAAGAAATACATACTTATCAACAATGAAAATGTTACTGTTCCAACAATTGACATTCAGCTTTCTCATGAGCACTCTCCACTAGAATTTATGCATTAACATAGGGAAATATTATTGTCAGTATTATTAACATAGGGGATTATTATTGTCATTATTATATAGGGATTTATTATTAACATTATTATTATTGTATATATTAATTAATAATTATTAATGTATTGTTAACATAGGGAATTATTATTGTCAGTATTATATAGGTCACTGTATCTGTTTCTCTTATGTTTCCTCATTGCAATCTATAGAGTGTTGGTTGCTCTTAAACTATTTAAAAGGACTATGCAATACTTTAAAGGGATAAATATGCAAGACAGAAGGGCTTAATTTTCATGCAAAAAGGATGGGGTGATGGTGGTGGTAATGATAAAAACTAACATGAACACTGACATATTGACCCAAAAATGCATGTGGCAGACAGGACCACAGGCTAGAAGAGGTTATGAAACTAATCCCAAGCAGTGATGGAGGAGGACTTAGATCCAGGCAGACTCTCCTTCGAGCCTATGTTCTTACCACTACATTAAATCCATTTAGAGCTACTATATCTAACATTCAATTTCTTCTGCCACTAGAAGTTTCCAATGTTGTTGCTTTTGATTTTTTTTTAATGTGTAAACAAATGGTAACCTAGAGTATTTCATTTTAATGCATCTCACCTACAGATTTAATTTTTTCATCTTCCAAAAGAAATTGTGGCCATTTCAGCTGAGCATCATATATTTGAATTCCTTCAGAACATGCATTCATCTTTTATTTTCCTGAATGGGGTTTTGTTTATAACATATCAGATAGGAAAACAGGATTGAAAAGGCAGGGAGAATATAAATCTTCTCACAGACATAAGAAATCACATCACATTCAAGAGTTTAGAGCTCTTTGATGTCCTCATTTCACTAGAAAATTCCAAGAGAAGTAAATGTGGAGGATCAAAAATATCCAAAAACTTTACGAGCTCTTTGTAGATCACTGATACCAGTCCCTTGCCAGCTGTATAGTGGGCAAACATTTCCCATTCAATAGCATTTGCCAGTTTTTCTAGGGTATGCTGAGTAACCTGGTGATTTTTTTTTAAGATTTTTATTATTTATGCATACAATTGAGGTGCAGAACAGAGGTGCAGGGGCCATGAGAGAATTCACCAGAGACAGAGTGGGGAGCATAATAGACAGATCAATGAAGTACACTACTGAGGGGAGCAGCAGGCAGGCCAGTGGGCATCTGCTGCGCCATGTATCACCTCCCTGGCCAGGGTTCGAACTGGCACTGAAGTGGCCACATCAGTTGCAGTGCTGCCCTCCAGCCTGCTGTGTCACCAGGGAGGGCCCTGATTTTGGTTTCTTATTTTTTATTTATTTTTTTTATTTATTACAAAAGTTTATTTTTACATCATTTTGCACATTTTTTTTTTCCATCTCGATTGTAATCCCCGCGGGTTTCCCATCACCAAGATGATTTTGGTTTCTTTAATCACTTTATTCAACCCACCACATGTAGAATGTGAACCCTTATTTGGACTCATTCTTATCACCAAATCCTTATTCCCAGCAAGACTGCAAACTGCCAGTGGGCTGAAGCCACATCTTACACGCCATGGACATCTAATGCTCCCACAGAACATTATTTATAGCAGGCACTTAAAAGGAGTTTAATTAAGTCAGACATCATTTATTCTTTAAGCAAACTCTAAACCTCTGAAAAGTCGCACTCAAAACTGCACTGCTTTCCCCAATATTGCTTCATCCCAGAGGACCAGTCAAGTGACAATAAAATTGATTTTCTTCCCCAGGAACCTGAAACCCCAGTGGCTCTAGACTATCATCTGACTGTAAAAACCCTCCATGCTAACAGCAACTATTTCTTTAAAGAGCCAAGGAAACAAGGATCTAAAGAAATAATATTTGATGAGAATATCTGGCTATATACTTCAAAGATTATGCAAAGTGGTATACCATACTTAATAAACTGAATCATGGCACAGCTAGAAAGTGCTTAATAAATATTTATTAAATGAATGTCTCCTTCCAAAAAAAAAAGTACTAAGCTTCACCTTATTTAACAATTGAACGTCTCTGTAAGACTTGGAGATAGGTTTATGATAAAAAACACTTTAGACTCCATGCAAATCGTTTTAATTAAGGACCAATTCTACTTTGAGAATAATTCAGTTGTATTAGACAATTTTAAGCTGAAAAGGCCTGCACTATGCATTTAGATGGACACAAAAACTTAAAGGTCACCATTTTTAGTATGATGACTGGTATGAACACTGTGTATATATGAGCCAGAAGCCAAGTAGGCAGGATTGCCGGCCAGAGCAACTCCAAGTTCATCTGCTTCTAGTGGGATTTGCATGGGTCTCCACTTAATGAAAGGAGAAGCAAACACACAAAGTGCAGAAATCCTGGATAGATAAAAGAAATAAAATGACATCATTACGCTTCCATCACACTCTTTCCCCCAATATCATGCAACAGAAAAACCTGTCATTCTTTCTCAGCTTTTATCAACTGTGATTCTTGGTCCATTTTAGAAGTTACCGGCTTTCATTTAGTGAACAGCAGATAGAAGCCAAAAAGACAGGAACAGAGAACAGGCAGAGACGCAAAGGGGGGCAATGAAAGAGAAAATCGGGGCGGGCTTGGGGGAAGTTATTGGAACACATATGGCAGCAAGAAGAGCTACAGTTGCTAAGCATGACAGATAAAGACCCTTGAAAATTCTTTTGACGTAAACGATGTACGACCCAAACCGGAGTTTCTCAAATCCATCTATGGTTCACAATTGCCCATGGGGCTCACTGAAAATAAAGATGCCTGGATTCTGCCCCAGATATAGGAAGTCAGAACCTCTCAGAGTAAGGAGGGACAACTGTATTTACCAATCGGGTAATGCAGACGCAGGGGCTGGAGTCATTGACACAAGCCTCATCAGTGCCATGGTGTGAACTCCTGGCAATAAGTTCTTATACAATGATTTTTCTTAAAGAAGTATCAAGACATTTTGATTGATAAAGTCAAATGTGATAAAACCACATTCATAGCGTATAGGTTTTAAAATGCTTTCCAGCATCAAAGAATATTAACTGTCATTTTTCTTAAATTTGGGGTTTACACCATGTGCTGTGCTCTGAAACCATCTTGACAAGCAGAGTACATTATGCTGAGGTGCCTCCCTGTGATAGTTCTATACTTGCAACAGATAAGAAAATTTCCCGGCTCACTCATAATGACGAGCTGCTTTTGACAACTGTCAAATTTTCTCATTGCTAAGATCTGGAGATTCATCAAAACCAATTGCCAGCCAGACATCTGGTTTTGTAAGTTCTGTAGAAATATAATCAGTAGCCCTGAATATGGACAGGATATTCAAAGTATTGTGAATGCCTCAAATTACTCTGATTTTAACTTTTGTACTGGGGTATTTTCCCCACTCCCATGAAATTGCTATTCAGTGTATCCTGTTTATAACTTACACAGCATTTGTTTTCTCAAGTCTCCTGGAGCTTAAACAATTTTTTTCAAGTAATTTTATGTTCTCAGAACTTTACGATACACTATAAACCATTTCACTGGAGATATCTGCTGCCATCCTGTGAGTACAGGATGAAAGAATATGGAATATGACACCGTATCTGAAGTGAAAATAAATACCAGATCTTTTCTATTATTATTTTAGTAAAAAAAAAAAGGGGGGGGGGATAAAACTGTAACCTATCAAAGTGTATCCTCCAAATGCTATTTTTTTAATGTTTATATTTTGATTGGCTTACATTTCAATTTTTTTTTTTAAATTATTTATTTATGCACACAAGAACTGGGGTACAGGCCAGAGATGCAGGGGGTGGGGTGCCGAGAGGATTCACCAGAGACAGAGTAGGGGACAGAACAGGCAGATTGACTAAAATAACTGCTGAGGGAAGCAGTGGGCAGGTTAGAAGAGGTCTGCCACACCATGTCTGCCACACCTCCCTGGCCAGGGATTGAACTCAGGTTGCAGTGGCTTCGGATAGCTTCATCATGCTGTGCTCTAACCCGCTGCGCCAACAGGGAGAGTCCACATTTTGTTTATTTTTTTTTTAATTGAAACTCATGGAAACAACAGAATGTCACTATGACACCCCTTTAACATGTACCTACCAGGTTGGAAAGCAGTTTGAATTTGCCTTTCTCTCCATTAATAGTTTTTGCACCTACAATGAGATCTCTGCTGCCTGGGTTGGGTGTCTTTTTGTTTTGATTAAGGATATTCCAAATAGCTTTCTGCCCCTTACACAAAGATGCTTTAGAATTAGTACATCTTAAAAAGTAAATGGATTTGCAATTGATTCAACAAGGGCTGCACCAAAGAAATGGGGAGAGGGGGGAGACCATTGCCTTTTTCCCTTCTTTATTTAAGTAACAAAACAACTTACACTTGTCATAAGTCAAATGTACATGGAAAATAAATATATTGCTTAACTTTTAAAGCATCTTAATTTTTACTTTTAAAATATTAGAGGACAAGAAGGCATAATGGCATGAGCTGAGGGTTTTCTGGGGCTTTGATAGCAGCCACAGTATGATACTAGACACTTGGAAAGGTGTGAACCTCTACCCATAAGACACATATAGAGTTGAAAGCCAATGTTACCTCCATAAACGTAATAAAAATTAAATATTAGATAAGTTTAATTTTGGTAAATTATTCTTGGGGCCCTTTACTAATGTGTGTGTGTCTGTGTCTGTGTGTGTGTGTCTGTGTGTGTATGTGAGAATCTATGGCCCTACCACTCTACATGTGCTCAGTCTTCTCTAACTGTGTGTGTGTGTGTGTGTGTGTGTTACCACTGACAGGTTTTCTTTAAATTATTTAATTCTAATCTACCGCTATCATTTTGCTTTTTCCTTCATCAGGATGCTCATAGAAAAAAGGATCTTGATTTCTGTTTTATTTTTATGTCATCATTTTCCTGACTTTCTTTAATAGTCTCTTGACTTTTTAAAATTCTTATGTTAACAACACTTAATATAGATTTAGCCTTTCAGTTTTGAAGTGTACAGTACAGAATTATTATCTATAGATGCACTGTTGTACAACAAGTCTCCTAACTTCATCTCTGTGTAAATGAAATACAAATAGCGGCCCTCCATTGTGGCGCAATGGGTTAGGACTCAGCACTGCAAGCAAGCCACAGCTGCTTCATTGCGAGTTCGAGCTCCAGCCCCAGAGGTGATTCACATAGCATGGCAGACCTCTCCTGACTCATCCATTGCTCCCCTCAGCAATACTATATTGATCTGTCTGTTCTTCTCCCCACTCTGTCTCTGGTGAATCCTCTCACTGCCCCTGCACTCTGGCCTATATGTCTAAATAAATAAACAAATCTTTAAAAAAAAAAGAAATACAGATAGTAACTTCCCATTCCTTTTTCTCCCTAATTTCTTTTTGTCTTTGTCCTTTGCTTTCTATTCTTTTAATTTCCAAATATTCTGGTATAGATATTGTTTCTTGTCATACAGAAGGTCAAGCTCTTAGCATAAAGAGCTTTTAGTAGGAACAAGGCTTTCAACCAGAGGTTGCAAAGTCAAATGCATTCAGGGAACAAGCAGGCAATAAAGCAGTGAAACAGGCAGGATATAAGACATCAAGGAGCAATGGGGACTGCAGCAAACTGCACTGGAAAGCCACTTAAATGCATTGGAATTTAAATTTGTACCAAACAAAAGGAACCATACAGGGGCTAAAATCAGCCTTACAGGGCCAGTTTGCAACCTCTGCAAGATTTCATTTCCTAATCTATTTTATCTCTCTCTAGACAGGAAGCTCAATTGACTCTTGCTTATTTGCACCAATGGAAAAGTACCAGAGCATGGATAAAACAAAAGAGCAGATAGTCTAGAATCTGCATACAGATGGCCTCAGTGTGTACTGCTTTCCCTATAAAAATTATCATTAAACTATAATTTGTTCAAGCTAACCCTGTATTAAAAATAGTTTGTATTCTTCCCAAGCACAAACAACTTAGTGGGTACAAAGAGGCAGTGTGTATATGTGTGTGTGTGTGTGTGTGTGTGTGTGTGTGTGTGTGTGTGTGTTGTTACGTGTGGTATGTGTAGCAGAGGGAGGTGTTGAAAATTGACACAGGTGAAAAAATTGACACAAGGACATAGGCCACATCATAGGGAAAAACAGCTTAATATAAAACGCAGGAAAGATTTAAGGCAAAAATTTATAGGCAGGTAGTGGCAATAACTACACTGCTAACATCTAAAGGAAGGACAGTCTTTGAATTCAGCCTTTGTGGACAGTCGACCTCATGAAATAAAACCAACTACAGTTGTCCCCCTACCATTCTGCTACTGTCAGGAAGGAATGATTTTTCACAAAGAAACCTTTGAAATTTTATTCAATGTAAACTCTTCCCACTGCTTACCCAAAATGGAAACAACACAAGTGGAAGATAATTGTCATTTTCTCCTATCACAAAAGAGTCTTCTAACAAATTGAACAGAGAAGAAAAATCAAAAGCTCGGGATGAGAGAGCTTTTACCACCCTGATGAAGGGTGAGTCACTAATTCCACAGCAGTTTCCTTAATTGCAGCTAAGCACACCCATATCCCGCTTCTACTTGTTTTCTCCTTAGAGCATTAGAGTACTATTCTCCTCTGATCCACTTATGCCTAGAAATAGTAACTGTCCTACGAACAGAGAAAAATTGCATCCTTGATGGGGTATATTTAGCATCTGTGTAGTGATTTGTGATTTCAAGGTTTCATATGACCATTTGCATGATTCCTCCCATCTGCAAAAGCAGAGGAATGAAGTCATTTGACAAGGTCACAGAGAAGATGAACAGAATGAGAGCTCTTGCTTGCAAGCCCCTTTCAGGCCATTACTTCATTCACAGACGGCTTCTACCTCATTTACCACCATTTCCCTCTCAACAGTTAATTGGCCATTGAGGGGCTTTCAGAATCTTCTGAAGGATCCCAAGATCTGTGTTGCACATACCATCCTCCTTCTAGAGAATCCCACTGGAAGATGTGAGTCAGTGCATAGGGAACTGGTTGTTCCCCAATAATCCAGACCATCTGCCAGAACACTGGAGACCAAGAAAATCAGAACACTTCAAAGAAGACTGTGCTAAAAGAGCAAGCTACACCAGGTCTGTCAGCCTCAGTGTTTTCCAAGAAGCTTATAGCTATATGTCACCATGGTGATTAGGGTTAATCTAATTGCATCAATAATTTTCCATGGAGGGTATGTTTCAATTAAGCCCATCTTAAATAAGAAGCAGTTAAAAAAAAAAAAAAAGGTATGATTTCACCAAATATGAGATACTTTCTAGTAGTGCCATGCAATACACTTAAGAAATCTGATTCTTTACAACATTTTCAGGATCTGGTGTGCTGACATAATCAATCTCTTTCTGTCATGAACTCAAAAAAGCTTTGATTCTATGTCAGTTCAGGTTCTAGCAAAGCTTTAATAGTGAGAGGCTTCACATTTTAAATGAGCTCCTCCATCTTCGTGAAAGCCAAAAGACATTAATGCCAGTATTTTTCATCTAGGACCTCAGGAAACAGTCGTTTTCACTTTCTTCTTCAGAAAAAAAGGAATAGGACAATATTCTCTGTTACCAAGTTACTGATGGAAGAATGACACAGACGAAAATAGAAGTTGGAAATAATTCTAAAGAGAGGTATCCAAGGTTCCTAGGACATTTTTAAAGACAGAATTATATCTTGTATTATATTTCACTCCGATTCCCACTCTTGGGATGTGTATGTATGTGTATTTTTCTTATATGAAAATACTGACTGATAATATTCCAGTATAGGGAGCCAGAGCACTTTCAATGCCATAAGGCAGCATCACACAAAAGTGGTAAAATTCTATTTTATATACTCACTTTCTCTACTTGCCGCCACTAGCACTCTACCATCAAAAAGAGAATCTGATCGATTGGTCCATGACAGTAGACAGTGATTTAATTTCTGACATGTGGCCATAAGGTAGACTTCATCAGCAATCTTTGATCCATGAGAGATTGCCTTATGATCCCCCACTCCACAAACCTCATTTAAATTGAATGCTATTCACAGAGATAGCAGCTTACCAATTAAATCAAGATGTCTTAATATTACAGAAAAGAGATTCTTAAATGCAATAACAGCATTTCTCAGCTGTGTTTACAGCCTTGGACATTGCTATTTAAATACCCCCAAGGATATAAATTCTAGGAAGAATTTCACTTTGCACAACTTCAGTTCACTGACTTTAATTGCACATCTCTCTCAGCACAGTAGCATTCAGGAATAAGAGCCTGGTTCCTGGCCCAAGAAATTAAAAAAGGAATCATGCTCAAGGGAACTGGGTCAAATGTATTAGAAATATCGCCTCTATCTTTCCTAGACTAGCTAAGTCACACTTGCATATCTTTTCAAATACACACACACACACACACACACACACACAAAATAGCTCCCATTTGGCAACCACATGCGAGGACTGGCTAAGCACAGCACACATATCAGAGCCATTCCTACAAAACCCTTAAGGGGCTATTGCTTTCATATCATAGTGGCAAAAACTGAGGTTCAAAGAACTTAAGCAGATGCCTCAAATGAGCCATAAAGCCTGAATTCAGAGCCTTCCTGACCCTAAAGCCAGCACGTAGTCACTACCCATCCCACAAGACTGTGAGCAGCAGTTACAAGTGCAGGGCACCACATACAGGAAGGACCAGCAGAGCCAAAGCAAGCTTAGCCTCCACCCTCTCTTCATAGCCAACTTAGTGTCACTCATTTCCTCCTATTTGGTTTCTCTGGGTGTCAGTGACTCCGCATAATAATCTTATCACTCAAAATATTAACACATGAAAAGCACATTTGGACGAGTTTGCCTTTAGGTGACTAAGGAGAGTAGTTTTGATCATATTTGGCTCAATAATTTCATTCCATCTATTATCTCCTGTGAGAGAAGCCCTCTGCAAACTGCTTAGGGAAGGTAACCTCTGCTTACTTAAGAGCTCGCTGTTTTTACAGATGAAGCTTTGGATAGAGAAAGGCTGAAAGAGGGATGAATGAGAACATAAGATTGAAGAATGCATTAGAGAGCATGAGTGAGGGACTGGGGTAAGACAGGAACTTGTGAACCATCATAGAAGTGTGACAAGAAGCCTAACCGAAATCTATGCATGGTCCCATGGGTCTAAAGGAAGACTTTGTAGAGTTCACTTTGGGTCTGGGGATATCAAGAGTGAATAAAAGGAAACCAAGCAGATAAGAAAGGGAAAAGACACTCCAAGCAGAAGAGCGGACAAAGATGTGCAGAGAAGCAGCGTGCAGTGCATGAACAGAGAGGAATAGGCTTGAAAGGGCAGTTGAGACAAAAATGGACAGTCACACACACACTCAGCCTAGACGATTCTGGAATCCATGGTAAGTCACTCAAGGTTTGTGAACGAAGAGCTGGAAAGAAAGTTTTATGGTTTTGAAAAACAATTTGAGGAAAAATGTAAAGCATGAGAGGAGAAACTGGGTGGGAAGTGGCTTACTATTGTAATATTTAGAACAGAAAGAGTTAAAAATCTGAACTAAGACAGTGGGATTGGGAAAGAAGGAACATAAATCAACCAAAACTGATGATGTGGGGATGAAACTAGAAGAATTTGGTAACTGGGATAGGCAGTTTGAGCATGACCCAAGGAGCAGAACAGATGGGTGAAGTAGAGAAAGTGAGAAAGAACGGAGTAAAGTACAATTTTTGACGTGTAAACCTTGTCCGATCAAGACTGGTAGGAAAAGATTTATGAGAGGCAGGTGGAAATTCAAAGGGGGGCCTGGAGAAACATAGAGGCTGTAAACAAAGATTTAGAAATTCATTCAACTTGGAAACTAGGAGGTTATTGATGACTGTCATTGTTCTCCAAGAGAACAATTTGAGTCAAGTCATTAACAGGAGTCAGAATACACGAAGTTCAGGAGTGGATGGAAAGCATTTACATTAGGGGGTTATTTCTAACTATTCCATATGTGTTCTGTTTGCAGAAACTTCTTAAGTGGCATGATGACATGTGCCCTCGTAGGGGTCCCAGCCAGAGCTCAGGCACCTACAAAAATCTGCTGAATTGAACAAGTGTGGCTGAGTCCGAGCCGTCAGAAATGACAACTCTTCGGTGTGTAGTTGCAAGAGTATTTGGAGGCCCTGTGACTACAGACAACAGCTCCTTCTCTTTCACCTCTGCAAGTGAAATTCTGGTCTCCTGGCTGAAGGCTTCTGCTTGTTTTCCCTAGGTTAACACTTCCAAGTGAGCAGGAATTGACTTGCCAAGTAGTCTAATTCACTTGGCTGGTGTGTCTCACTTAAAAAGCCATTAACAAGTCAGACTAGAGAGGTGAGGGATGTCCAATTAAGGCAACTGCTGCAGTGCCCAAATGTTAAGCAGCTGTGCTCTCCTCACACCACCGGCCTGGTATGAAAATAAGATTTTAACAGTTCTTTGATACCACGGCCAAAACTTTGCCTGGAAACCACTGAACCTTGACAAGGGCGGATTGTAAGTCACCTTTTTCTATATATGTCTATTTTTAATGCAGTGAGAGAAACTTCTGTAAATTATGCTATGATTTCTCAGATGTGTCATCCCAAGTACAAGAAACTAAAGAAAAAGTACCATTTCACCAAAATCAACAATGCACTTCAAAGGATACTAGCAATAAAGTGAAAAGACACTACACAGAATGGGAGAAAGTATTTGCAAATCACATAGCGTATATACAAATTATATAAAACAGTCTTACAACTGAACAATAAAAAAGAAAGCTCAATTCTAAAAATGGGTAAAGGGCTCAAAAAGGTCTTTCTCCAGAGAAGACATACACATAGCTCATAACACAAGAAGAGGTACATATCATTATTAATCACTACAGAAAAACCAATGAAAACCATGACATATCACTTCATATTCATTAAATGTAAAATGATGCAGACACTTCTGGAAAGAGTTTGATGGTTAATCAAAGAGTTACCATCTGAGCAGCACACCCAGACCCAGACTTAAGCCCAAGAAAATGAAACACATTCTTGTGATTATTTGATTATATGTTCTTATGTGAGCATTTCCGATATGAACAAGTAACCTTGTTCATACTAGCTAAAAAGTGAATACAACCGATGAACAGACAAACAAATGTGATGACTTCATAGAATGGAATATGTTTGGCAATAAAAAGAATGAGGAAGTGTTGGAGTCCAGCTCCAACTATTGAGGTGTCTGGAGGCAAGACAGGCAGGACCCTAAGGTGGGAAGGCGTCGGTGAGAGGAGATTCCTAAAAAGGGGAGAAGGAGAAAAAGGGGAAAGGGGAGCGAGGAAGACATGGGAGTTGGAGTTGGGTGTAAGTCTCCCTGCTCTGCCTTCAGCAGAGGTTTACTTTTATACTTTAGGAGTAAGTAGTGGGATGACATCAGCACATGAACTGGGCTGAGAGATTACAATCATCTTTTTTTCTAGGAACAGTTTAGGGTCGTATTGCCCTTTAGCTGAGATATAACATTCCAAAATCAATCAAGGTTAAAAACAGGTACATAGGTGCACAAAGTTTATGACTAATATTACTATAGTGGAGATCAACTAAGATAGAAGTCCCTTAAACCTTATCTACTACTTAATGGGTTTTTGTTTTTCTGCCTGAATCATCCTGGGAGACGGAAGAGGAAATTTCTTGCTAATCAAATCTCTGAATAGGAGACATAGGTGAATTTCTTTGATAAAACAGCCCTTTTGCTTTTATCAGTCAGTAGTCAAGTCACTTGACTTCAGGGGAATTTTTTCACCCTGGTGCAGTGCTTGCTTGTCAAGTCAGGCAGGCCTTGTGCGGCCTAGGCAGTCCAATTGTAAGCTGAAAGTTGCTCAGAATATTTTGATATTATGGTTATACAAAAAAGGGAGGTCATAACATAAGTTAGCATGGAAAGTCTGATTTTTCAGAGCAATTCCCCTCCATCCGGACCGTGTCTGATGACAGAGGTTGCATAGCTCGTGTCAAGGAAGGATTGACAGAAGCTATAATAAGGGTGAACCTCAGAAGCATGATGCTAAGTGCAAGAAGTCAGTCACAAAAGCCCCTTTAGTATAATTCCATTTGTAGAAATAGGCAAATTGGTAAAGACAGAAAGTACATTAGTAGTGTTCAGGGGCTAAGAAAAGAGGGAAATAAAGTGAAGAAACTAGATAATGGAAATGGTTGTAGAATTCTTTGAATATACTAACAACCACTGAATCATACACATTAAACAGATAAAAGGGGGCGGTTATATGGTGATGGATGCAAACTTTGGGTGGTATACATAAAGCAGTATGTACATATATCTGAAACAAACACTGCTATACAACAATTTCAAATTTTAAGATGAATTTTATAGTAAGTGAATTATGTCTCAAAAAAAAAAAACTATTCATTTAAAAGAAAGAAAATCTATGAACATGCATCTCCCAGAGTCACTCCCTCAAGTGAGAACACAGTCTCCATCTAGGAAGAAAGGTTACACTGGTCTTGAGAGGTATATCAATACACAGGAAATCAGTGCTGGAGCAAAAACTATCTTAATGTTGGATCTTAGTGATTTCTGGTTTATAGGTGACCACAAATGGTTCTCAGTTTTCCTGGTGCATCAGACTCTTTCCACCTGTCTTTTTTTGAACAAAGGAGAAGGAAAGAAGACAGAAGGTGAAAAGAAGGGAACAAAGGTAGAGAAAGGGAAAAGGAATAAAAGGGAAAAGTGAGTGAGTGTAGAAGTAAACAGGGGAGACCAGGAGTGAAGAAACAAACATTAGACATAGAGAACATTCTTTATGCAAACAATCCAAATGGGGATCTTGAACCAAAAACAAACAAAAAAAAAAAAAAGAAGAAGAAGAAGAAAGAAACATTTCTGGGTTTAGAATCATTAGCCATTTAGTTCCACCCCCTTACTTTAAAACAATTAAAGGACAGCCATTTGATTAAAGAAAAGCATTAGCTAAGCAAAGGGCTTTAAATAGGGATTGCTAGACTTGAAACCCATTTCCCTAATTCCAAGGCAACTAATTGTTCTGTTTCCTTAGATTAGATCCAGAGATGGGTTAGCTGCAATAACTACATGCTTAGGGAGATGGTGACATTAAAAAGGCCATAAAGGAGAATAAAAACAGCCTTCATTTTGATGTTGCAAATATATTTGAGAAGAATCTGTAAAAGAGAAAACAAAAGAGTGGTTTCCTTCTTGAGAAAATTCAAAGCCAAGAGCCAGACACTGAAGGTATAAAATCTTTATTTGCAATGGAAGTCCTGCAAGAGTCATCAACAAAAATAGTTTGCCTCCCAATTTCCACATTCAGAGGGAAACAGAGGAGGTTTCTTACAGTAAGTAACAATAATTCAGTGTCTAAGTCAGTGCTGCCCAACAGAAATGGAACATGAGCCTGTGACATCAGTGTTCACAAAAGGGTCACATAGGCCTTGCCCCAGCATGACTTTTTCTTGTTCGTGGAACTAAGAGCAATGAAGCTCTAGAGGTTGAGGAGAAATTCTTGTCTTTTCTTAAACTTTTTGTCTTTCCCCTAATCAAAAAAGAGGCAGCGATTCCCTAAGCTTCTGCCTTTTCTCAAATCGAAGAGCAATTGTTGCTCTCCTTTTAATGATCTAACACACGCTTTCTCAGTTCCCCATCAGATTTCACCACAAAGTAGTTGAAAGTTGTTTCAGTCTAGAATTCAAGATTCCTATCTTCAGGTCTTCTCTTCCTCTCCCACATTAATATTGCTATTGACAGGTCAAGTTTTAGGATGTTGATTTGGGTCACGTATTTGGCAAGTGGGTAAAGTCAGAGGGATGAACATTATTGAGGCCAAATGCCTTCTATTTTTGAAATGTAGCCAGGATGATAGTAGATCTGCACCATCCCTTTCGGATTCTTCTTCCTATAGGGCCACCCTGAGAAATCCAGGAGAAAGCTGGCAGCCCAAGCCAACTGCTTCTGGGCCATCACTTTCTGGGCCAAGGCGGCTAGTGCTTGTGCCTACAAATTCAGTAGGCCATAGATTTTCTCAAACAATAAAAAGTGTGCCATTGGAGCAAACTGAGTGGGAAGGTAAGGCTGGCCATTCAGAACTGCCCAAAATTGAGAAAGACTCTGAGAGGCTTGATAAGAAATCTGGACCAAAAAAAAAAATTGCTATATAAATTGGTATGTGGACAATCCAGCCCCACATACCTGCTATTTATTGCCCTTGGAAAACACTCTATTTCATGTCTACCTTTCAACTCTTCACCTGAAAAATAACTCATCCATCCTTCAGAGTTGCAGACAAGTGTCATCACTTTAATGAAAGCCTCTCTCCCCTCCTCAACATATTTGCCCACTCCCTCAGCTCTTTGTTTATTGCCTATAGAGGCAATGGCATTGTGTCACAATTAGCTATGGCTGCTAATAGCCATCTAGTCGGCTAAACTGTGAAGCTACTGGATACAGGCTATCACTACATGTCCAGCACCCAGCACCAGGTCTGGCAGAGGGCAGACTTTCAACAAACATCTATGAATGAACTGTAAAAATGAAGGCTTCAAATGTCACAAGATGGCCTATTTGGTCTTTGGTATTGTAGGGGGCTCAGCCTCTTGTGGCTAGAGATGGGATCATGCTGTGGATATCCTCTTGTGCATTTTTTATTCACCATAATGGCCTCTTCTTATTATGCATTTTATTGATCTGTCTGAGTAATGAAATTTATTATTTATTAGGTTTCTGTACTAGCTTTCCTCCAAAGAGCACAGTGTGATATGTAGAAAGCTCTGAAGCAACACTGAGGAAGACCAGAATGCTGGAAACTGTGTTAAATAGGGAGAAAGGATAAAAGCTATAGGTGGAAAAAAGGATGGCTAGGAAAAGCTGTGACCCTCAGAAATGTGGCAGCCAGGCCAGGCTCCTGGGGGCCTGTCCTAGTCTCAGTCCGACCCCCATCCAAACTCATTCTTGCTTGACAGTCTGGCAGGAAAAATGATATGAGAAAGCACTTTGAAAGTTAAAAGCAACGTACAAATGCAAAATAATATTATTCCATTATCATTAATCAAAATCAACATAATTCATTCAAGAGCAGGAAGTGTTTCATATTCAGGCAAGTGAGGAGGAATGTTTGGAGCACCTGTCTCCCCTGCTAGACTATATTGTCTTCTAAAGCAAGCGCTGCACTCTACAAATGGCTGCATAGGCGTCAAGCTCGCATTCCTGTCTCCAGAAGCATATTCATTTCCTGAGGATCCCAGTGGATGACTGGGTCTGTAATTTCCTCTAAATAACTTTCTTCTGTTCTATCCTGAATTATCGTGGGGTATGGTCCAACGAGAAAAACAACTGGTTTTTCTTTCTTCCATTTACAATGATTACTTTATACAGTTTAAATCTATGACAGCTATTTACTTTTCACCATCTTTATGGGAAACCAGACATGGGTGATACAGCTTCGTATCACCCTTTCGGTTTTGTTTACTGGCTCCTTCAATAGCCTAAAAGACACTGCTGGATGGACACCCTATTCCCCCCACCCCACATTCATTGAAGATAAAACTGTCCTCAGAATAAGTGATTCATTGGCCTTACCCCAGATACCAACATTCTGACATCCTTACCTGCTCTAGTCGCCCCATACCCAGCCAGCCTATGCCAAGTCTGTCCATTTCCCAGCCCCTTGGCACACTTCTGAATTCAACTACAAGCTCTCTGAAGGCAGGAGCCAGGCTTTATTAGCCGATGGCTTCCTAACACAGTATCAGGGACTGCATTTTTTGACTATGAACTAAATTAGGACCCTGCCATTATTTTAAAGAAAACATTGATGAAACCCAAAATGACTGTTTTACTTTCTGTTTATTTATGATTTTTATGCAACAGCTGAGCATCCTTTCTAAAAAAAATTATAGTGGGATCTTGATTATGCAAACTTAATATATGGTACAGACAACCACATTTATATACAAACCCAAGTAAGGAGTTTTGGGGGTATTCTTTCATTGTTTAAGGCAATTCATAATCAGTTGAGATTACCATCTTGTTTACAGTTATAAACAAGTTGTGAGGCTTTTGCCACATCAAAATCATTTCACCTTTTTAAGTTTCAGTTTACCCATTTATAAATGCGGAATAATGAAGATGAAGAATAAACTTGAAGGCTCCTTTGAGGACTGGAAGGAGATGTAACAATATAATCCCTGACATATAGTTGATCCTCAAATGGTAATGATAATATCAATATTCCTTAAGATGTCTATGGACTAATAATTACCTTAAACTTTCACACAGCATTTTATATACCCATTTAATAACCCATTGTTATGGGTGAAATTCTTCCCTCAAAATTCACGGGTTGAAATTCTAAATCTCACTATATAAATGCTTGAGCTTATTTGGAAGTACAGTTATTACAGATATTATTAGTGAAATGAAACTGAGGCCACATGGAAATAAGATGCACCCCCAACCCCATATGACTGGTACCCTTATAAAATAGGAAAATTTGGATATGAGATACACACAGGGATATTACCATATGAAGATGAAAGCAGAAAATGAGAATACCAAAGATCACCAGCAATATCCCAAAGACCTCAGAAATATCAACCCTCCCTTCCAACATCTAGATGGAGGACTTCGGGTCTCTAGAACCATGACAAAATAAATTTATGTTGCTAAAGACACCTAGTTTGGGGCCCTGCCTGGTGGTGCAGTGGGTTAAAGCAAAGCACTAAGAAGCTAAAGCCACTTTATCATGAGTTCGATCCTCGCCCTGAGATGACCCACATGGCGCGGCAGACCTCTCCTGACCCACCTGCTGCTCCTCTCAGCAGTGTATTTGTCAGTCAGCCTGTTCTGCTCCCCACTCTGTCTCTGGTGAATCCTCTCAAGGCCCCTGCCCCTCTGGCCTGTACCCCAGTTCTGGATGCATAAATAAATCTTAAAAAAAAAAAAAGACACCTAGTTTGTGGCATTTCTTACATCAGCCCCAGCAAATGAATAGAAGTAAGCAAATTAATACAGGTAAATATTCTTATGATCCTCATGTCTTAGATGGGGAAGCTGAGGCATGGGAACTTACCTATTACAGCAAGTGTGTGAGACATCTATGTATTTAATGTTTTTTTTTTTTTTTTAAGATTTATTTATTTGTGCATACAGAACTGGGGTACAGGCCAGAGACTCAAGGGCGGCGAAAGACTTCACCAGAGACAGAGTGGGGAGCAGAACAGGCAGATCCAGGAAGTACACTTCTGAGGGGAGCAGCGGGCGGGTCAGGAGAGTTCTGCCACGCCATGTGGTCACCTCCGGGGCAGACGGGAATCGAACTCATGCGGAAGTGGTTTCAGCTTCTTAGTGCAGTGCTTTAACCCGCTGCGCCACCAGGGAGGGCCCGTATTTAATGTTTTAAGAAAATATAACCTTGGCTTTCGGAGGCATTGAAAGTTTTAGCACCAGATATACCTCTGTGTGAGTTTAGACACTGAAAATTTGGGGATTAACCTCTTTCTCCCTTTTGAATGGCCATACAATGTTCTTGCCTTTCTCTTAACAGACACCATCAACTCACTGATTCTTGGAGCCCCTCTCAGAGTGCCCAGCTGCCAAACCCTACCACCTTGACTTTAACTACTAACATCTCTGTGGAGAAGGGGAAGTTGCTCCTCTTGGCTTTCATCAGAAGTGGAGCTTATATGGGGATGAGAGGGGTGTTAGTATCTGAATATCTACATAGGGGGTTGGAGGGTGCTCCTGTGAATGAAGCTTTTAAATGTAAATTTGATTGATTGGCTGTTGTTACACATATTCCTCATCTTCCATGAGCCCTCTGGGAAGAAGAAAAAGGAATCCACTCATTCCTGATAAATTGATCCTCGAAACTGGTTAAAAGCCTGTCTATTTCAATTCTTTCAAAGCATCAACCTTCAAAGCAACAACAGTTTCTCATGACTGCTTCTGTTTACTATAAAATGTGTTTTGAAGAGAGAATGTTCTTGGAATTGCTACACAGATACTCAGGTGTAGAGCCCAGTTTATAGAATAACAGCAGGAGCTTCTAGTCAACAGGGTCAAATGAAGACAGTTAGCATGCGGGGCTTCAGTCAGTAAGCAGCGTCTGCCTTCTTGCTATAATTTGTGCAAGGCCGCAAAGCACAAGCTTTCAAATTGCTTCCCGGTGACTAGGGAGAGACCTTGAAACCCCACTGGGAAAAAGACAGTCCAGTGGGTAATTAGCATTAATATGCAAATCCCATTCCTGGAACCCAGAAGCAGAAACTTCTCCTAAGCACTCCCTGGTTAACAATGAAGCCAGAAAGCTGGTTCTCAGATTCCAGAAGGGGAAACAGCAGGTTAGGAGAACCAGGCCACCACAATGGGAAGATACAGAGGGACTGGGGAGAGGGAGGTGGAAGGTCAGGAACCTGCTTCTGTGCTCGGAGAACAGGAGTGTGATGGCAAGGTGCTGTCTGAATAAACGCACATGCTGTAGCACCACACAGACCTGATGGAGTCTGAGCTCTCACATGTAGTCATTTTGTGTTCTTGGGCAACTTATTTAACCTCTCAACCAACATTTTTACACCTGTTTTAATAAAAATAATAGCACCAGATGACAATATTTCTTAGACTTAAAAAAAATTATTGCCTCAATGGGCAGTTTTTATAAACATGTTCCTTTCTAATTGTCACCCCACCCATTAAATTTTAAATCATAGATGTATTTGGTTATATGTTGTATGTATGATTTGCTCTAAGGTATGTTTGTTCTCAAAAGTCATTTCTGCACTTGATGGAGATATTGCCCTAGTATGGAAAGTTCGAATCCATTCTAGATTCATCTATTTAAGCCCTACTATAATTATCAAGAGGTGGTGACTTTGGGAGGTTACTAGGTCAGGAAATAGAGGTATAATGCTGGAATTAGTGCCCTTATAAGAAGAGTCAGCCCTTTCTCTGTGCTCTCTTCTGTGACAATACACAGAAAGAGGAACCTCGTCTGACAACAGGTCATGCACTTGGACACCAGTATCCCTATCTTGACCTTAGACTTTCCAGCTTTCTCAAGTATAAGGAATAAAAGCTGTTTAAGCAGCCCAGTCTATGCTAATATATCATAGCCACCCAGGAAGACTGAGCCACCCTCTTTGATATTGTGTGCTCTAAGTATTGTTGTTGAACGGTAAATTATATATTACTGTAGATGAAGTTCTTACAAATGCTGGAGAACAAGGGTGATTATCAAAATATTTAACAAAAGACTTCCTCCTGGCACTAACCCAGGATGAAGGGGCATTGCCCACTGGAGCTCTGAATAACTGTTCACCCATCCCAGTACATGCTCTTTAAGAGTCATAATTCTTCATGTTCCTATAGACACATTATATAGTCACACCTTGCCCTGATTTCATGGCAAGGGTGGATGTCCATGTCCTTCACTAATCCTCACTTTTAAGTTTTCTTGGGTGCTCAATTTAACAAATAGCTCTCAGATTAGTCTCAAGTAAAACTTAAAACATCTTTTCACAATGTTCCTGCTAGCCCACCTATGCATCCTGTAACCAAACAGGTGAGTTTTGGAATGAAAAGCAAGCCTTCATTTGTAATTCCCCTAATTTTACTTGTATTAGGTACAACCAGTTCTAACTAAACTGGACATTTCCAGTGCTCCTATTGTATGAATTAATAGTATGAGTAGTGATTTTAATTGCTGTAGTCCTAATATTGACATAAATACTTGAAAATAATTTGGGAGGAAATAGAAGAAAGGAACCAAGGTGGATGGGTGTAGTGTGGCAGCAAGCATGTTCTGACCATTTACTACAGCAAGGCTTTCCAGTACCTTCAGAGAGAGACTTTAGTTTGGATTCTATAGCAACCTTTCAAGGCAGGTATTTCTCATGTGCCAATGACTTTGATGTCTGTCAAGATTAAGTATGCTGTCTAAAACTGCATGGTTCCTGGGCCCTCCCTGGTGGTGTAACAGGTTAAAGCACAGCTCTGTGATGCTCTCTGCAGCCACTGCAGCAGGAGTTCAATCCCCAGTCAGGGAGGTGACCCACATAGCACAGCAGACCTCTCCCTCACCTGCTGCTCCCCTCAGCAGTGTACTCCTCAGTCTTCCTGTTCTGCTCCCCACTATTTCTCTGGTGAATCCTCTCACTGTCCCTGTACTTCTGAGCTGTACTCCAGCTCTACATGTCTAAATAAATAAATCTTTTAAAAAAAAAAAAAAACTGCATGGTTCCTGAGTGCTAAAATCAGGAATTGCTTTGGTTCCAAAGTCCAGACCTATAAGTTACTGTAGTAGAAAAATGCTCTACCAGAGATAGGTGGCTCACCTGGGTCTATATCTATTTGACCGGTTCCTATAAACCTGTCAGGCCATGCATTAATACTCAAGCATCCATCATTTCCCAAAGACAAGTCTTATCTTATTGTAAGATATAGGTAGTGCCAATGAGGAAGGACAACAGTTAACAGCACTGGGAAACAGGGACTTGAAAGAGAGGACTGTGACCCAATTTATTCATAGTTCAGCTACTCTGTCCTGAGCAAGAGGAATCTGAAATAGGATGCCTGAAAAGGCTTGCCAGCTGCAGATCTGGGAATTATCAAACTCTGCAAATGCACAAACCAATTCCTTATAACTATTACTGCAATAATAATCTAGATCTAGATACAGCCCACTGTTTCTGTCTTTCTGGAAAACCCAAGCTACAACAGCATCATCCACCTATCAGAGGGTACATGCTAGTTGCTGGCTGGACCACCCTTTCTGCAGAGTCTTTCATCCTAACCCTATTTTCCAGAAGGTGAGAGAATAAGCAGTGGGGCCTCAGAAAGGGTTGACTTGCAATTTGCAAACTGTCACTACCACTACAGTCAACTGGCAATAGACATAAAGTCATTCTAGATTCAAAGAACAGGAAAATAGCTTCCTTCCTGGAGGAGTAAGAGAGAGATATCAAGTTTAGACTGTCAATATGCATGTAATAAGCAATGGAGGATTTATAATAGGGATCTTCACAAGAAAACTACCACTGTAAGTAACTGGAGGAAAGTATTAAGAAAAGTACCTAAGTGGCAATCATAAACACTCAGTAATAGGCAATCATTGTTTTTAGTGTTGCTGCTACTGTACAATTATTTGAATTCAAGAAATGTTTGCCAATTGGCAAACCTGAGGTGATTTTGATGCCTTTCAAATGTATTTCACCTGGTGAAAGAAATGAGAAAAAGTCATCAGTTACTAATAGACATGAATATTGCATAGCTAAAAAGTCTACTCTAAAAGGCAAGCCAAAAATTAATATAGGAAATTTAATAAAACTAATCTTATACTTTTCCTATAAACTGATATAATTCAGTAGGTTTACATAATCAAAATTTAATAAAATTAAGTTATGCTGAAGAAAATACATGGACTCTTGCATATTGCCATAGGATCCCAAAAGCTCAAGTAATAAAAAATCATTTGAAAATAGAACAAATTTTAAGTGTTTTTGCATCCTTTTCTTTCATCTTGTTAAAGCTCCACAATTACAATTTTTTTTAAAGATTTATTTATTTGTGCTTACAGAGCTGGGGTACAGGCCAGAGGCTCAGGGGCGGTGAGAGGCTTCACCAGAGACAGAGTGGGGAGCTGAACAGGCAGATAGACGAAGTACACTGCTGAGGGGAGCAGCGGGGGGGGGGGGGGGGTCAGGAGAGGTCTGCCACGCCATGTGGTCGCCTCCGGGGCAGGCGGGAATCGAGCTCATGCAGAAGTGGCTTTAGCTTCTTAGTGCTGTGCTTTAGCCCGCTGTGCCACCAGGGAGGGCCCACAATTACAATTTTTAAACATAGTAATAACAGAGTGAACACAGATAATGAACTCCCTGCATATGACACCAATATACTAACAAAATAAGGTGTTATGTGATCTCAAGTTGCTCTTAGGCAACTGTTCCAATTTCTCATCTCAATACTTAAAAGTACTCCTTAGGCCCTCCCTCGTGGTGCAGCAAGTTAAAGCACAGCACTAAGAAGCTAAAGCCACTTCCGCATGAGTTCGATCCCGGCCCTGGAGGTGATCCACATGGTGCTGCAGACCTTTCCTGTCTCGCCCACTGCTCGCCTCAGCAGTGTACTTCTTCCATCTGCCTGTTCTGCTCCCTACTCTGTCTCTGGTGAATCCTTTCACTGACTCTGCACCTCTGGCCTATACCCCAGTCTGTACACATAAATAAGTCAATCTTTTAAAAAATAAAAAAAGTACTCCTTAAAGCTTGAGGAGAGAGTATTGCTAAAATGTCACCGAATTTCCATTCAAAAAAGAAAGAGAAATAACTTGGGTTTTGTTTCTCAGACCTGTGTATTGGGTGGCATTCTGAGTAAAATAAGGTGAGAATGTTGGAGTTTCTAAGCCAACTCATCCATAAGCAATCACTAGCCCTTTGGTGATCTGCTAAGCTCAGATTTCATGTTTCCAAATCTTTTCAGGGTAATATTTGAAAAGGTTTTCCTTTATACTTTAACATTAAAAAAAAAAAAAAAAAAAGGTTGCCATTGATCTCTGTCACAAAGCAGACTCTGACTTCTCCCTGCTTGGAGCCATCGAATGGGTTGTGCCATCAGATGGAAATGTCCAATGCCTGCACTGACATTTAATAATGTGCTTCACTGCTCTGCCCTTTCCACACACGAATGGCTAGTGGGGACCACAGAGCTGCTCTCTCAGGTCATCCACCGTCCCTCCGTAGGAAGCAAAGGAGATGCAGATAGACCTGAAGGAGTCCCAGCCACTTGCAACTGTCTGCCCACAAAGATTAAAAAGTGCTCCCAGGTAATACTCTTCCCTGCTGACTAGGTCCTTGGAAATAAACGAAGACCAACCAAATGAAAGCAAACAAAAGCTATTCATTCAGAGTTCGCTACAGCAAGGGTCCGACACTGTGGCTCACGTTTTGGCAGTGAAAAGCTGCAAAGGGGTGAGTTCAGGTGTGCCATGAATGAAGTGGATGGCTGAGGGAAGCTGGGGTTGGCTAACTAGAAGCAGGACCCCCACTATGGTCAGTTAGGGGAGCATACCTGGCTCTTTCTGGGTGGCGGAGGTGGAAAATAAAGTAGGGAAGCTCGCAGTTATTGAACAAGTTCTGGCCACTTGGGGTTGATTGTTCTGGTTTAGTTTTTCCTCAATTGTCACTAAAGATAGCAATCTGATTTCCAAAAGTCTAACTTTCAGCAGGATGACAGCTGGGCTATATATTTTAGGTAAGAGATTAGTTTCCTGAGCAGGTTGCTACAGGGTCATGGGTCAGAGTTCTATTTTTATATATGGTTTGGCACAATGTCTGTTTGGTTCTGTCTCAGCCCTAAATGACACCAGACCAGGTGCAGTGAACATTAGCTGATGAGTCTAATTTGAATCTGATCAGGCCTGCCTAAAGGAGGGTCCCTATCCCAAGCTGTCTCCCCTGTTTAGATATCTCTCAACATTTATTAACCAAGGATGATCATCAAAGCACAGGCCTTTCTCCTGCATTGATGTGAACTTCTGCAGACAGAAACTTTTGCTGGTCTTGCTTCACTTCAAATTATACAAACTAGCATATATCAAACAATTGGAATCTAAATTTACTCTCAGCTAAAATAAAAAGGTTTACACATTTCATGTTTTCTTACAATAGAGAGCACATCTCATTTACAGAGATAACATTTTTTCTGAAAGTAAACCAAGTGTGATATCTGAAGTATAGATAATTAAAAAATAATTTGTAAGGCTATCACAATATTCCTCTGGAGCTCTGAAGCCAGCCTCTTCCAGAATTTTAAAATATGTAGCTATAGTTTGACCCAGAGTACAGGATGAGAAAATGGGGTGGTATGAGTCAGACATAAAGTAGAGTAGAAAAAAATTTACTTGAAAAGGAGCTTAACATGCCTTCATTCCAAACTGTCCTCTCTAGAGTTGCCAGACCACCTATGAATTAACCTGGTAATACAAGTGTTCAAAGAAAAGGATCAGATTTCTGTACTGAATCTCAAGCTAACATAAGACAGAAGAATGAGAATGTAGGCTGTGTGTAAGAAAACTCTTCACTTTGGCTGGTGTTTGGAGAGCTGGTTCTTACTAAAGAAGTCATTAGGGCCCTCTCTGGTGATGCAGTGAGTTAAAGCACAGCACTAAGAAGCTAAAGCCACTTCAGCTTGAGTTCAATCCCCGTCCCGGAAGTGATCCACATGGTGCAGCAGACCTCTCCTGACCTGCCCACTGCTCCTCAGCAGTGTACCTTGTTGATCTGCCTATTCTCTTCCCACTCTGTCTCTGGTGAATCTTCTCACAGCCCCTGCACCTCTGGCCTGCACCCCAGTTCTGTATGCATAAATCAATAAATCTTTTTTTAAAAAAGTCATTATTTGATTTATAGTGTTACTGAAACCCCCAAGATTTGTTTAAAAGTTGGCACTCTTGAACTATAATGTTATTAAAAACTGCTAAACGGTAGACAAACCTCTGTACCATGGTGTATTTCCAACATTTCAATGGGACAATCCATCGTCAGCCAGAGCAAATGCATTTTGCAACAATAGGCATCTTCTGCCTTGACATCACAACCTCAATTTTCTTGGGCCTGAAGCATAATTGTAGCTGATTGGTGTTTATCTCCAGATACACACTTTGTTAACAAAGTAATGAAATTAAATGTTCCACAAATGAACACTTACAGGTTTTAGACATTTTCCTCCTGAACACAGATTCTAGAAGCTATATCCCTTATAAAGGAGCTTAGCACTGTATATCCTAAGGTTTCTATGTAGCACAGCTGCAAATATTCTTCAATACTTTGGATGGATACTATGTGGTAACTGAGAGAGAATAATACCAGGAACATCCTAGCTATTTAGTAGATGTTGATTATTATTATAATTGAATTTTTACAACAACAAAAAAATGTTTTGGAATGTTCTCTTGTAGAAATTCTTTCTTTTATAGAAATTTTTACAATATAAGTCAAGCTCACGCAGTCCATATTGAAGTGATAAAACTATTGATACATTACTACTAAAATGTATTATAATAAGTGGGATTTAAAGACTGATATGAACATGGCACAATGACACATCTGCATTAATTTGAACTAAAAATTCTAAGTATCCTCTCCAGTATTCACTCATTTTGAAAATATTCGCTAAGAGTTCTCTCTGTGCTAAGTACCAAATTGATGATGAAGGTACAAAGATGGTTAAACACAGTCCCAGTCCTCAAGCTTTCACTGTCTAGGGAGAAATCAAACGGGACAAGTGGTGTTAACCTTACATGATAAATGCTACCAGCGAGATTGATCTTTGAAGTTTTCAGGTCCCAAATGGGAAGGGGATTAATTCTTCTGTGATGGACCAGAGAAGGCTGATAATCAGCCCCGGAATTACCACCATATTAGATGTTTTGATTAAGCAGGACCTCAGCATTCTTGAATGTGGAGGAGGAAGGCAAAGTTAAGAGGGCATTACTGGGTACAGAATTAAAAGAAAACAAGGATGCACTTCCTAAATTTACCCTTCAGTTTGCACCATCCACCCACTGAGATTTCCAGTTGTATCTTATTTTGACTTCCACTGAAACACAGACCGCTCTGAAAAACAATACAAAACAAAAGTAAAAAACTATTTCCGCAGGATAATAATGTATTTCCTTGGGGATCACAAAAGTCAGTTAAAATAAAACAGGAACTACAATTATTCTATGGTATTTTCAATGGTTGAAATTCCAGTAAAATTCCTTTCTCCCTGGTGGTGCAACAGAGCAGGACACAGCCCTACAAGCAGCTGCTTTGGTGCTAGTTTGATCCCCAGCCTTCAGACCCTGAGGTGATCTACATGGCTCAGCAGACCTCTCCTGACCCACCCACGGCTCTCTCAGCAGTGTATTTCGTCTATCTGCCTATTCTGCTCCCCACTCTGTCTCCAATAAATCCCTTCACCCCCCACACCTCTGGCCTGTAACCCAATTCTGTATGCATAAATAAATAAATCTTTAAAAAATAATACTAGCCATTTCTAGCCACATAGATTCTCAGTAACCTTGCAATGACTTTTAATCACATGTGATCTCTAGAAGGAAGAAAAGAAGCCATGCCAACTAGACCCAGGGCAACTATCTAGGACAGCAAATAGGTCTTTGTACTGGAGACCTCTGTGCCTGGGTTGGCACTACACTGCCAGGCCAGACATTCATCAAGATGTACTTTAGGAGACAAAACACAGTGAATTCTCTTTTTCAGAAGAAACATGCAGTATTAAGTCAAATTCCAATATTTCTCACCCTGTACTATCTGCCAGACAACAAGAAAATCCAGAGCATGGTGTTTTATACCCACAGTCTAGGTGCAATTGATTTACTTTCATTGGAATCATTCATCTATCAGAGCTGAAAACATAAATGTCAAAGCAGCCATAATATATTTGCACCAATAAAGTCATCGGTTATGCTTTCATACCACATGGAGAGAAGGGACTTTATTAACCTTCATGAGGATTAAATACAAAGACAACATTAAAGGAAAACATTTGCTAGTATTTGGGGTAACTAGTGTGTGGGTGGGTGAAATGGGATAGAATGAAGAAAATGAGTAATAATTGGGGTCCTAAGATGAGAAGAGAAAGTAGCTCTTAAATGCTCCTTCTGATGCTTAAATCTTTGGTTCCCATACAGCACTCACTGTTCTCTCATCGCAATTTGTCATCATTTTCTCTCCATTGTGCAATCCATAGATGCATGCAACTTATTAGCAAACTATTTCCCCGACTTTTCCACAAGCTATTATCTAAGTAATATTATTTCCTTACAAAATGAGAGAACATTAACTAGGCTCTCTAAAGCCAGTGAAGCATATGGCAGGTCAGAAACTGCCTCTAGAATAAAGAGTGACATAGACACGCCACCTTTCGTGCCCTCAAATGTTATTGGGGGATGTGTATGTCCTGAGGGGAAGGATCTTTCTTTCCCTAGTGAGTTTTTCCCCTGATGTCTGTAATATCTCTTTTTGTTCCATCAAGGACTAATCTCAGGAAAGGAATGTCAAATCACTCGATAAATACACACATCACTTGAAAGCACCGAGAACCAAATCTTACACTAGAGTAACAAGCTTCTGATCATGAAATTTCTGGCATCTACATATAGGAATGGGGACTGGCAACAAGCTGTTCTTTTGATAGAAGACATAAGATGCAAATCTCTGATTAAATATCATTTCAGGCAACTTAGCAGCCCTTTAATGCACTCAGGCATCTTGAATTTTGATTGTCTCAAATATACATTGATAGAAGGAAGGTTTTGCATGATAGAGTAGGAGGTAAGATCTCAGTTTCTCATTAGACAAAAAATAAGAGGGCTTTTGAAGAGTAGCATGCATATTACTGCATTGGTGTAGCTCAATTCATGTTTCTAATGCACACATCAGGAGTCAGCCCTCTGCTATATACTGTAGTAGCAGAGGTAGCTCCCTGGCTAAATGGCAGGTGGACACAGACAGGTCCGAAATAAATCAGGTTGACCCTTCTGGGTTTTCTGCTGTAACTTATCCCACATTCTCAACAAAATCTCTAGGGAACACCAACTCCAGACCAGATCCCTCTTTTCATAAGGATTTCACATACTTTCCTACATCACTTGGTAAGAAAACAGTGCATTTTAATATGACACAAACACTATCTTGTCAAGCACAACTTTTATCAGGGTGATTTAGGGAAGACCTTTCTATTGCCGAGGCCCTTAGTCCCCTTGGAGATTTACCGAGAAGCTTATAAACACCAAAATCAATCTCTAGCACCAGAAATCTTTGTTTCATAAAACTTAGAAGAATCCGTTATAACCTGTTTGTGTTGAACAGAGAATCAATGCACCATGATTTAATATAGGTGACTAAAATAGCTCATCCAGGGAATAGGTAACTTGAGGTTCAGATTATGTAAACCATTCACCTGCAGAAAGACAATGTTGATTCTAGCACTATGGCTCTGTAAGTATGTGTGTGTGTGTGTGTATGATATTTTAAAATGTATTTACACATACAAGAACTGGCATGTGGGCCACAGGTGGGGGTGAAACTGAGAGGAATTACTAGAGACACAGTGGGGAGCTGTGAGAAACATGCTAAGTGTTATCAAGGGGACAGAGAGAGAGAGAGAGAGAGAGA
>NW_004567109.1:45279485-45374436 GCF_000260355.1 Condylura cristata | reverse complement strand
AAAAAAAAAAAAAAATTAAAATCTCTTCAGAGAAAGTGTTCCTGGAATCAAACCTTTTAAGGTGAAATAATAGTTCATCTGACAAAGCTGCGGATGAAGAAAAGGCATTATATCATCAGGCTTAAAGGCAGGAACGGATGGAAATAATGATGAGGTCCATGCAAAGGGAGGGAGCATCATATGACAGTTGTGTGTTGTATGTAAAGCTCAACCGGTGTGTTTTTTAATAAAAAAGGACATTTTAGGGTGATGCCAGGATGACTTGGATCCAAAACTCTTTAAACATAAAATTTTACATGCAAATTTACCAATGTCCTGACTGCACTTTGCAGGCTCAATTTCTAGCTTAAGAACTAAAGCTGGAGAGGATTTAGCCAAAAAATTTACATAACCAAAGTCACTTGGGGAAAAAGAAAAGAATCACACTGGCATCAATAAGCATGACAGCCTGGTAAGGTGAATCAAGAGAGACAGAGCGGGGGAACAGAACAGGCAGTTCAATCCACATGACTAAAACTGTTGCAATAGTCCAGAAAAACAGGCACAATTTCTTCTGTATTGGCCAGTTGCAAGATAGTAACAGGGGTTTGTATCATCTCTGACCCAGACTGGATATTTTCAAAAGTACATTTCCAACTAATGTTTAGTGCTTAGAAATAGAGCTTTCAGTGGAGTCAAAAATGGAAGAAAAAAGCCATACATGAATGAAGAGCAAATTCTGAATCCTCCTCTTCAAGAGCGTGGCCACCCAGCAAGAGTACTCACTCCCCTATTCATCATTCAACACACAGAGTCAAAAATGCAAGTTTTTTCTTTCAACACAAAGTTCATTCTGAGAGCTAGATAATAAAATTGTGCAGAGATCATGTAATAACAGAGATAGCCCTTCAGTTAAAGTATTTTTATCTTAATAACTCTTACATCAATAAACTGTACATTGCAGCTAAATTGAGAAATCTATCACTCATTATATAAAACAAACAGAAAGTCTCTCTTGCCACTGTTTACAGTCAAGTTTGATGAAAGAACACATCATAGTTTTTTTTCCTTGTTTTGAACAGCTGGGTGCATGAAATTAAAGGACAGAGGGATGCAGGAAAACACAGGGTACAAATCCCTGCTGCTTAGTCACTTAGCCAAGCCACTATGAGTTGGAATGGTGGGTAAGAGATAACCTGACGGACACAGGACAAGCAATCCCAGGGAGTAATGGGAGGAAAGCTTCAAAGTCCAAGAAAATGCTAGAGCCAATGAAACCCACAGTTAGTTGTGGAGTATTTTAAGCTGCCTGATTTCAAATGGCTGTGTCAGAACAGCCAAATCCACCTTCTGGTGGTAGCACCATGACAATAAAAGCTCCTTTATAGGTTATTAAATAATTGGCCCCAGGGTACATGATCAACCCATAACCCAGACTCTTTGGATTTCTCCAAAGCCCAGGGTTCTTTGCACCACAAAATATGATTTTATGATGCAATATGATTTCGTAGATTTAAGGCTTCTTGGGCAATTCATCAAACTATAGTCATGGCCCATATGCCTCTAATGTTTATTTTCGTTAAGAGTTCCAATAACTAAAAAAGGTATTTTTTAAAAAGATTTATTTATGTATGCCTACCAAAGCTAGAGTATATATAGGCCAGAGGTGCAGGGGGTGGAAGAGTGGGAGGGAGGAGGTGAGAAGAATCACCAGAGTAGAGAGCAGAAAAGGCAGATCTACTGAAATTCACTGCTGAGACCAGTAGACAGGACAGGACCAAAGCTAGGTGTATAGGCCAGAGGTGCAGGGGGATGAGAAGAATCACCAGACAGAGTGGAGAGCAGAAAAGGCAGATCTATTGAAAGTCACTGCTGAGACCAATAGACAAGACAAGAGAGGTCTGCTGCTCCATGGGGTCACCTCCCTGGCCAGGGATCAAACTTGCTGCAATGGCTACCAATAGCTTCATAGTGTTAAAACTTAACTCCTTGAGCCATCAGAGAGGCCCCAAAGAAGTATTTTTTTAAATTTACTCTTCCACCCCACCACTTCTACCTGCCCACTGGAAATCTGTCCTGAAACCTTCCATTTACAAAGTCTTCCCTCTTTACCCCACAAGGATGCTTATGCCAGGCTGCACTAATTTGCAACAACCACTCCAGCATATTAAGTGAGGCCCTAGGAAATTTAAACCAAAGCACACTCTGAAAATTATGAGAAAAAAAGAATTGGGGTAAAATGTTTCTACTTAAGCAGAGTTTGCCATTGTATATTTTCAAGCAAACATAAAACATTTTTGCTTTGGGTGTGGGATGGAAGAGTAAATTTAAAAAATACTCTTTGGGGTCTTCCTGGTGGCTCCAGGGGTTAAGTTCTAGCACATAAGTAACAAAAATAAACCTCTTCGCCACTCACTAACTGGTATTTTCTCTGTAGTGGCCACCATATGCCTGAATGACTCCAGTCCAGTCACCTGGGAATCCAGACAATCCTTCAGGTCTCAAGAAATTCATCCCTCAAGCTCAACTTGTTTAGCACAAGTTATGAGACTGGGTTAGAGGAGACATGTGTCAAACAGATCTCTCTCTCTTTTTTTAATTTATTTATTCGTACAGAACTGGGGTACAGGCCAGAGATGCAGAGGGTAAGAGGATTCACCAGAGACAGAGTGGGGAGCAGAACAGGCAGATCGGCGAAGTACACTGCTGAGGGGAGCAGTGGGCGGGCCAGGAGAGGTCTGTCGCTACATGTGGATCTTCTCCTCCGGGGCAGGCAGGGATCAATTCATGCAGAAGTGGCTTAAGCTTCTTTGTGCTGTGCTTTAACCAGCTCCCCACCAGGGAGGGCCCAAAACAGATCTCTTTTGACCATGGAATTTTATTCAATTACAGCCACTATAAAATAATTGGACAGGGACCCCTGTGGTAGTGCAAGGGGTTGGGACTCAGCACTATGGAGCTATCTGCAGCCACCGCAGCATGAGTTCAATCTCTGGCCAGAGAGCTGACCCACATGGCAAGCAGCCTTTTCTGTCCTGCCTACTGCTCCCCTCAGCAGTGTAAATAGTTGATCTGCCGTTCTGCTCCGCACTCTGTCTGTGTGAATCCTCTCACCCTCTGCATCTTTGATCTACACCCCAGCTCTTGCATGCATGCATAAACAAATCGTTTTTAAAAACAAATAATTGGACACTTATCAAATAATGCCACTTTAGATGTCACATATGCCACAGACAGTCCCACAGCTGTTTCATATCACTCACAACGTAACACTTGGTGTCATATGGTCGAGATCCCACTGCCATTTCACTTTCAGAGCCCATCATCATCTGGGAATCCCCAGGTAGTGTTTGTGAAGAGAGCTTCTTTCTGTGCACAGGGAAGTCTGCTTAGAGGACACTCAGCCCACAGCACCTGCCTCACTGCAGAAGAAACACAGGCAGGTGAATCTCACCCGTAAGCCAGAGGTGAGACTGTGCCTGCTCTGCCCTCGCCATGGGATCACATGGAAGCTCCAAGACACCTCACGAGTGCCCAATATTTCAGGCTGTGTTGGGTTTTCTTTATTTTTTTCTTAAGATTTATTTATTTATGCATATAAGAAATGGAGTACAGGCCAGAGGGAGTATGTGTGTGAGAAGATTCATCAGAAACAGGGTGGGGAGCAGAACAGACAGATCGACTGAAATTACACTGCTGAGGGGAGCAGTGGGTGAGGCAGCAGAGGTCTCCCAGGCCCTGTGGGTCACCTCCCTGGCTGGGGATTGAACAGCGGCTGCAGACAGCTTCAGACTGCTGACAATTAACACCTTGTGCCACCAGGGAGGCCCTGCATTTGGTTTTCAAGGGTGATGTTCGAAAAACAAGGTCCCAAACTTTAGTAATGGGCTAGAAAATAACTAGGAAGATAGAAGAAGGAAGCAGATTGTTCAATCTGAACAGGTAGCTGAAGGCAGAGCATCTGCCATGTGTGGGTGTTCTGGTTATTAGGAACCACGACACAACTCCAAGGGTAAACAGGTCGTCTCATTGAATCAACCAGAGCAACGTCCACACAGGAATCAGCGCCTCCATTTTATAAAGGAGGAACCAAATTTCAGGAAAGTTCAAATGGCAAAGCTTCGCAGTTCTTTTATTTAAACTTATTGCATGACCTTGGGCAACATATTACATAAAATTTCCATACTGTTTCCTTAGCCATAATGTGGAAGCAATAATAGTAACTCACAGGATAATACTGTTGCTAAGATTAAATATAAAATGCAAGTTTTTAGCACCTGATATGCTAAATATATGTATCAGAAGTAACTGCAGTCTGTGCAAAAAAACAATAATGATAATGGTAGTAGTAATGACAAACACTGCAGTATTATTGCAAAGTGGCAGATTAAGATTCAAACAGGCCTCTTTGATTTGGAAACCTCTGCTCTCAACTCTTATCTACAACACACTACTTGGCTAATAAGAATCAAAATAAAAGAATCAAAAGCCAATAAGGCAAACGGGGAGGAAGGAAGAAGAGGAAAGAAAAGCGAGAAGGGGGGACCGAGATGCAAGGAAAGCGAAAGTGGATACGTATCTGACAAATACCGCTATATATAAATATACACTTAGTAAATGTATACACAATTTGGTGCAGAAAATGACAGTTTTTCTTTATCTCAAAGATAAAATATGCATATACTGTATTAGTTCTTTAGGCTGTCCTTTAGTGTACTTTGCAAGAACATATTTTATAGGACATTTCATAAACCAAATGGTACAAAACAAAGAGGCAATTACCATTAATTTATATGGAAAAATTTTGTAACATTCCCTGGCACCAAAAATAACCTAACAATTCATTCCAAAAGCACTTAACATTGCGAATAGCACTGCCATCCAGTAAAGCAGGAATAATGTGATATATACACAGCCTGTACAAAGCAGCTCCCAGGGAAGGAGCGTGGTCTGCCACTCTCACTGCTCAGGTTTCTTACTGCCTCCATAGTGGCTGTTGCAAAATAAAAGTGAAATTCCCTTTGGTTGTCTTTTCATTAGTGTAAAACCACTGCTAGTGTGGATTGTTCGTAAAAGTGAAGTGGGACGATGTGAACTTGGAAAAGCAAGAGTAGGCATATATTGCTATTCAAGCCTCCCAGGTCTCTGAATTAGACAGGAGGCTGCCTACTTCTTGAAAGGCTGCAATGTTCCTCTGTAAAGATTCCTCCTGGGCCAGATGAGGCAATCACAAGGATATCCTTAGGAGGTTTCTTCAAATTCATGTTTGCAAAGTGAGGTCAGCAAGTTACAAGGGATCTAAGACTCAGTCACTCTTGATTGGAGTGAGGAGGTACTACTTATGCTAAGACAGAAAAATTCTCAAGTTCTATCAAATGTAGCAATAAAGATTTTTCTGGCTGTTGAACACTTAGACTATCTCACCATGATAGAGATAAATTATTGGATTTCCAAAGCTTTTTCAACGTCCGCTGGACTATGATTAAAGAAAACACTACTTCTAAAAATGAAAGGGATTTAGGATCACAAGTTAATTTCCTTTTCTCCTTGAGAAAAACACACAAGAACACAAAACTAAGTGAGGATTTCTTAAAACTTTCTGTCAGTAAGGAACAGTTATTAAAGACGCAGATAGAGGTTTAAGTTTTTCCACAGGGAGTAAAAGAATACTATTATGTTTCAAAACTTAAATGTTAAAAGACCTTTGAATTAATAGATTTAATCGTGTATGAAATTAAAATGAGGTGTTATCTTAAAAGGCAGAATTTATTTTAGTACAATTCAAGCATTTTAATATATGCCCACAGGTGACTGTTTATCAGAGTTGGCATTTTTAAAATAACAAGGGATGATGCTAATACTTTTTTCCTAACAAGATTTGTAATTTATGTAGCAGGAGCAACTTAATGTGCTGGTGATTTGTCCTCCTGCATCTGTAATTGATGACAAAGCACTAATTTTTACACATCAAAGAAATTAAACCTAGCTTTCCTGTGCGTTACTGACCTTTACTGTGCCCAGAGAGTTTCAGAAGAAACAAATTACACTGCAGTAAAGTTTCTTATTTCCTTTCCACATTCAGTGGTGGCCTGAAAATGGCTAATCAGTAAATAAACTTTTGTCTTTAGAAGATGCTGTTCCAATTTGGGCTGGCTGTGTGGGGGGAGGAGGGGGTGAGGCTGGGGAAGAAAAGGGAAAAGAAAAACAGCTTCAAATGGTGATTCTATCTCCTTCTACCCATACACTATTCAATTTATCCTTAATGATGCAAATTAAGCGGTATCCTTCACATGAACTGCATTCAGGCTAGAACAGAAAATTTAAGACACAATTGGTGAGATTCTTTAGATTAGATGTTCCAGAGATTTTTTTCAACAACAAATATCTTTCCAAGACATTTGAAAGTCCAGCACTATTCTGGCACTGGGGGGATATGAGTGAACACTTCAGGCATAGGTCTTGGACCATGTCAAGTTTACATTCTACTAGAGGAAAATTGATAGATACATACATACATACATAGACAGATACATACATACATACACACATACATACACATATGTGTGAGTGTGTGTGCAATTGCAGATGATGACAAAGGAAAGTAAAAAAGAAAGAATACAGAGTAGAGGGAAAGAATGTAATTTGAACAAGAGCCCAAGGGTGGTGACAGTTATACAGGTATCTGGAGGACACGTGTTTCAGCAGAAAGAACAGCAACTACAAAGAGCCTGAGATGCACATACTTGGGGATTGGGGCTCAAAGAACAGTAGTAACACTAGTATGGCTGAGGCAGAGGATAAGAGTGCAAAAAGTATGAGGTAAGATCAAAGAAGAAAGAAAATCTGCTAGGAGTCGAACACACGAACTAACCTGTTTAAATGCTTTTAAATCAACAATAAAATCTACGAGGACTCTGTGAATCTCCAGAGTATGGCAATCCTGCCATCTCCAGAAAGCACCATTGTAGGCACACACTTGTCCGCATCTGTCTCCTGAAACTTCCATTCACCGCATCCCTTTCTGCCTTCAGGAATGCCAGAGAGAGAAGCTGGGTACTGTTTGCCCTAGTATGAGACTGCCACCTCTTCCTACTGTTCTCTAAGACAAATGTCTTGGTTTCTTCCAACCTTCCACTCAGAAGGTTACAGTTGCCAGCCACTCACTGTCCTGGCACTTTTCCCTGAGCACACTCCAAGCTTTCGAGAGGCATTCAGAACTTGATGCAGCATACATTGTTCCATGCAAATAAATATGGAGTGAACAGAAGTAGGGAAGCTCTCCCTCAGCCTGAACCTGTGGTTCTCAAATTTGGCTGCACATTGGGATCATCTGGAGGTGGAAGAAGGAAGTTAAAAATTCCCATGCCAAAGCTGCATCTCACACCAATTAAGTCTGAATGTCTGGCAGTGGCCCAGTTATCAGCATTTTTAACTTCCCAAGAATTCTACTATGCAACTCTGACTGTCTTATTCTTATGGAAGACTTAACTCTGGCAACAACATCAAGAGGTGAAGATACTACGTTTTTTAAGTCCCCAATTTTATTTGTACACTGTGTGTGTATTCTCTGCCCACTACTGTTGCAATTTTTAATCAAATAGATATCATCACAATTTTCCTTATTAAACTTTAAAGGATTCAATTTAGCATATCTTTTTAATCTACTAAGCTCCCTCTGAATTCTGCCTCTTATCCAGATTAAGTCATCCACAAATTCAGTCGCCATATCTTTGTTGTGGGGTATAAATACTGGCAAGGGCAGAGTGAAGGATTACCCCATAAAATAATACTAGAGGCCCTCTTCCAAGTTATGTTCATGTTAACGTTTAATATAATTTGTGAACAGTTAATATTCACAAAGCCATATGATATAGATATTATTGTGCCCACTTTGAAGATCAGGAAAGAGGGACCTAGGCAGTGAAATGACTACTTAGGATCACATAGATTAAGTAAAAAGAGAAAAGAATTGAAGGTAGGTCTATATTTGAGTCCCAATCTCATGTTTTCTTCATAACTGGCTTTTCTTTGGCTATTTGATTAGCAAATCAACTGTCTTATTACTCAGCGACCATTCCTTCAAAGACAGCATGAGAACTTTTCTATTTTATCTTGCTAATAGAATCAACCTTATTTCTCTAATAGTCATTCAACAGATATTTATTGAATATCTTCTATGCTGCAAGCAATAAAAAAATTGAGAACTCAGCAATGAAGAAAATAGATCAAAAACTCATTCTTTCATGAAATTTAGATTGTTATGCCAGTCACAGAAGGAAATGAAATGAATGTGTCATAACTTAACTTAGTGAACCCTGATGGCTCCTAATTATCAAAACTTCCTTTTATGAGTTCTCAGAAATCACTCTTTTGTGATTTGTTCCAGAACCTTTTCCAGAATTTATTTTGCAACAATCTTAAAAACATCTCATGTGCTTTAAATAAATGGCATATTGCTTTTAAATATATGAGAAGTGAGAAAATCTGGAAATTTGGTTGCATCGTAAAAAGATGAAAATATCAAAGCTAGCTCTCTATGCCAGTGCTGTCTCACAATACTCTCAGCCATGATGGAAAGGTTCTCTATCTGCGTTTTCCACCAGCCACATGTGGCTATGAAGTGTGACTAAGAAAATAAATTGTTAATTTTATTTAAATTTAAATATTCACATATGACTGGTGGTTGCTTTATTGCACCAACCAACTCCAGGGGAATCTGAATTATGAAGTGATTACTTCTCAAAGGTGGGGGAAAGGGGGAAAAAACTTATAAACTCACTCTGTAGGGTGTTTGCTCATTGCTTTTTCTTTGAATTACATTTAATGCTTGTCCCCCAAAACAATCCCCAAAGATAATCAACTGATATATTCATAAAATGCAAGCAATTCATGTAAGAATTAAAAGAAATTAGGTAGTGGTCATACATGAAAGTTATATGGTTTGTCTCTGAAAACACACACTTACGGAATTTCTTTTTTAAGATTTATTTATTTATGCATTACAGAACTGGGGTATAGGTTAGAGGTGCAGGGGCAGTGAAAGGATTCACTGGAGACAGTGGGGAGCAGAACAGGCAGATCTACGAAGTACACTGCTGAGGAGAGCAGCGGGCGGGTCAGGAGAGGTCTGCCACGCCATGTGGTCACCTCAGGGGCAGGCAGGGATCGAACTCATGCGGAAGTGGCTTTAGCTTCTTAGTGCTGTACTTTACCCTGCTGTGCCACCAGGGAGGGCCCTCTCATGGAATTTTTTAATCGAAGGACAGGTACTTGAATAAGTGCCTGACTTCCCTTAATATATATGGGCTCATCTGCTGGGCTATGCCCAGAGAAGGCAGACTTTTATACAGACTTCAGAGTTAGAATGAAAACCTGGCTCTATTCTCCTCTCTAACAGATTGTGTACTTATTTGTTGTTTTAATGTTATGAGACTTCATATGATCTTCAACAAATGCTCAATTGGTCTATAAGTTAGCATACCCCTGTGATTCTACTAGGCATAAGAACAAGAAAAGGATTATGTTCTTCATAGGGCAGACACCAGCAAGGGAATATTTATTCGCAGCATCCACACTTTCACGTCAAATATTTTTCAGCATTGTACTGAAATCCATGCAAAACCATGATGAAACACTGTATTCAGTACAAGCTACTGTAATAAATGACCCACACACAAATTTTTGCTAGCTGAAATTATTTCAGAATCTCATGTGGATTGATGGAGGAAGGGGGAGTCTCTGTTCCATGCAGTGTTTCAGAGACCCAATATGCTTCTATCTTATGGTTCCATCATCCTCAAGCTTTCTAGTCATTGGGTAAAGAAAAAGAAAATAGAGAGGATCATACAGGGTGACTTTTAAAGGTCAAATTTTAAAGTGTCATATGAAGGCTTGACCTTCCCAGATGTTCAGAACAAGCCTCCAGACATGTGTCATTTTAGCAGATAGATTATTTTGAACTTAGGTCAGTCAAGGCTCAAAAGACTCATTTTTACTACTACCAAGAAGAAAGAAAATAGGGGATATTGCCCAGAATTCGAAAATTTAGCTAAAATAAATTTTCAATGGGAAAACCTATTCATGTGTTAAGGTCATCATCTAATTACAGAATATGTGCATGTTCAACATTTGAGACACCTACTCACCACGTGAGTGAGTCCCCTTCCTCTTCCCCTGAATTCTCATCAGGCCCCTATCACACTCTCCACCTCAGTATGAGGATGTCCATCCATTTTGCTTCACTGAAATAAAATCCTCATCTATGTAGATCTCCCCATGTGTACAAAATTTAATTCTTGTTTGAGTCCTATCAATCTGTCTGATGTTAATTTGATAACTTGATCAGTCCAAGAAGAACCCAAAGGGACAATGAGAAATTTCTTCTCCTTCCAACACATATGTCATTCATACCAAACCCCATCAGCAGAATTCAAACCCATGGCCCACTACGGCAAAAAGGGAAAATGAGATATGCAATCTCAGCTGAGGTTTGCACAGGAGGACAGGAACAGAGGTTCAACACAGGACATTATCTTTTAGCATTATCACTAATTTGGATTCTTTAAAAAGTGGCCCCAATGGGTGAAGTCATTCATTTATTCATTCATTTATTCATTTCAAGCATAAGCAGTAGGTTGATCTTTTTTCAAATATTTCTGGCACAGAACAAATCAGATTTCATGTTCAAGTCTCAGCCGTTTTCCTTTTCCTTCCCTATATTTCATATGCACAAAATGTTACTCACAAACATTAGCTAGACCAGCAAGTAACTAATAAAATAGTGCAGATAGAAAATTTATGACCAAGAAGGTAACACTCATTTTACTAGGCTGATGAGCTTCTTTTTTAACAGCCCTGAAACATTTCCAAAGATATCTACATTTTTTGATCATGTACCTGTACTTCAAAATGATATGAAAAATACCCTTTCCTCATGGAAATTATTTTTACCCCAGAAAAAAATGCAATTGTTGAATTTCTCCAACATTGCATAGTGGCACTGGAAATAAGTCCTGATGCTCTCTTAGTATTTAAAGGTTCGGGTGGCTAATCAAATTCTCCTCTAGTTTATTATCATTGCCAAAATTGCCCATTAATATCATAATAAGATGAATACCATTTCCCAGAAAACTAAGGCCTCAATCCCTTCTTCATGATCCAACACCCAGAATCCAAACCATCACGAAATATGTTTCAAATGCTCAAAAAAGAGAAGCAGCCAAAATAAGGGTCTTGATTAAAAATCAACATGATTACTGCAAGCACAGGCTAGGGACCCCTGACTGTAGAGCCCTTCGAGAATGCTGCTTATGAACAAATACGGTCCAGAAAACACCAATTTAATTTTAACAAAATGAGATTGTCTGGAAGCATTTCACTATATTTAACATAGGGGAGCAGTTTCCAAAAATGAAGCTTAGATTTTTGGATATAACAATTAGGATGCTGTCTAAGGGACAAGATCCAACATGTTATTATTACTAAATAGAGTGTTTTTCTGAGGGTAGAAATGAAGTCTTTAACATGACTGCATGATCGCAAATGGACACATACACACACACACAAAAAAAAAATCAATGAAATGTAGATGTTTTAATATCTCCTGGAAAAGCTTAAATAAGAAAGTCTAGCAATTCTGGGTAGTTACGGAATAAAAGTCCTTCCAAATTCATATATTGAAGCTCTAATTCCCAACATGACTTTGTGAGAGATGGGTTCTTAAATGAAAACTAAATGAGGTCATAAGTTTGGGGCCCTAATCTAATAGTCCTTATAAGAAAAGGAACAGAGGGCCCTCCCTGGTGGCTCAACGGATTAAAGCATAGCACTATGAATCTTGCAGCAGCCACTTCAGTGAGAGTTCAATCCCCAGCCAGAGAAGTGACTCACATGGCGTGGCAGAACTCTCCTGATCTGCCTGCTGCATCCCTCAGCAGTGTACTTCATAGATCTGCCTGTTCTGCTTTAAAAAAAAAGACAAAACTTGAGGCAAATATAGACCTGAGGCATATAGCAGAGGAAGGGGAGGGAAAGGGGTCAAAACAGGGGAGGGAAGAGCACATGTGATCATAGTAATGGCTCATGGGTGTTGTGGGCGGGGGGGGATTTATGGGGACGGGGCTACACCTGAGGGGAGAAATCAAATACTGTACAAAAATGAACAACAATGTAAGAAAATTAATAATAATAAAAAAACAGAAGAAACGATAATAATGCACAGAGCAAAGGCCATGTGAAGATAAGGGGAGAAGGGAAGGCAGCGATCTGCAGCCATGAGGACCTCACCAGAAGCCAACTCCACTGGCACCTTGACCTGAGAATTCCAGTCTCCAGAATGGTGAGGAATAAACTTTTGTTGTTTAAGACACCCTGACTGTGCCAATTTTTATGCTTAGTCCTATGAACTAACACAAGAATGAATACAGTCAACCTCATATCACATTAGATCAGGAGATCAGGCAACTAGATAGTAAGTTCAGTTCAATACAGTTAAGATCCAGGTCATAGATCTCCAAACAAAGGGCACCAAAATCCTCAGGAAATCTTAGCTACACAGAAGCATAGTGTCCCTTCAGCAGACTTGTTCGATAAGGGGTATTTCTGGTTCACAGGAGGAAAAAGAAAAACCTAAAAATCTGCAGCTCTTGGAAACAACCAGTGTGGCCAAGAAGATGCCAAGTCACTGCAGCCCCAACGTTGAGAAGATGCAGTCCTGATAGCAAGTGAGGCTATTCTGGGCACTGACCAAGGGAAGTGGAAACGAAAGCCAGCTGGTTGCGTTCCTTTGGTCAAGGTTATCTTAACAGACCTGGGTTGCGAGACTGCAACTTAGGGGCAGCATTTCTCTAGGGAAAGTGGAAGGTAGGAGGCGAGGCTGACCCACATGTCATACATTATGAAATCAGATCTGCAGTACTGACTGCAAGTCCCCTTTTAATTTAAGAATGACAGATGGAACACAAGAAGTCACTCTGGGCATGTAAAATGTTAGCAAATGTTAAGTGGTTCTTTCAAAACAATTTCCTTTGCCTTCTAATAGGTTCCTTCATCTTACATCAAGCAGATCTTACAGGTAAATAAGCAGATCTTAGTTTGCCACAAGAAATATCCCCCACCTTTACTTCTACCTCCTCCACTAAAAATACCCAGCTAAGTTATAGCAGACCGGCTTCTGCTAGCCATACTTACATCTCTGTGTGTGTTGGGAAAAGAATCCTCCGGTAGGGATGCAGACTAGACCAGGTGCAAGGCTTGGCAAGGGAAGCAGAGACTGGCAGTCTGCGCCCTCGCCTCCTGGCCCCACACGCTTGATATGAGACAATCTGTACAACATATGAGCCGCTCTGATGTAAGAGACAGTGACGTCTCATGAGCCTCTGTGTTCATGGCAGTGATAAGCCCATGCCTGGATCACAACACAAGCCCAGCAGCTGCAGGGTGCACTCCAGGTCCTCTGGCCACAGGCCAGAGGTAGCAACCACCAGGAACATCACAAACTTCCAAGACCAAGCAACTAACCGTGCAATGTACCCAGAGAACACTAGAGAATTAGACCAGTAACTCTAAGAAAGCTTTACAGATGGCAGAGAAATCATAAAAGGTCTGAAAAAGCTCCAGCACATAAGCAAAATGAGCCGCTAAACACAAACGCTTTAAAAAGTACAAGATGAAGGATGAAGCACGGGTTTCTAGAAACCAAAGAAACTCAAAACTGGGGCAAAAGAAAACAAAGAGGATCCAAGAGTATACTCATAGAGAAGTATGAGGGAAATGCCTCCAGGATACAACTTAAACTAGTGGAAAAGGACAGTCAACATCGAAAATGTTTATGATGAATGTTACTCCAAGTACGAGAGGGGCAAAAAATGGCAGAGGTGTGTGGTTGAAAAAAAAAGCCCCAATAATGACTTTAGAAACCCTCTCATCCTAATGGAAAAATAACAAGTATCTGTTATATGCACCACAGGTACTCAGAACCCTATGAGAACAGGGGCCCTGGTGCAATGATTCACCCTAGCTTTCCTGACCCACAGAAGGTGGCCTCTACATGGGTCCCCTCTCAACAGTCTGACACTTAAAAAGTGTCCCAAAGTGCCCAGACTGGACAGCCCTTGGAGCAGCAATTCCAATGCCAGAGCAGCAATTCCAGTGCCAGTCAGGGTCTGGATGGCAGAGATGCATGGCTTGCGTCATTACCTTTTTTAGACTAATCCTCCAACCAAATATCCTGTAATCGTTCAATGGGCCTGATGAAAGAGTGGCTACATGGTCTGAGTGTCTAAGACGAATCCCCATTAATATGCTGAACTACCACTCAAAAAGGATAGTATTAGAAGCGGGGCCTTGGAGAGGGGTCATTACAGTCACGAGGCCCTCATATAAAAGGTCCATGTGAGGATACAGTGAGAAGTCTGTGCAGACCAGAACCCTCACCTGGCCACTCAGGCACCCTAATCTCACACTGCTGTCCTCCAGAACAATGCGTTAAAGTTTTATAAATGATAAGATCCCCAGTCTGTGGCACTCTGTAAAGCAGTCGGAATGACTAAGTTGACACATCATGTAGAAACCATTGTCTTACTGATTGTCATCCTACAAGATGGAGCACCATCCCCAGAGCCCTACCATCCCCACCCCACTCCTACTCTGTGGGTCTGCAATGCTCCCATGGGTTCCAGGCCAGCTGGTAAAGAGAACAGGGCCAGGAAAAGGGCCCCTCACCCTGGGAAGTGGGGTGAGGACTCTCTGCCTAGAAATAGAAAGTTTTGGGGTCACGGTCCCTGTGGTGTAAAGGAGTAGCTAGGAGTCAGCCCATCACCTCACTTTGTTCCCTGACCTCTCTATGGGTGGAAGCAGCTGGAACTCAATGTTAGTGGGGGTCCCTCGGAGACACAGGAGCAGGGCTGAAGGCCTGATTTCTCTTGCCCAAGTCTAAGGCTAGTATAGCTCTTTCATGAAGTGTGCCCCAAGGTTATTTTATGTTATGTTCACTGGAGCATTTAGGTGAAAATTTAACAGTCAGAAAAGAATATGGGCTGTGGGCAATAGCAATTGAGAGAAGTTAAATTTAATATCCACTTTCAAAACAGATTTGAAAGGGTGGCAGGTGACCATCCTTACTGAGTATTCTTCCAAATGGTGCTAAACCCCACACCTACAGGAGCAGAGGGAACATACCATGAGCTGGTGCAGCTTGGGTCAGGTGGTGGGGATAGGTGGTGAGCAGGACACTGCAGGAGGGGTGTGATTCAGACTCCAAATCTTAAAATGGGGCTCACCCCTTCCACACAGAGCTATTAGGAGAATGAAATGAGACTAATCCTGTGTAAGACCTAGCACAGGGACCTAATCATCATGGTATTGTTGCTAATTCCCAAACATGACATCAAGAAGATCCCAAAGTTTAAAATATTGAATTGACAGCTCCCTCTTAATGTGTGGAAAGAAGACACTTTGAGGCTTCCGTCTTGTGAAATTCTTAAGAAATGTCAATGGAATGAAAAGTAAAACAACACATCGTTTCCTTAAGGGAAGCAAGCACTGATCCATGACATACTGTCTAATGCTGCTAATTTAGGGGACTGAAAAGTACTAAATCTGTCCTATAAAGAATGACAGGTTTGGCCCTCCCTGGTGGCGCAGCGGGTTAAAGCACTGCACTGAGAAGCTAAAGCCACTTCCGCATGAGTTCGATTCCCGCCTGCCCCGGAGGTGACCACATGGCGTGGCAGACCTCTCCTGACCCTCCCGCTGCTTCCCTCAGCAGTGTACTTCATAGATCTGCCTATTCTGCTCCCCACTCTGTCCCTGGTGAATCCTCTCATCGCCCCTGAGCCTCTGGCCTGTACCCCAGTTCTGTATGCACAAATAAATAAATCTTTAAAACAAAAAAAATAGAATGATAGGTTAACATGAGCAAGATGTTGGAGTTGTTCTGCTGGAAGTGGCCACTGAAGTATGAGTTCAGTGGCCCAACAGAAAGAACTTCACTGTTAGGTGACTATTTTTTTTTTTTTTTAAAGATTTATTTTTGCATACAGAACTGGGGTACAGGCCAGAGGCTCAGGGGCGGCGAGAGGCTTCACCAGAGACAGAGAGGGGAGCAGAACAGGCAGATCGACGAAGTACACTGCTGAGGGGAGCAGCGGGCGGGTCAGGAGAGGTCTGCCACGCCATGTGGTCACCTCCGGGGCAGGCGGGAATCGAACCCATGCGGAAGCGGCTTTAGATTCTCAGTGCTGTGCTTTAACCCGCTGCGCCACCAGGGAGGGCCAGGTGACTATTTTTAATAACTATTGCCACCTTCTAAGTGCCTTCTGACTGCCTATAATTTACTGACTGGAAGCTTTCCTGCTACTCCATACATATTTCTGAATATACAGATGCATTTTGTTTTGCTCAGAAGTACTAAATCACCTGCCTAAAGACCTACAGCTAGCAAGTGGCAATGTCAGGATTCAAATCCAGATACAATTCCAATAGCATAAGCTTCTACCACCACGCCCCCTCTGTCTACCCCATGCTGGAGAACCAAAGCCACCAGCCCTCAGCTGTCTCCTGCTGACAACAGAAGCCATGATCACTCTCACCCTGAAATGAGGTGTGGTGGGAATTCCTTCCCTGTGGCTTCCTGCAGCATCAGCATGTGAAATTATATATGGTTATTTTATAGACTCATTTTTCTGTGTCTTAAAATATAAGCTTCCAAGATCCAAAGACCAAGTCTCACATTTTGTTATATCCTCCCCATAGCTAGCTAGTACCAGGCCCCTAACATGAGCGGAGCTCAAGAAATACTATTTGACTAAATAAATGATGCTCCAAAGAGAGAAGTAATGTAAGAACCAAATGGGGGGAATATAATGGCTCTGGCTATGGTGAGAAATATAAAGGCAACTTCAATTCCAGGATGGAAAATAATACTGACATTTGTTGTTTGGGGATCCATGGTCTAATCTCCTTTAAAATCCCTAGTGCTTAATCTGTCAGTCACCACACACAGATTTAGTACTTACTGCCAGGTATTCATTCTCAATTCTTTGAAGCATAAAATCGGCAGCGTTGGATAATATAGCTGTGGAAATGCTTTTGGTTTCTTTGGGAGAAAAAAAGTATATGCACTTTCATTATTTCTCCATCCCATTGTAGATTCCCTCCTCCTTGACAACAAAAAAAGCAGCATCAAGGGCCCCATTCATAAATGCACACTAACTTTCCCTGATGACAGATGGGACTGAGTGAGATGCTCTTTTGAAAAGTTTCAAGAATCTGACTGGCACAGCATTGAGCCTCTCACTTTCCTCATGTCTGTGATGATGCCCTCCACTTCTTCAGCCATGAGGCCAGTTTTCTGCAGGCATCGTGCAAGAAGGTAGAGGGGGAGGTACAGCAGCTTCCCCACCATCAAGAAGGCAAACGGAGGCTGAGGACACTGAGCATACAGTGAACCCTTCCTAAGGGAGTCAGTCATTCTTGGCAGTCCCGATGCATTGAGAGTGTGGAAGGCATAGAGCTTTTCACTGAGAATACCATGGCAATACTGGATTAGACACTTAAAATAACTGCCTCAGTCCTTGGGGTCAATCAGCTCGAAGCGGGCCAACCCTTCACTCAGCACACATGCAAGGGGTGCTGATTCTGCTGGGGGTTGCTGATTTTGCTAGGGGTTGGGCTATTAGGTAAAGGAAGGGATCTTGTCTGCCTTGAGGGTTCCACAATCCAAAACACAAAGGATGATGCGAGTAACAGCAGTCCTGGAGAGTCAGAGAATAACTGACAGGAGTGAGTACTCACTCCATGCCCAGCATTGTCCTAAATGCATTTACATATATCAATTCAGCAAGTCTGCCTAGGAAGCCTAGGAAGTAATACGATTGTTATGTAAGATTTCAAGGTCATGGGTAATTTGATGGAATGTTGTGGAAAGCCAAGGAAGTCTCAGTAACTGCTCTCACTCATTTTTCTTGAGTCTACCAGTAGCATTTACAAAATTGAGATTATAAAAGTAAAATTTAAACTAATAAATTCTATCAAACAAGTCTCCAATACAGACTGCTCCTAGAAAAAGACTGCTATTGTATGATTTTAGCAACGAGACACACAGCCAGAGACATGGAACAGTATGAACAAGCACATCTGAGAAACACCGCTCCTGGACATCCTGGCCATTCTCTCTTCCCCTTCACCCCTTCTCCCAGCTCCACAGCAGAATAAAACAGCTGCCTTCCATCATCAGAGCCTCCAAGAGCACCCAGCTCCACCCTACTCCCCTCTACACCAGGCTTGCTTAGTGATCAAAGGAGCAGTCGCTATAACAACTCTTCCACGTTAGAATTCAGAATGATTCTGGCAGGTAAGAAGACAATAATCTATACTCTTTGGTGAAAACCTAATGAGGGCGGAAAATATTTCCAAGAATTCCCATACTTTAAAAACACAATTTCCATCTGAATCAACATGCTAAGTGCGAATCATTTTTATTTATCATTAAATATTTACTACTTATATTTTCTTATCACCCCTCATCATTTATTCATTTCTGGCATTCAGACATATTTCTCAGATGTTTACTGAAGAGTTGCACACATATGTTACCTTTTCCCTTCATTTGACTGTAATTCTCAGGAGGGCGAGGTCTGCACCACTGATTCTAAATCTCCGAGTATACCAGAATCACCTGGGGCCTGTGAAACTCTCCAGTCCCAGCCCCCACTCCAGAGGTTTTATTTGATTGATATTGGGAAGTTTTTAAAGCCCAGAGCTCTGGTCTGGTCTGCACATGGCTGCATGATGGAACTACCTGAGGAGCTCCTGAAAGGTGGGGTGCATAGGTCTCTCTCCAGACACACCCATTTAATTGACCAGAGTGTAACTTTCATTGATGGACGTGTATCCTTTATTGATCTGAGTGTTCCCTCCACTGTTGTATGTCCTCCACTGATCTGAGTGAACTCTATTGTTCTGAGTACTGTGTGGGTCTCATTTGGAAAGTGTTCCAGGTGACTCTATCCTGAAGCCAAGACTGAGAACAATGTTCCATTTGGTGGGCACGTATCCAAAGACCGAACCCAGCACTTGTACATGGCTGGGAGTTACTGAGTTTTCTTCAATATATGATAATTTCACTCAAAATATTCCAGCCCTCATTCTATGGCTTCCCATGAATCAATCAGAACCTATAAAGCTCAATCATATGTTAAACTTGTATCCTTATAATTCTGTAGACCTCATTGTCTTAGAAAGTATGTCCTTCCTTAACAGGCAATTTCTTCATAATTAAGATGAACTAAAGAAGATTCAGATCACTATATTCAACACTAAGGGCATATGGCCACATCAATACACACCTAATAAATCATTACTTGGAAAATGCAACACTCTAAGGTCACAAATACATGACTCGCTTGTGTTTTTAAGGACAGAGATTTTACCGGAAAAAAAATTGATCTTAACAGCTAAGACTGACCAGTTTCCTTAGCCAAAAATAGGCAGTCTCTGACTGCAGACACTTCATACTTCACTCATTTGATATCTTCTAAGAATCACTTCTACTTCCCCTTACAACCACTCACCATTCACACTCATCAGTTCCTACAGCAGAGAGGAGTAGTGGGTGAGACAGGAGAGATCTATGTGGGTCAGCTCCCTGGGCAGGGATTGAACTCATGCCACAGTGGCTGGTAACAGTGTCATAGCCTGAGACTTTAAGCACTGCACCACCAGGGAAGTGCTGATGCTCAGCTTTTTAAAAACAAACTTAGAGTTTCACCCATATATACAGTTCCTCCAAGATATCTTTCCAAGATCTTGCAGTGACCTGACACAAAGAGGTTCACAATACATGACTGCATGAATTCCTATAAAGCCTTGAAGCTTTATATATATATATATATATATTTATACATATGTAAATGTATATATACATGTTTTATATGTATAAATGTATATATACATGGTTTATATGTGTGTATATATACATGTATATGTATATATACATATATGTGTTATATATGTTATACACACAGACATACATACACACAGAGACACACAATTCACCCACACCTACCTTAGAGAACCCCCTAAGAAACATCAGTAGTTTTCCCCTGCACTCTGGGTAACAACATTGCCTTTTAGCTAAACTCAAAGTCAAAGGTATGTGCACAGCTTTGTCTCTGTAGGTTATCCTTCTACTGCAGTTAGAAATTTCCCCTCAGTTGCTCTACGTCCTTCATGGTTATCTTGGCATGTAGTCACTTTACCCAGAAGGAAATGCTGACTCAACTCATTACTTTTGCTTTAATGGCAATTCCATTACCTTACCATGTGGATGCTCCAAAGCTTTGGAATACTTCAATTTTACTAATGCATTTGTCAATATATTTTGCACATGCCGAATGCTGTGTACATGGAGATTATTAGTAATTATAAACTGGAATTACCTTTCTGCATCCAAGGACAAATTCTTGCCCTTTTGCCGGTTCCCTATTAGAATCCCAAATGATACTTGTTTGAAGGCACTTCTTACCTTTTTGCTGTTGCCTGACTCATAACCTCTTCCATTGTGCTTTTTCCTCTTACTCCTTTAATTTAGTAACTCCTCAAAAATATACTTTATTTTTCTCTTTGTGGTTCTCCTTTTTTGAACAACTATTCTCCCTATCTACCTGCACCAGAATTTCTAAGCAGAAGAACCAATCTTTTTCCTACACACAAAAGAACCACAAACAACTGTTGTCTAATACAAACCTGCCATTCAGCCACCTATATATTCACTTTCTGTCTCAATTAATTCTCATTTGTTTTCAGGTTGCCAATCCAACCATAAAGATTTAATAATATGGGCCGGTTTTTTTGGTTTGTTTGTTTTTGGGGGGGGGGCGGGGCACAGGTTTGTTTGTTTCTGTACGCTGCCACATTTTCTAGTTGGGCTGCAGGAGAAGTCTAAAACATCAAGCATGGATGCCATTTCAATGGCTCTTTCCATGACCCTCCAATTTTGGGTCTCAAAATATTTGTTTTTATTAATTAAAATAGCAACTAATGAGCCCTCCTTGGTGACGCAGCGGGTTAAAGCACAGCACTAAGAAGCTCAAGCCACTTCAGCAAGAGTTGAACCCCCACCCTGGAGGTGATAACATGGTGTGGCAGACCTCTCCTGACCCTCCTGCTGCTCCCCTCAGCAGTGTACTTCGTTGATCTGCCTGTTCTGCATCTCTCTGTCTCTGGTGAATCCTCTCACCCCACACCTCTGGCCTGTACTCCAGTTCTGTATGCATAAATAAATAAAACTTAAAAAAAAAAAAAGCAACTAACATTGTCTGATGACTGTGCTAGCACGGAGTACTTTATAGGTATTTTTATTTCTCCATCTTAAAACCCTGTGTATTCTTTTTTTTTTTCTTTTAAGATTTATTTATTTGTGCATACAGAACTGGGGTGTAGGCTAGAGACTCAGGGGTGGCGAAAGGCTTCACCAGAGACAGAGTGGGGAGCAGAACAGGCAGATCTACAAAGTACACTGCTGAGGGGAGCAGCGGGTGGGTCAGGAGAGGTCTGCTGCGCCATGTGGTCACCTCCAGGGCAGGCGGGGATCAAACTCATGCGGAAGTGATTTCAGCTTCTTAGTGCTGTGCTTTAACCCGCTGAGCCACCAGGGAGGGCCCAAAACCCTGTATATTCTTAACCCTACTTTAAATTAAAAGGTGCCATCGATTGTCACATAGACTACTGACATCAGCTCCCTACTTTTCCTCCTACATTCATGCTCTCAACACTGCAGCCAAATGATAAAACGATTTATCTGAAAACACTATGCAGATTACAGCACTGCCTCCCACTGCACTTTATCTCCGTCCCTCTCCTTCTGTCTCCTTAGTAGTATCAATGCTTTTCCACGGCTCTTTGAGTGAAAAACAAAATCCTGAGCAGGGGTGTGCAGCGGCCCCATGTAACCTCCAGCTTCATCCTATGATCCCCACTTCCCTCCCTAAAGCCTCTACCTGAACCGTCCCCACCTCCTTCTCACTGTTCCTTTACCCAACTCTTCCCTTAATTCAAGAGTCCCCTCCTCAGGAAAGCCTTGCGGGACTTGCCAGTGTCATTGGGACTTGCCAGTGTCATTGGGACTTGCCAGTGTCATTCGTTCCCTTGTAGCCCCGGGACTTCGCCACTGCAGCAGTAAGCATGGCTGGAATTTGATGACTTGATTAGTGCCTGCAAGCTCCAGCCTGTTGGCTCTCAAAGTGAGGTTGTGGAACAGCATCAGTATCACTTGGGAACTTGTTAGAAATGCAAATCCACCCAAGAACTACTAAATCAGAAAGAACTCTGGGAGTGAGATCAGTAATATGTATTAATAAGCTCTGCAGGTGATTCTGATGCATGCTCAAGGTAGACTGTAAGCTCCAAGAGGAATTTTTTTCAATCCTCCTTTATGCCACTGTATTGGAAGGATGAAAGGGAGGGAGGGAAGGAGGAGAGGAAAGGAAAAAACCTAAGACTGTGAAAGGTTAAATAACCTGTTCAAAATCAAAGGTCCACCCCACAAGTAACAATCAAGAAGTGTAACTCTGCCACTGTACTTCAAGCATTTTTCTTCTTAATATAATTTTGTGGAAACACAACGAAATACTGTTCAGTCATGTGTTATAGTTAGTAGTATGTGGGCCAGTTTCTTGAATTCACCCATTTTCTTTGATTCACTGTTCCATAGTCTCTCACTTATATACATGGTGACAATCAGATGTTACCTTAAATAAACAGTAAGGGTGCTTAGGAGTTTCTAAGAGCCTTACCTTAGGATACTAAAGGCCATAACCAGGATAAGATGAAGTGAAGTTGTAAAAGTCATCATAGGAAGGTTTCTTTATATGATCATAACTGGTATTTATAAAATAACAAATATGGTGTCAATAAATAATTTGGAAATTACATAACAGGAGTAACTATTCATAACTTACTTATCTAAAGAACTTACATATAAAATATATTAATAAAACATATTACACATAACATATTGCCAACTTATTACACTTAGAAGTCAGTTATCAATTTTTCTTTGACCTTCACACATACATCCACACACAAAGTTCTAACTACTTTACTAATAGAGGAACATACTTAAAGAAGTCTAAATACTGATCTTTCATCTCTCATCATGTTGATTTAAAATCACAAAAATAAGTGTAAAAATTTATCTTTATACCAGTAAAAATGCAGACAAAATTATGACTCAGTCTTAAAGGCATTACTTTAGAATACTTTAAGATAAACAAGTGAAAGTTTCCTCCTCTGCTCTGTCATTCCCATTTTCCATAATAATCATATTTAACCTTTTTGGGAGCTATCAGAATCTCCCTCTAAACATTTAGAGACATATCTCCAGCTCTACACAGAAATGCTGTGTCTACATACAAATATATATTTATATAAAAACACATATACACCATTTATTCACAGTTTTTTAAACAAGATATTTATTTATTCATACAAGAACTGGGGTGTAGGCAAAAGGTACAGAGGGTGAGAGGATTCACCAGTGACAACAGTGGGGAGCAGAACAGACAGATCAACTGAAATACACTGCTGAGGGGAGCAGCAGGCAAGACTGGAGAGGTCTGCTGTGCCATGTGGGTCAGCTCCCTAGCTGGGGATCAAACTCAGGCTGTAGTGGTTAGTGATATCTTAATAGCACTGAGACTTTAACCCCTGTGTCGCCACACATCAAACTTTAAAAGGCTTGGAACCCCAGTTCTTGTATGTATAAATAAATAAATCTTAAAAAAAAAAAAGCTTAGATCCCTAGACTGGAATGCTCACTTACACACACACACACACACACACACACACACACACACACACGATTCTATTGAAAAATCCGGCTTCAAACTTTCTGCTGCTACATTTTCAATGACTATTGTATTTTCAAAAAATAGCAGCAACAAAACCAGTTCAACTTAAAGCTAACAAACTATATTCAAATCAAAAAGGAGCTTGTTTTAGGATCATAAACAAAGCATAACAACCACCATCCAGTGAGAAAACAGAAATCTAGGCAAGGCAGCCCACATCAGTGCTTCCAAGTACAGGAAACAACAAACTGATTTAAGCAAACAAGGCAGTTTATTAGAAAGCTACAAGAGTCTGCAAGAGATCTGTTCAGGCACAGGTAGATTGGGCTGGGAACTTACTATATCTGGCAGACTGAGGTTCAAAGAAAGTCTAGAAGTCCTTCCCCTGTGTTCCTTGTCTCTGATTCTCTCCCCTCATACTTCTATTTCTGTTGACCTATCTGCTCAGTTTCCCAATTTACATCTTAGCGAGGAGCCACACCCAAAGACACACTGGGCATCCGGTAGAACCAATTATAAAGTGCTTGGGGCAGGGACTTTTAGCTGCTGGGTACAGATGCCCAATTCTGTATAATAATTCACTGTGGAAAAAAGTGAATTAAAAGTGGCTTTTCCCATTCTTACCATGTGGCTAGCAGGGCAGATGGGATTACCAAAAAAGGAGAATCTACACTAAGTTAGGAGAGACCAGCCATTACCAAAATAAATTTTACATTTATTTTGTTCTGCCACAGCTTTCCATTTGAATACACAAACCAGCTCTCATTTAACCAAGAGTCTTAACTCTCCCAGTTGGGGCTGGCTATAAATCTCAACTTCCCAACTCCTGCAGGACAAATGGGACACATAAATTAGAAAAACGGAGACTGCCAGACCAGAAAATGTAAAGCTTCTAAGGGTTTTAATTCAAATATGAGCTACTGAGTGCATTCCATATGATGTGGAAAAAGTTATGAAGCATCTTATTTTAATTAATAGAGCATTGAAACTATTGCCAAAAATTTAAAGTATGAAATTCAAATACATAGCACAGAACTTCTTTGAGTCAAATTAGCATATGGCCACAGGAACCAACTCTGAAATAGTCATGATAAATCATAGCCATTTAGAATACACTGGATCTTAGTTTCACGTAAACATTACATTAGTACCTCCAAAGGTCAGGTGTCTGGAGCACAAACTACTCAGGAGAAAAATATTATACAATATTGTACAAAGCTGATCTAGGAGTCTTGGCTATATGACATCATAACCCTTCAGTGAGAGCTACACAAACTCTAAATTAAAGTTATTACTTTTTCATCAAAAGAAGATTTTATAAAACAGGACCACAATCCTACTACTCATCAACTCCAAAGAAATTTTTTTTCAGAAAGTGGCAAATGATCTCTGGATACAAAGAGCTGTCTCCATTATGAAAGCTGCCACATAATTCAACAATCCAGCCCCACCTCACCCTTGTAGAGAAACTGCATCAGTCTCAAGTTCTAGATTTCCAGACTCAGAGCCTATGCTTGGGTTGCATCAGGGATCAATGTGGTAATCTTTGTAACCAATCACACCCTTCCCACTTCACTGAAGAATGACCCATCCAGGGCCACATGAAAGGAAAGATACTTCGAGCCATGGACACAAGCTGACACCACTTTACAGAGCTCGCTCTGCTATATTTTTCTGGCATTGCCACATCCTACTTTTTCCCTTCCACATCTTCCTCTTCATCAGTCACTTCTACTCTTGCCAGGAGCTGCCTTTTATCACCACTCTCTCCTCTTAACTGATGCCCCCTCAGTCTCGACCAGAGCTTCCACTTCCATTCAGTTATAACTGGCTCAGACCTGTTTCCAGAGTTGCAGAACCAGACTCTGTCTACTGATGAAAATCCCCACGGTGCTCTCACAAGGCAACTCAAATTCCATATATCTAAAATCCATCCTTTTCTGATCCTCCAAAATAAATCTGTTCCCTTCTCCCGTGAATAACACCACTGACTTCTCCAGGATCCATGCCAAAAACCTGAGTCAGCCTTGCTTTCACTCTATCCTTCACTGTTCATGTATAATTAGTCACCAAAGCCTGTCAATTCTATCTCCTAAATATATCTCAAGTCTATATACTTTTCTCCATTCCTACAGCCATCACCTTGGATCAGACAGCTGGTATTTTCCATCCAAACTGCTACAACAAAATCCTAATGTGTTTCTATGCCTCCAGCCCTGCCAACCCCCAATCATTCTCCACTATTGCAGTGATTGTGCAAAGGTATAATAAATCTACCCATGTCGCTCACATGAATAAAATGTTACAAATTCCCTTCACTGCTCTTAATATAAAGAGAAAACTTGGTAGCAGTGGTTCTCAAACAAGGACAATTTTACCCCTATGCCCATCAACACTTGGCAATGCCTGGAGACATTTTTGTTTGACACAACTCGGGTGTGTGTATAGGTTGGGGAGATTGCTGCTGGAATTTAAGACAGAGACCAGAGATGTTGCTAAACATCCTACAATGCACAGAACAGCCCCAATTCGCAACAAAGAATTTTCTGGTCCAAATGCTGAGATTAAAAACCCCAAAAGCCACAGAGGACTTTTCTTAACTTTTCTACCCTTTTGTGTTACTCTGTCTTCTTCAGTATGCACGGACCTACGTCATGAGTCAGTCAACGGAAACATCAAGACATCGAGTTTTCATTCTCATTAGGACTTCCTATCCTTGGCCTATATTACTATTCAAACTGTCTGCCTTATTTCTTTACCTCCCAAATTCAAAGTCTCCTTTAAGGTTTCAACTCATTTATCACTTACTCTTTAAAAACTTCCCTGTCCTCCAAGAATTAGGTGGCCCCTAGCCCAATCATCCTTGTCCTTCCCTGCTCATGATTTACCAGTGAGCCAGACTGAAAATCAGAGTCCATTCCTATCTTGCCCTCTATTCAGCTCTCAACATCTAACACAAAGCCTCATCCACAGTTGGATTTTCATATTGCTAAATGCACAGTTTGAAATCAGAATCACCGATATCCTGTCATCAAACTACCACTACTCTTCATTTAGCACATCTTCATCACCAGCCTTATTTAAAAACTTGTTTATACACCTAAGCCACAAAAGAAAGTAACCTAAGCAAATTGAGAAAAGTGACAAAGATGGCCTGTTGTCAGGGTGCTTAGAAATGTCAAGCACTATGCTGGTGACTGAAACAGTTGGCAATGACTTTAGTAGCAGTTAGGCAGCAAAACAGCACACTAAAAAATAAGGAAATACTAAGTCAGATACTGTCCCAGATTATTATTCACAGAAACCCACACATGGAGGCAGGGAGAGTTTTTGTTCTTGAGTAAAGTGAATGAAAGAAACAAAATGAAACAGGAAGAGGAAAAAATAGATTATCACAAATAATAGGCACTACCTTGCTGAGCAATCTGGAAAGAAAAGGACACCGAATGAATTCCCCTGGTTCAGGGTGTTACCCAGAAGAGCAGCAGCAGTATTAACCAGAAACTCAATAGAAATACTAATTCATGGGGCCCTGTCTCAGACCTCCTTAATAAGCTCCAGTGATGGAGCTTTGCAATTTGGGTTTGGAAAAGCCCAGCAGGGCATGCTGTTGCCTACTGAAGTTGAAACCTGCTCCCCAATTCATCCTACACTAAGACAAAACTTCATTTTCATAATAACAAAACTTACGTAAGTCCACTATGTACCAGACCCTGTTGGAAGCTGCTTATACATGAGTCAGGCAATAATGATACTAGTATACTCCAATTTATTGATGAGAAACACAGATAATATCATTCTGGCTCAGCAAATTACAGAACCTCTTGATTTTCTTTGAAAAGGAATTACCCCAGAATCTGAGCTTCTGAGCTTCAAGATCTTGGCAAAACTGTTCTCCCTCTTCCCAACCTCATTAAGGGTTGTCCTGCCTCCCCTCCACACTCACTGAAAAATCATTTGTCCTGACTTTCACACTTCACACTCAAGTAAGTGTAGGGCTGTTCTTGATTTCCTTTTCATCCCCACAACGTAATTCTTATAGCCCAATAGTTCTAAAAGTTCAGTCCACAGATCTTGGGGCAGGGGGTGGGGTAAGAGGGTGCAGGGAGAAGTTCCTGAGACCTCATGGGAGGGCTATAAAGACAAAGTCTGTTTTTAATAATGTTAAGATGTATTTGCCTTTTTTTTTTACTTTGTTTCCCTTGGCACCCAAAGTACAAAAGAAATAGCAGGAAAATGTACTAAGATGCCTAGCATGATTTGAAATGGCAGCACCAAACAACACGTGGAGTACTCATGTTTCTCAAGGCCATGCACTCAGAATAAAATAAAATGGCAGTTTCAATTTTAAATGTTCTTAATGAAGCAGTAAGGATTATTAATTTTATTAAACTTTGAGTACATTATCTTTTTAATAATCTATGTGATAAAATGGGGGAAATGCAGAAGGCACTTCACATATGCAAATACAACCACTGTGGTCAGGAAAAGCAGTTGGGCAATTGTTTGAATAGCAAGCTCAACTAGTTGCTTTTTTTCCCCACTGAACACAAATTTTTACTTGAAGGGAAGACTAACATAATAGGATTCTTTAGAACTGGGCATTTGGCAGACATATTCTTGAAAAATGAATGAAGTGATGACTTAAAGAAAAACTGCTCCCAGTAGTTGATGCCAATGAAACAATCTAGTTTTCAAGTGAAAATTAGGATTTCAGACATTTTAACTGCCATCATGCACACGACAACTTCCCAGTACTGAAAGACATTCCTGATGACATGTTTGAGTAGTGACATTATAGAATAGACTATGGGGCTATTGTGTTATAAAATGTGCTAACATTTGAAAGCGCTGCACTAACTCAGTGACCAACATTTTTGAGAGGCCAACACAAGATGTTACAAAATCACGCATGACTTAAAAATTCATTTGAAGTGCAATGGATTTTAGCTAACAGAATGGACCAATGGATTTTTACTAACAGAATATGAAAAATTCATTGATTTGGTTTCCAATTCCACATTGCAACTAACCCTTAAAAAACTCGCACTTGGAATTTTGCTGTAGTAAAAAAGCAGAAGTACACAATTCTCTGAAAGTACTATTGAAGTACTCCTCCCTTTTCCAATTATGTATCTGTGTAGGACTGAGTTTTCTTCATCTTCTTCATCAACACAACATATTGCAACAGACTCCAAATGCAGATATGAAATCCCAGCTGTCTTCTATTCAGGGAGTCATTAGGGAGATTTGCAAAATAAAAATTGATGCTTCCAACCTCATTATATCTTTACTTTGGAAATTATAATTATTTCTTATAAATATATATTATTTGCTCTAATATGTAACCAGTTTATTATTGCTTTTACATGAACTAATCTTTTTAAATCTTCCCAGTTTTAACTTCTAATGTTAAATACCAATAGATATAACTTACATAAACAAAAGCTTTCTGAGACTCTCAACAGTTTTTAAAGGGCTCCTAGCTCACAATGTTAGAAGTGCTGCATAAGCCTATGAAAACCTCTTCCTTGCTTACAGTTCCTTAAGATTCCACTATCTCAGATTACGTGTCTTCAAAAGTCTTCCCCACTTTGCACCCTTCCAACTCCAATGACATCTTTACTCTGTAGCCTCTCATTGTGCACGTAGCATGATTCAGGTCATTATACTATCGTAAGCCCAGTTTAACTACACAAGACTTGTCACTCTGACTGGCTAGTTCACTTACTAGTACAACCTTGGGGGAGTTCCTTAATCTAAACTTCAGTATCCTCATTTGTTAAACAGATAATCATTGTGTTTTATTTCACGTGGTGTTATCTGTCCCCTTCAAATTCACATGCTGAAGTCCTAAATCCCGTGTGGCTCCCTTTGGAATCAGGAAGCAATTAAAATTAAATTAGGTTATAAAGGTGAGTCACTGATCTGAATGGACCATGGTCTGTATAAGAAAAGACGCCAGACCACTAGTTCTCTCTCTGCCAAATAAGGCCACAGAGAGAAGGTTGACAAGCTCAAAAGAGGGCCCTACCTAGAGTCCCAATCAGACAGACCTTATCAAGGACGTATGACCTCCAGAAGAGTGAGAAAATAAATTTCTCTTGCTTAAGTCAATCACCCTATAGTATACTGTTATGACAGCTCAAGCAAAAGTAGACTAAGACAAAGGATGTGTAAGATGAGACACTCATTTAGCACATCCCTGGTATAGAGTAAATACAACCAATAGTCTCTACTATTTTTATTCTTTCAACAAATATTTCTCCAGTCTCCACTTCAGTGACCATGACTTCTGTCTCTCAAAATTTTATAGTCTGGGGCTGCTGGAAGGGGAGGAGGAGGTAAAGTTTAAACAAATCACTATTCAAAAACACATAACTGTAATTTTGTAAAATGTTATGGAAGGAAGGAGTCAAGAATACTAAGATGAAAAAGGGAAACATAGTTTAGATTGAAAGAGAATAGGCACTAAGAAAGGCAGCTTTCAACAAAGGACAAAGTCTGTAGGTCTACATTTCTAAAAATAAAGGTCCATCCCTCTGCTCCATGAACCACAGGATGAAAGACTGCTATTTTCACTATTAGATTTTTAATTTAAGCTACCATCAGAAACACAAAGACTTTTTTTTTATTTTATATGACACTTCTAAATGTAATGTTTATTCTGGCTTTTATATGAATGTCCTCAGCTTAGTATTTGTTAAGAATTACTAAGAGAAGTAGATTACCTTCAGGGGGAAAATTGAAAAATGACCTTTACAGGCAAAAAAAGAGAATAGAAAAAAGATCAAAAAACAAAAGTTCTCATTTTCCCAATTCAAGTGACTAATATTATAATCAAAAAGAATTTAATTCTAAGGCCAAAGCAAGAAAAAGCCAGATGGGAATCCATGAAAGTAAATTCCAGTCTCGCTGTCCAGTGACTTTTCCTGATCAGAGAGCAAGAGCAACAGAAAGCTTGAAAAATGACCCCCAGTGCTAATAAGGACATAGCTGCAAACACTACAGTCAAGGCAGTGATTTTAACCACCTGGCCTCAGAAACAAAACATGTTCTTACCCAAACACAGGCCCCAGCAACAAGGAGCCCACGGAAGATGAAAAGCAGCTATGACTTCCTGTTGGCAGAGACAGAGGAAGGACCTTCTGAGACTGTGCCCAGACAATAAAATATTAAAATGTATGTCTCTCTTTTATTTAGGCATTCCCACAGATGTCTGTGAGAGCAGGAGTCTTTGGAAATTCTTTCTCCCAGATGAGTAAAATGCAGGCTGTTGACAAATCAGGAAATGTAAATAGCCTCGCCCACCTGCAACCGGAGCCAAAGTCATGCCAACCTCAGTTCAGACTAGGGACTGAATTTGTCCTCTATCTTTGCCCAAGATTCTCCACTGTTCACATGTGCAAAGTGACCTTTGAGAAAACCAGTTCATATGTAAAGATGCTCTGATGCTCTAGAAATATATAAGTACTAATATAGCCACTAGAGTACACATTTTAGACCAGCATTTTATTGATTTCTTTATCTATATGATGTTTAACACTAGGTTTTAATGTATACAGTCACTCTTCCATTATACAGATCTAGAACGTGTGTTTAATTTGTCTGAGAGGTTAACAGAAGCAAGCTCTAAGTTAGGTCTCCTTATTCTCCTCTGTAGCCCCATCAGTGTGCTGTTTCTGGGGAAGAAGGGCCCGCACTTTAAGTACTGTGAACAATCTTGAGCCTTTACTCTCAGCATATGATCTCCTTTTTAACATCAGTGAAAGCAAACCAACCTTGACTATGCTCAGTTTTCTAATCCCCTCCCTTCTTTACCTTTCCTCAACATACAAGTTAATTTATATTCACATCCACCCCACCCGCTCTCCCCCCCATCTCAAAAGAACAAGTAGTCACCCACTTCAAAATATTCTCCTACCAGTGCCAGCATCTCAGCCCCCCAGCTCCTCAGGGACTTAAGCCACTTCTCCCCTGTTCCCAGAGGTCTCCTTCTCTACAAGTGTATACAAACTCAAGGTTTGTTCAATGACAAATATGCCATGCCCCACATCCAGCTAGAATTTTCACCAACAGATTTACTTTGTTCACAGACAAGCTTCTTGAAAGGGTAACCCATGAGTGGTTCTCAAACTTTAATGCAAAAACAAATCAACTGAGTAAGATGCAGTTCTGTATTCAGTAAAGACGGGGTGGATAAGAGCTCCTGAATTTCTAGCAGGTTCCCAGGTGATGCTGACAGTCTGCAGTCCATGCTTTGAGAAGTAAGTTTCTATATTCCAATTGTATTTCTGCTATTTCTGTTATTAGAACCAGCATCCATTTTAAATGGACTGATTCCACTCACATATATCCTTGGGGTAAAAATATTTTTATGCTGGGGACCTCAATTTAATATAACAACACACCCTATTCACTCATCATGTATAACCATAAGAACAATAAATAGCAAGTGATCCCAGGGTTTGGACTGGATGGCTGACATGCTTTTAGCTCATAGACAGGCGACCTCTGTGCGTAAACAAACACAATTTCACTGGCCATCTGAAAGTAGAACATTCCTTTGAAAGCTTTCCTTAGTCAAAAGGCATAGAGAAGAAGCAATTACCATTTATATGGAAAATTTTTCTAGTGTTCCCAGACCCAAAAAATAGCTTACCAAATCACACCAAAGACCATATTAAACCTAAAATAACACTAACAAATGCAAAAGTAGGAAAGATGTGCTGCAGACACAGCCTGAAAAAGTCGCCCCCCACCAGTAGAGCTTGGTGGTACTAGTCACTGCTGGGGGGAGGGGGGTTGGAGGGACTCTCTGTTTTGTGATGGCTGCTGAAAAATGAAGTAGCATTCCCTCTTTGACTTTTGTCACAAAAGTGAAAATCTTCTCCAGATTAATTTAGGTTAGCAAAAACAGGTCTTAAAGTAGGTCTTTTATGGAAGTAAAGCAGCATAATGTGAACGTCTGAAAAGATACTTGTATGCTGAGTAGCAAAGTTTTTCACCAAATGATGGAGTCACTACTTTACAAATCTGATCTATAAGGGTGGGATTTAATTTCTGAAGGTCCTATGGACCAGGGGCAAGGACCACTACTGTATTCTAGCTGAGATGTATAACAAATTGCCTCACCAAATAATTGTATTTATGCTTATTTGGGGGGTGTGGAGAGGTGGTTATGCTGTTTTATTTGCTTTACCCGCCTTGTTTTATTTTTCAATATAAGCTTAATCCTCCCAACTGTTGCAGGTATGTTCCAAAGCATGGAAAAAAGAAATACCAACCATTGAAAGCGGTAGGAAGCTTCTGGTTGAACACCCAATGCCCTGAGTACTTTTCTTGCAATTTTGTATTGCTCTGCCAAAAGAATATTCCTCAACAAATTATCATAAATTTACTGAAATGTTGTGTCATATACCGCATTACTTTTGTTGTGTTACACACAATTAGACACAATGGGTTATCTTAAAAGGAGGGTTGTTAAGCTCAACCCCCAAAGTCAAAGTTTTCATAAGAAAAGTAGTCTCCATCCAATGAATTTTCTTTATCTGCCACAACTGAGCTCTCAGAATGTGATCTATGATCAGGAACTCAGCTTTCAGCTGGGTTCCCATGCAGACCTCAAGATGTAAGGCTCCTTTGATAGTTTTTAGATGCCCTTCAAGCCTCCAAGATGATGCTCAGACCCCTCAGCCTGGGCCACCTGACCCTTACCAGCTGGAGCTGGACATGGCCTCTGCCTATCTCTGCAACATACTTACCTCCACTTAACACCTACACCCTGCCCAAAACACCTTTCTCTCCCACCCCTACAAAGGGGAAGGGATAAATCTGAATGCAAATTAAGCTAGCATTACCATTTAAAATTAAGGCATTTCAAACCCCAGACTATTCTTTTGTTGTTGCAGATTTACGATCTCTGATTAGTCATTCCATTCATGGCTCCTATAAGGCACATTTGTCTCAAATTGAAAAATTCTAAATTCACTAATAACAATGGCCACAGTGAATGTGAGCCATCCATAATTCTCTTCACTACTTACTGGTCTGGTGGCTTCAGTTCAGACCAACGTGGGAACACCAACAAGCCTAGAGTAACCAAACACAGATAGGAATACAAAAGACACAGAAAGGTCCTGTGCCGTAGCTGGTCTCTGGGTTTCTGGAAGCTGCAAATTTATCACAGGGCTGGTGGTGATAAACACGGGCAAAGGATACAAGTCATTCAAACTGAGAAAAACATTTAAGAGCTTACTTGTATGAAGATGTGTGCTCTAAGTGTATTCTCCCAGAAGAGGAAAAAGTTCCCCTACAGAGGCAGAGTCTGGCAGGACAGGACCCCCTAATGAAGTTCCCTTTCTACTTCTCTTTTGGGGTTAGTGGATAAGTGCTATATCTTCTTGGCCCCATCTAACTCTTTTGGACATTGTCTCAAGATCTGCCACTTACCAGATTAAGAACTTCAGGAGCTCAGAGTGCTTAAAAGACTAGGTAAATGGGCAATCAATTTCCATATACAATTCCTTAGCAGATTTCACAATTCTAATCCTATGTAAACCAATTCCCTGACTGCCAAATGCACCATAATAATCACTTCATTATTACCTACAAAATACATACAGATTGTATCAGAATCTACTGCTATCGACTCATAGGATGTTAATTTTACACATTGCTTTGAAGACAAATCAGATTTTGAGTTCTGAATTCCCCATAAGCTAAGAAAAAAGAAAAAAACAAAACAAAAAAACTAAGATACAGGCCTCTATACAGGCTAAAATACTAAGATGCAGGCCTCTATGCAGGCTATAAAAGCTCAGGATGCATAGTGACTCCAGGCAACCTCCGAGAGGAAGCCAGAGTCTGGAAATTAGCTGCTATAGACCTGAGACACTGTTTTTTGATGGGGAAGGAGTGAGGAAGGGCAAGAAGAAGAAACATGAAGCATGAGGAAAGTCTTTAATCAATGTAGCTCAAATGCCTAAGAGATGGGTCTGCATGTTGACATCCTGTGGCTAAGCCCTGCCTTTCATCTAGAGTGCAGAGTACCCTCAGTACTTAAGAATAAGAACTTTGTTGTCTTCTGTAGTTAACATGGTGACCAATTCAATGGTTTACACAAGTCCAAGGATACTTTTTGGCCACTAGCAGCAAATCTACAGAAAAGTGATGCCTAAATTCAGTAATTAATTTTGCAAATTTATTGAATCTATCCAGTGAGTTAACTAGAGTCACAAACATAGTGAGAGAAAAATATACATTCCTATCAAAGCTTAACCTTTATTGTATGCTCAGGCTTCCTTCATAATGGAATATCAAGTAAGCAATTAGAGAACTACAGGATGTAAAACAACCAGAGTATTTTGGCTAAAGAAGCTATGACTCTGAAGTGTGCTACATTCATCTATTGTGTGTCATAATGAAGGCAGTAATTTGTTTCAGCGCCATTTCGAATGCACGGCTATTCTTCAGAGACGCATCCAAAACATTAAGAAGATCAAACAGAAAACTGTAATTTCTTTGGCACTGGTGCCAGAACCAAAACTTTAACAATAGCAGAAGGTTAGAATGGCACATTTTGAGTTTAAAAAAAAAATCCAGGCTTGAGCAAGTGGGAGGAATGGAGGGAAGGGATGGATATGCAGTTTCCTTGGAAACTAAATGTGATATTATTGCAGCAATAAGCCTCGGGAATCATTGTTTAGAGGGTGAAAATACTGCTCATCTGCTTAAAACTGGACAAGGGTAATTTAGAACCTAAATAATTGTGATCTCTCTGAGAATCCTCAGGGAACTCTAAAGACTGCTGTACAGTGGAGCTGCCATGGACAAGCTCATAAATCTACAGAGGAACATGAGAAAGGCCCCCGGTGAAGTTGCACAAAGCAGATGACCGTGATAATGACTTACAGGTACAATTTCCAGGGCACTGATATAAATAGGTACACCAGCCAACTCACTTCACAGCCCTCCATGGGCCTCACTCATGGCCCTGAGATTACTTTTGCCTCCCAGACAGGCAGTTTGCAGGGAGACACAGCTCCGTTCCTCATCCCAGCCCGATCACTTCCTGGCTCTCTGAGTTTGGAAACCCCTCTAACTTCACCGTGTCTCATCTCAAAAAACAGAGGGAATACTAATTTCGTCTCCGGGTTACTATGTGAAATAAATAGAGGAGGAAAAACCCAGAATATTTCCTGGCGTACAGTAGGAGGCTTATACACATTAATGATCTTTCTCTTCCCAATGGACAGTGGGTTAAAATAAACCAACTGTCTGCTTCTTTCCACCATGGCCATTCCCACATGAACAAAGAAGTAGATTTCACTTGAGGAGATCTTTATAGAGAAACTCAGGGAGTATAGCATCAGATAGTCAGCGCTGGGGTACATTTTTAGAGTCAGATTCTTTAACCAAAATACTCTGGTTGTTACACATCCTGTAGTTTGCTAATTGCTTACTTGATATTTCATTGTGAGGGAAGCCTTGGGAATAAACTAAAGGTTAGGCTCTGATATATATATATGAACATTTTACTTTCAGTATGTATATGACTAGATACTCAATAAACTTGCAACCTCCAAATAAATCAATTACTAAATCTATGCATCATGTTTCTATAGATTTGCTACTGGTGATGAAAAATATCCTTGGACGTGGTATAAAACACTGAATTCAGGCAGCCATGCTTACTTCAGAGTTAAGGACCATTCTGACACTTAAGAATCAACAGTGCAGATGACACAGGACTGTGGGCATCAGAGGATTATTTGTGGGTGAGCAGCTAAATTGAAATTAGGACTAGAAGATTATTCTTCCACGAGATGGGGACCATACCACCTTTCTGCCCACCTGCACATCACCAGTGCCTGTGGGATACCTGGAACCGAGCATTTGTGTGTGCACACTAAGGCCTACACAGTACATCCAGAGCGCAGACAAAGCCATCAGGGATTAGGAGCCATGAGTAGGGTTCAGAGTACAGCACAAATGAAAACCATGGACAAGGCAATTCAGTGCTTCCCTCCATGACATGTTCACACAGCATTTAGCAAACACTTACTTAGCACCTTTTACATTACAGACACTGTCTGAAGTGCTTTAAAATAAAACACATTGGGCTCTCTGGTGGCACAAGGGGTTAAGTCTCAACTCTGTGAAGTTATCAGCAGCCACTGTAGCAGGAGTTTGATCTCCCACCAGGGAGCTGACCCACCAGGCACAGAGCCCTCTCATGTTTGCTTGTTGTTCCCCTCAGCAGTATAACTCAGCAGATGGATCTACCTGTGCTGCTCCCCACTCTGTCGCTTTTGAAACCTCTCACCTCTCCTACCCCACCCTCCCAACCCTCTGGCCTGCATCCCTTTTGTTGAATAAATAAATCTTAAAAAAAAGAATAAAACACAAAGAAAAGGTCTCTCCCAGAGCTTACATTCTAGTGACACTCAGTGATGTGCCAGGGAAAGAGTTGATCTATCTGTCCCCTCCACCCATCCATGAGCTTCTCTAAGAAAGGTCCAGGGCATAGTTATTTCTGTATCTCTGACTTCTCAGAGCGAAAAGCAGAGTCCAGTAAACCACTGGAAGAGCTCAGTAAGTATTTTTTGAACTGTACTCAACTTAAGGCGTAAAGAGAAGCAGACACACAGAACAACACTGGCTTGGAAGCACTGCAGTCTGAGAGTTGAGTCAACTTATCACACAGCTTCTGGGCCCCCACTTGTAAAGTGAAGATGGTGGTTGTGTCTCACAGGACTGTGGTAGGGGTTAAAGGCTTACTGCCCTTCAAGTGATTAGTTCAGACGAGGCTACTCTGATCAGCAACGGTACCTGCTGTTCTCATGATTATTATCATATCAGAACTATGCCTCATCAGGGACAGAGGATGGCCATGCCCCGCTGGAGAGTGTGAGTACAAAATGGAGCAAATCTGCAAAACTTTTAACTCAAAATATGAAAATCTGAACATAAGAACTCTTCTCCCCAGAAAGCCAAGTCCAAAGAAGAGTCCTTAACCTGGGGTGACAGAACCCATTTTGTACCAGGAAAAAACATCTCCTGATCAGCCACAGTAAGTGGAGAGTATGCCCTGATTTCCAGTCCAATTCCGTTCCCACTGATGGTCCTCTCATTTCTCTCAGAGACTCTTTCAAAGGCTCCACGTGCAACTCTGTACCTCTGATTTTGTTCCTCTGAGTTGATCACACATGTCCTAACTCAGTTCTAGTGGCTTAAATAAGATAACTAGAAATAATGAAACAGAAACAATTCTCACAGAGAAATATTCTTGTGAGGATGTTTTTAGCTCACACGAAGGATGATCTCATCACACAGATAATGATTAGAAATGAGCAAAAGGAAGAAACCTATGGAAGAATAGATGAGTAGTTATTAAAATGGGTTATTTAGAAGGGCACACAATGAAGAGAGGAAGTGGCCAGGAGAAACAAGAGACTAAATAACAAAGCAGTATATGTGATTTTATATGGATGTATACAAAGGCTCGTGCATTTATGTATGTGTATGTCCACTACAAGGAACCATGGTTTCAATTATTATCTATCATTCAATAACACACATATGTAACACAGTCATTACTTACCTCCACTCCCAGAACACATACATAAGCATATGTCATCAATAATATATGCAAAATATATTAGTACATAGTTATTACTTGTCTTTACCCAGTCTTAAAAAGAAAATCTTTGAAATTTAGTACAGAAATCAATAACAACAAAAAGGAGGCTTGAAATTTAGTGGTACTGGGTATTTTTTAAGTAAATAACAAAGTAATAATACATCAATGAACAAACACTGGAGAAATAAACTGAAAATAAATTGTCCAAAATGTTCTCCAGACAAGTTTAAAATAATAGAGCTAAATCAGCTTACAGAAAAGTCTCCTAAATTCTCATTACATTACCGTAAGATTGACAGTAACTACTACTTCATTGTCATTCCTTTCTATTCTTCTCCATAATCATATATTGAACAGAGCCCCAAATAGACGGCATTAGAACTGCATTACACATGGCAGCATCTGCAAACTTAGTAATAGCCCTCATGCCTAGCCTTAGACACTACTACCATAAATACAGACTCCATTTTTCAAACGACAATTTCGCTCATAGGAAAATAAGTGGCAAGTCAAAATTCGAATGACTGAAGTTGTTTTAGGTAATTCATAGGTTGTAAAAACTAATGAGAAGTAAAAAAAAAAAATTATGAGGGTATTACAACTCCCCCATTAAAATGAAAATCTATGTTATAACTTCATGCTCTTCAAATACTATACCAGACTAAAGCGTCAGCCAATACATCAAGCGTTCAGTTCCTAAAAAACCTGTTGTGGGCCCTCCCTGGTGGCGCAGCGGGTTAAAGCACTGCACTAAGAAGCTAAAGCCACTTCTGCATGAGTTCAATCCCCGCCTGCCCCCGGAGGAGATCCACATGGCGTGGCAGACTTCTCATAACCTGCCCGGTGCTCCCCAGTGTACTTCGCCGATCTGCCTGTTCTGCTCCCCACTCTGTCCCTGGTGAATCCTCTCACCCACCACATCTCTGGCCTGTACCCCAGCTCTGTATGAATAAACAAATTAATCTTTAAAAAAAAAAACCTGCTGTATGTGTATGTGGAGCAATAACCTTACTCATTAATTTTCTGAAATACTTGCCTTAATAATCCTTGTATACCAGAACAATCTCCAATACTACATGACCATTTACCATCAGAAATTGTTTTTAATTAACAAATTCACTTGAGTATTTATTTGAAATGAAAATAAATTTCACAAAGCCAAAGGATACCATAACTACATATCCATGTACATATATCCTCTCACACACACACACACACACACACACACACACACACTCACTCTTCATGTGCAACAGAATACACTGAAAACAATCACATCTCAAAAGTAAAGGAACAAAGAAACGCCTATGAAATGATCGTGCTGAATGTTATGAATAGCACCAAAGAGTTTAGACCATGTATGAGAAATAATCATGCACTAGGACCCAGTCAGATATTAGTTTCCTGTTGCAGAGACTGTGTCGAAACTTGTCTGCAAAACGGCAGTTATCATTCTTATTCTCTTAACAGTGACTGCCCTGTGCTCAGAGTACACTCTGCATCTAGGCATTGACTGGAGAAATGACTACCATTTAATCAGAGGGCATGATTTAAATTTTGAAAAACTGTGGAATATTCATGGAAACCTGATGTTATAATTAAGTATAGCTCACCATAGTGAAAATACATATTCTATTTCTGATTCTCAAATTTTTACATGCAGGGTTCTCTGATAACACAGGGTGATATTTAACTATAGCATAAGAGATATTTGGTGATCCTTGCAGGTATCAAAAATAAGCACTCTGATTTGAATTTCAGAGTAGTCATACCTTGCCATAGTATTAAAACAATCATGCAAATCTGGCTCCAGCTAGTCTCTGATTTGCACTCATTTTCTTCTGATTGAAATGATTTATACACATTTGTACTAAACTCTAAACTTTAATCTTAACATTCATTAATGAAAGAACAGACATTTGCAGTATTTGAAATAAATTTGCAAGAAATTGTGAATGTGTGGATGACAACAAACTTGTTTAATAAGCAAATTATTTGCAAGTGTGTTTTTCACAGATCTGAACACTAACCATTTATTTCTGGCTCATGTAAAAAATTACTAGCTACCATGGACATTACCTCCTTAACACATGGATGATAAAACTACCTCAAGTACTGCACATGTGATTAAACCTAAGACAAGGAATGAATCTTCATAAACTCTATATAATTAAAAGCATGTAATGTTCTCAATGCTGTAGCTATTTTTAATTTTAATGATTTCCTTTAAAATGGTCTTGAAACTTGGGCCCTCCCTGGTGGCGCAGAGGGTTAAAGCACTGCACTAAGAAGCTTAAGCCACTTCCTCATGAGTTCGATCCCCGCCTGTTCCGGAGGAGATCCACAAGGCGCGGCAGACCTCTCCTGGCCCGCCCGCTGCTCCCTTCAGCAGTGTTTCTTCGTCGATCTACCTGTTGTGCTCCCCACTCTGCCCCTGGTGAATCCTCTCACCCTCCGCATTTCTGGCCTGTACCTCAGTTCTGTATGAATAAATTAAAAAAATCTTTAAAAAAAAAATGGTGGGGAAACTTGGAGGATGGGACTCCTTATCATTCAAGCAGAAGCTCAGGGCCACCAATAGGAAGGCCACCCTCATTCAGGAGAAGTGGAATAGCAACCAAAATTGGAATAGGAACAAGCAATCAGAACATTCCTTCTAGAAAAGTCATGCAGGATTACACTCAATTCCTAGATTCTACTTTCATTGAAATCCAACCCATTTCTGAAATAAATTCAGTCTTAAGTTGAAAGTCAATACGAACAACAACAATAATAATATTATTATATTTTTAGTGAATATTTCATCTTTTGTCTTTTGTTGGGAAAACTTCAGCATTAGGTTCTACTCTATTGATACAAAAGAATCCATGAGTAGACATCACCTTCATTTTTCAAATGAGGAAACTCGGACACTGAGAATAAACTTACTAAATATCATATAACTAGCATGTGATGACACTGAATTCAGCAAACACTTTCTGAACATCTACTGGGTGCTGGGTTCTGTTCTAGACACAGGGAATCCACAGTGAGTGAAACATAGGCCCTGCCTTCACAGAGTTTATTTTAATTTCTTTTTTCAAGAATTCAAAGACAGTGTACCTTCTTGAAAAATTTCTTCTGCCCTTGGGTCTAATAAAGTCCAGTTACATCCATCTCCAAGCCCCAATACAAGACTTTTTAAAGTGAGGATAAGCTGAATTATTTCTCTGCCTCTTTACCCTCTTTTGTTTTTTCCTGTGTAGTTGCTTTGGATATTTTAATTAATGTTTAGTCTCCTGTATTTGTGATCACAGCCTCATAACACGCCACAGGTTTAACATGAAATAATCATGACAATTAAAATAAAGGACCGGCCCTCCCTGGTGGCGCAGCGGGTTAAAGCACAGCACTAAGAAGTTAAAGCTACTTCCGCATGAGTTCGATCCCCGCCTGCCCCGGAGGTGACCACATGGCATGGCAGACCTCTCCTGACCCACCCGCTGCTCCCCTCAGCAGTGTACTTTGTTGATCTGCCTGTTCTGCTCCCCACTCTGTCTCTGGTGAATCCTCTCACCCTCCGCATCTCTGGCCTGTACCCCAGTTCTGTATGAATAAATAAATAAATCTTAAATAAATAAATAAATAAATAAAATGAAATAAAATAAAGAACCAAAACCCCAATCAAACTGCCAGGAGCATGGGGTCAGTTTGCACAGGCCTTCTCTGCCCAATCCATAATTTCCTTTCATTCTCCTCCGGTTACACCAGTAGCTGACTATTTCTGCTCCCTCCTTCCCAGGGAGGGTGCATACTCTGTGAGAAAATTGTTCCGTCACTCAAGAGTAATGAAATTGGTGGAGCAACACTGGGTAGAAATGATTACTGAAGGCCCGCTAGGAGATGCCAACCAGAGACTATATTAACCATCATTCCCACGAATGCAGCCATCTGAAAGAAAAAGGAAAGAAGACTTTCAGCGGCCACAGTATCTTAGGGAATCATCTGACAGCTTATTTATTAAATGCATTTTAATATTAATTCTCCTCTGCACCACCACTGCCCTTCAAAAAAAATTCCCTGAGTCTCAAGAACACAAAGCACAATGGCTGAGCGAAGGCAAGGACGGAAAGAGCTGCACTTGAACACGTTTCTCCTAGGCAGGAACATACAAAACCAGTTATGACTGACAGACTGACACTATGCTAGGGAGCAGAACGCTTAATATAGAACCAAAACACACATAAATTAGAACCCAATGAATTGGGATCCAAATTATTTCCTTTATGCACACTTAGAAGAAGAATGCAAATCACAGGAATGTCCAACAATATAAAGGAATTTTAAGCTCTTCCTCAAACATGGCCTGGCCAACAAACTCACTCTGCCTTTGCCAGTCCTATAAAAGAGAGTAAACAGGATAATGGCCCTCAAACAGCCAAAACACACAATTGTATTTAATTTCCTGTATTTACTAAATCAAAATGTAGATCAAAACACTTCCATTTAGGTCTTTTTATATAATTGTGATAAAACATTATGCAAACATAAAATTCATTATTTTCAACATGTCTAAGTATACAGTTTAGTGATAGTAAATGCATTTGCTGTGCAAACATTGCCACCATCTAGTACCAGGAACCATCTCATCTTGTGAAACTAACACTCTATACCATGAGCAACAGCTCCCATTAAATTCTTGATCAGGAAATTCAAAACGAGCTCCTCATTCTTTAAATGTTTTCATGAGTCTTCATTCTATAAAGAGTAAAATCAGTACTACCTTTTTTTAATGATTGGACTCATATTTAAGTCCAGTTTATATAATAAACTCAGGAACAAAACCTGCTGCTTTGTTCCCCAAAGTCAGTTTGAATCTTGCTGATGGGTGTTCATGGACTGATGGGTTGTGTCTTTCAAAACTTTGTGTGTTGAAATCAAATCAAATCCCCAATTTAAGACCTCATTAATTGAATCAGTGTCTCATAAGAACATGCACCGAGCTAGCTTGGCCTCTTTCCACATGAGAATACCACAAGAAGTGGACAGTCTATAAACTGGAAGAGGTTCTCACCAGCACCTGGCCATGCTGCCACCCTGATCCTTCCAGCCTCCAGAATAGTGAGAAATAAATTTCCATTATGTATAAGGCGCTCAGTCTACGGTACTTTGTCATAGCTGCCAGAACAGACTAAGAAATGGGTGAGCGATCAAAATATACAATGTAATGAATGGGGTGACCAACTCTAACCTGCATTAGAAGTCACAGGCATCTTTCCTTAATGAATCAACTTATATGATCGGTTAGCATAAGGGCTGTTTCCATAAGGATCAGGGAGACAGCTACCCCAAAAATCACATTTTGATCTCCTTTAAATACTAAAAAAAAGGACTGGAATTCTATCCAAAAAACTTGTGCTTGTGACCGCCCAAAGGGAGCATCCAGTGAGTTAAACCCAACCTCTGCAGTGCATTACTGAGGGGGCGCTGACCTAGAGAGCTGGACTGCAGGGTCAGTCTCTAGCCTCGAGGTGGTTGGAGGCTTGTGCGCTCTGTGGAGCATGTGAGGCCCTGGCATTAGATGAAGCTCTGTGTCCGTGTCTCTTGGTTCTGAGTCATTAGTTCCAGGGTGGGAAGGCATTAGAAAACCTTTCAAGCCACAAACCACATATCTTAGGGAGTTGGCTAATTAGAATTCATCCTCAACTGTGATAGAATTAACAGACATTAAATAATCATTATTTATAATTGGGGAATCAAGTTACCCAAGAGAAAAAGAGGCAAAGCTTTGATTGCCTTGGTTAATGTTTAAGTTGGAAAAATAAAAGGATCTGTAGTTCCTTAAATGACCAATAACGTATGTTCCCAAGGTTAGTAATGTAGAAAGTATTTTTTTCTGGAGCAGCAATATTAAAATTATTGTGATTAGGATCTTCATTCTTAAAAGAGCACACAAAAGTTATTCCATCCACATGTAGCCTAAGAATAGGGCAAATAATCTGTCCTGGGCTCTGAACACTGGCAGTTCAGAGAGCAGAAATAATGTTCTTCCTTGTTTTCCTAGCGAAGTACTGACCATGAGAGATATATTTAAAGGGAAAAAAGTCTTGGATTTCTTAGTCTCATCTTTTCTGTATCTCTTTCTCATCTTTGGGTACTTCACTCACCCAATGATACTCTCAAACTATCTTAATTTCACTTCTCAACTCCACCCCCATCCTGACTCCCAAACACAGTCTTATCCCCAAAGATAGTCTTATCCCAAGAAATGTAAGGCAAATAGGGAAAACCAAGATAAGTCTTTATGTCTTCAGCTTTGCTCAAGTAATAACTTTGCAACATTTAGTCTCAAAAAAGTCAGAGAAATTCAAATAAAACCTGAAAATATATTCTCATTTGCTGAGGTCAAAAATAATTAAAATAATTAAAAATAATGAGAATACCCAGTGTTGAGAGGGGCTGGGAAAGGAAGAGTTCACAAAAACTTCCAAGTCAGTTATACTGGGTAGGGCACTTTAGTTATACATGTCTACAGTCTTTAAAAAAATTGACCCAGCAAAAACACTACTAAGAACTATACAAATGAAGTAATCAAAGATGTACACAAACATAAATGTAGAAAAAGTTTGAACTGTCACTTTTTACAACAGAGAAAAATCAGAAGCCTACATGTCCAGCAAGAACAGATTGTTAAGCAAATAAAACATTCCCTAAAAGAAGATATGGGTACCATTAAGCAGCACATCAAAGAGATAGTGATCTATATGGAAAAAAATGTTCATGATCTTTTGCTAAGTAAAAGAAATAGGCAGATTAGAAGCATATACACAATATATAACTTCATTTTCTGTATATATAAAGTTCACATATAAATTATTTGTTAGTATATGTATATTATTTTATTATATGCATACATGCAGATAAAAATAAATAAAACATTATAAAGGCATTCATAAAATGGTAAACAGTAGTTAGCAAAGGTTTTTTTCTTTATGCTTGTTTGTGATTTTTTTTATTTCTATCCTGAACATAAAATTAACTACAACATTCTAGACTTACTTAGGAAAGTTATTTGTTTACTTATGTACAGACTACTAAAATAATAATAATAATAACACCATTTGTTCTGCTAGAAAAATTTAAAAGTTGCAAGTCCGGAGAGTTTATTAGTGGGAGATGGTAGTAAGCCTCTCTTTGTGTCTCTGAGTGATGTTATTTGAAATCACTCTCCCCAACACACATACACACATACACAAATACAATATTCACACAAAATAACCTCAGTAAACAGCGGTCAAGTTAAGAACAAACAAAAGAAATATTTAGTCCTTGAAAATACATTCCTACCAATACAGTTCCACCTTCAGACTTCTCCCAAAATATTTGGCTGTTCCCTGTACTGTAAGAAATACTGTACATTCATAAGCTTTACAACACTTGAAATCATGTAAATTATTCCTGGGGACTGTTTAAAAATTCATGTTATTTACTCCTGAGAGACCATGAAAACATCTTTCCAGATTGTGCCAGACTATTCTGTGAATCGAGGATTTTCATTTCTAAGACGCAACAGCAATACTTTGTACTCTGATCAATACAAGGAAATGAGCTACTGTGGTTTGTCTGCCTTTCACCAGATACACCCCCACACCCAGTACTTAGTCACAGTCCTGAGTGTATCAAAGCTCCATTTGTAAATTAAACTAGCTTGTCTAAGACAGAAACAAAACTAAACCACGTACAGTGGAAACCACACTGGTGTATTTTCAGCACCACCATCTCTCTTAAGTCAAATTCCCAGCTAGGTAAGAGATGAACAGTCCGGTAATTACTCAGGCTTTACAGAATACAGGACCTTCTATAGACCTTTGAAATATTTACCTTTTTCACCATTTTTGTCCCACTCTCATCATCCACAATCATCATCATTACAATTTACATTAAAAAACAAACAAACAAAAAAAGTCTTGGGGCCCTCCCTGGTGGCGCAACAGGTTAAAGCACTAAGAAGCTAAAGATACTTCAGCATGAGTTTGATCCCCACCTGCCCTGGAAGCAACCCACATGGCACAGCAGACCTCTCCTGACCCTCCCGCTGCTCCCCTCAACAGTGTACTTATCAGTCAGCCTGTTCTGGTCCACACTCTGTCTCTGGTGAATCCGCTCACAGCCCCTGAGCCTCTGCTCTCCCCCACCCCAGCTCTGCATGCACAAATAAATAAATCTTTTATTAAAAAAAAAATGTTGGAGACATATTTTTCAGTAAAATGTATTTTTTCATTTTGATACCATAAAACCAACATTAGCATTGACTAACATCATCCTTTATCCAAACTTGTTTACTCTTACCCTTTTAACTATCAAGACTATGATAACAATTCCTGGGTTTTCCACACCCAATGAGCTTGGTATAACTATACAATATAAACATTATACGTAAAAACAGTTGCTACATTATTTTTTTCAAAATCTATCTCATTTGAGAACTGCATGGCAGACCACATCATCTCTGACCTACAAATAACAAGCTGGAACCAATGCTTAGGAATCCTAGATAAAAACAAGTGCTTTTAAAAGTCTACTTTAGGGACACAATATTTGCAGAAACAGAACATTCTCAAACTCTGGGACCACTCCTGTTTTTTAAAGCAACTATACTCCTTATTTATTTATTTATTTATTAAGATTTATTTATTTATGCATACGACCTGGGGTACAGGCCAGAGGCTCAGGGGCGGCGAGAGGATTCACCAGAGACAGAGTGGGGAACAGAACAGGCCAACTGACGAAGTACACTGCTGAGGGGAGTAGCGGGAGGGTCAGGAGAGGTCTGCCGCACCATGTGGTCACCTCCAGGGCAGGGATCGAACTCAAGCTGAAGTGGCTTTAGCTTCTGAGTGTTGTGTTTTAACCCACTGTGCCACCAGGGAGGGCCTATGTTTTTCTTTAATAGCTATCGCCTGTTAAAAGCCTACTCTATTCAAGGAACTGCCTTACCCAGAAGTTTCCTTTAGTTGGGTGTAACTTTACTGCTCTGTGAGCCTCAGGCATTGTCCAGCTCCTCAGCATGAACTGTCCACCGAGTGCCATGTTCTCCTTTGCTCCCCCATACCCTCACTTGTCGATGTACTTGTGAGTACACAGGTAATTGAGGGTGAAGTACCAAGGAGACCACGTGACCCCAGTAAAGCTACGCATTCCAACCTGCAACTAGTGACATTTTGATCCTTCCTTTCCCAGTTCTTTCACCTCATTTCTCAGTTAGCTCAGCATTTGGGGAGGAAAGTGCTTGCATCCTGAGCATTTTGCCATGAATTCCACCAATGTTAAAACTAGCAAAATATATTAAGGGAGATTAAGGTTAAGAGGTGAGGTTTGGAACTTCAGCAGGATTTGCTAAGCATGGGCCATAACAGGGTTCTAACTCTGGGAGTTTGCAAAGTCATCAACTGGTAGAACAATACGCAGCTACCTTTCAAATGTTATGTAACCCCAGATCCTACCAGATGAATTGTGTGCATTGTCTAGAATTTTCACAACAATCCTAAAACATAAAAGTTACTGTATTTCATCAAATCTTAAAATGCCACTGAATGACACACATTACTTTATGTACACAAGAAAGGGAAAAAATACTGCCAATTGAACTGTAACATGCCATTCATTTAACACACATACCCACATCTTACCGCTGATGAAGTATAGCAGTGTCCCTATTTTTATTTAAAGAAACTGAAGTGTAAAAAAGAGTGACTTGTCCAAGATAACACACACAGAAAATGGCAAAGTCAGGCCCAGAGTCATTCATCTGGTTCGCAACTTTCACCCTGTCAACTCTCATGTGTGATCCAGGGTGCACTGTACATTTTAGGTGGGTGAATTATTTCAACCATCAAGCACTGCACATTTGTGGATCGCTGTAGACCCAGCACTATGCTCAGAACTCAGGAGACCCAGATCCCATGAAACCAGGACTTTTCCCATGGAACATGCAATTGATTTGGTGACTTGAAAAAGATACTACATTTTAAGAACAATTTTTAAAAACATATTAAATGTGCTGAAATAGGTAGAACCAACAAAAAAGCTACAGGATTTTAAAGCAGAGTGGGATAAGTCCTGAGGTGGTCGAAGTGAGTAAAGGGAGGGGAAATGAGACTTGAGGCACCTTCACAGCTATGACTCATCCTAGGAGTTGATCTAGAAAGAATAACAAAACTGTCCCATTTCTGAGCTCTTCAAAACATGCCACATGCTCTCCTGCCTCTGAGTTCACATATACACTAACTCTCCACCTGGAACAGTCTTTCCCAGGCTCTTCCCCAGTTCTTTCTGTTTGTCCTTTACAGTGATCTTCAAGACCAGGTCTGTGGAGGCCTACGTGATCCCCACACTGGTCGCCCTGCAACTGTACCCCAGCACTTAATTTCCTCTTACATACTCGCTATAGTTATTTGTAATTATTTACTTCAGTTTTACTGTTTACAAGTAAACATCCACTGGACCTGCTCATTCTGTGAGAGCACTGACTGCCCAGTTTGTTTACTACACCGCTTCTGGGACAAACACGTAATAGGAGCCCAGCAAGCTGGCTCATAGCTGTCTTGATGGCGCATTCTCAGGTCTTGTCTCACTTAATCCTATCACACAGCAAGGCAGGTACCAGTCTTCCTCCGTTTTACTAAGCAGAGAAACTGAAACATGAAGAGGCCAGTTAACATACCATGTCCTACCACAACGAAGTCAGCTCCAGCCAGCTGTGTCTAACACCAAAGTCATGTGGCTCCCCATCAGGCTACACTGTCCTGCTCACAAGCAAAAACACAAGGGCAGGAATAAAATGGCATTGTATTCCCCGAGGGCCTGTGGCTACTGTGGGTAATGGATGTACTACCGATTCAAACTAAAGTTTCTGAGGACTTGCCACAGGCCAGACAGTGGACTGAGCACAATCTTATTTATTCTCACAATCACCCCACTGGCCTGGATTTCTTGTCTCTACCTTACGACAGTGAAGTAGACTTAGAGAGGCTAAGTACCATGCTGACCCAAGCCCCAAAGAGCCGCAAAGCCAGCGAGGGTAGTAGGCTGGGGGAAGTACTTTGCAAAGATGCACATTTCCCAACCCTGCTTCCCCAAGAGAATGCTGGCTACCTTTAGGATATCAATTGACGGCCCTCCCTGGTGGCGCAGCGGGTTAAAGCACATCACTAAGAAGCTTAAGCCACTTCAGCATGAGTTCGATTCCCGCCTGCCCCAGAGGTGACCACATGGCGCGGCAGACCTCTCCTGACCCGCCCGCTGCTCCCCTCAGCAGTGTACTTCGTGGATCTGCCTGTTCTGCTTCTCGCTCTGTCTCTGGTGAATCCTCTCACCCTCCACATCTCTGGCCTGTACCCCAGTTCTGTATGAATAAATAAATCAATCTTTAAAAAAAAAAAGATATCAATTGACATTGACAGATGTCAGTTTTCAAACTTCTCTGACCAACTTTCATCTTCCATTAAAGGTTTTTGATGACACATAATAGTATTTAACTGAAACGCCAGTGGACACCATTGTAATGAGATCATATTTGCAGAAGGCAAGCCAACACGAACGCACAGATGCCACATCTGGAACTACATTAAAGTGGCATCTGTACAGACTGTGTCCAAATCAAGGGGTGGTCCTTCAGGCAAATTATGTGGCTCATTTCTAGGGCGAAACCAAACTGGAAGAGCCAAATTACGGATCAACTCCTCAGTAAAATTGAATTTGACACCTCTTACCTCAGGAGAGCGGGAATTATCTTCCCAACATGCACTTTAGAACACCAATGTCAGCCATCTGCTACATAAATTTAGATCTCAATACAGTATGTAAAGCATCCTTTCTGCTGTGGTCATTAGCAGAGAAAAATCTCCAAAGGACCCATCGTGAAATGAAGACCCACAACATCTGTTCCAGCCTCCAGGGAGCCCACAGTTTGTTCTGTTCTTGGTGAAGGACTGAGGAGAGCACGGCTGGGCAAGCAGGAGAGCAGTGGGAGAGAAAGCCAGAAACCTAGGTGCTGGCCCCACGTGCTATGACCTAGGGTCAAACAGAAAAAAGCTCAGAGTTGCAAAGACTCTTTAAAATCCATTGGTTCGGGAAAAAAAAAAAAAATCCATTGGTTCGAACAACTTATCAGTGTTTGAATCCCTTTAACAACATCACTGCCAAGTGTTGATTCGGTTTACACTTTTCACTCAAGTGACAGAGATATCATCACTTTGATTCCCTCTCCAGTGCTCTATAACTTCTGAGAACCTTAGAGAAGGGCTCGTGACCTACACATTGGAGGGTGGAGAGAACCTGAGGTCTGAAATAATCAGCCTCTAACAAGACTGGAAAGTAAGAAGTCACTTGCCCATCTCTAAGGAAATAGCTATCAATCATTCATAAGGATTAGTGGTCATGTAAGGTTCCAAAAAGGAAAAGAAAAACAAAAATCCCTGACAGAGTGGTCTGCCCTTAGAGCAAAACGAAAACTCTTAAAATGTTGAAACCATGTTTTCCACACATAAGTTCTGACCATAGAAAAAAGACATTTAAAATATGTAACCTACATGGACCAAATTAAATAAATTGATTATATAGCAATGCTATCTAACTGTAATTGTGGACTGGTGAGGGTCCACAAATTGCTATCAGACTACAAGGAGAGAGAAGCTTGCACTAGAATATAAATCAACTTTACCAGTAAGGCATGCTATTTGCTTCAATTGACCTGTGTGTGTATGTGTTATCTCCACTCTTATTCCCTGAAAATGGGAAAGGAAAACTGCCTCCCCTCCATCTTCACTTACCCCTGACTAAACACGTAGCAGCCTAAAACAGGGGTGAGACGCCAGCACTAGCCAGCAACAGACCCTGGCATAAGCCCTGGGTCAGTCACTCGTCAGCTTTGTGATTTCAGGAAAACTCCAGAACATCACCATTCCATCATCCATAAAGTAAGGGTACCTTTGGGCCCTCCCTGGTCGCGCAGTGGTTTGGAACACAGCACTGCAAGCTAGCTGCAGTGGCTTCAGTATGAGTTTGACCCAGAGGTGACCCACATGGTGCAGCAGACCTCTCCTGTCTCGCCAGCTGCTCCCCTCAGCAGTGGGCTTCCTCGATCTGCCTGTTCTGCTCCCCACCCTGTCTCTGGTGGGGAACAGAGGCCTGTACCCCAGTTCTGTATGCATAAATATATAAAATCTAAAAAAAAAAAAAGGGTACCTTTCCATCCAGTTATTAACAGAGAATAAGTAAGCAACAACACAGGAGTAAGGAAAATGTACTATAACGCACTAAGCTAAATATCAAATGCTATTATTAGATAACAGTAAAAAATACTAGATGCAAGGTCCAATAGTTATAGGCAGTGGGCTAAATATTTTGTTACCTTAATTATTAGAAGCAATATGGCCCTTACTATTGTCCTTGCACTAATTAAGCTACTTGTATGCAACAGGGACTAATTCTGCCTAACTTCGGTTTTGTTCAAAAAAAGGAGGAGGAGGAAAAGAGAAGAATGGACATTTTATAAAGATATTGAGGTTGTTGAAAGAACTAATTAATCCCTAAACATCACGCCCAGGGTAGGCAGGGACCAGAAGCAACACCGGCAAGCACAAAGCCAGTCTGATGCCCCTGTTCTCCAGACCGTAAGTAAAAAGGCACCTCTGGCCAAGGGTCCCTAACTCTGGGTTTCAAATTCCTAAGCTGGAGAAGTTCAGTGCCCTAATTCAGTCCCCACAACCGAGGAGCAGAAGCACAGATGTCAACCCACCAAGGAGAAGAAGGGAAGTTGGTTGAGTAATTCAGTAAGACACTATGAAAAATAACCACCATCTTCTCATGTTTTAGATGAAGAATCTGATTTCAGAATTCACATCTGCCACAGGTCCTGCAGTGAAGTAAGAACTCTGAAACTGCTCTCACTCTGCTATCTACTTTCCAATCAAATGAATCCAGGAAGTTATGTCATGAAATGTTGCACTAAGATCTACTCACCTATTTTTTATTTTCAACAACAAGTAAGAATCCCTTCTTCATTACTTTTAGAGGTCACCTGCTGGGTGGTCACAGCCACCTTTGCAATCAACCCACCATAGTTTGGATCCTGCCTCTTCCACTCACTGGCTTTGAACAGGCTGTTGGACTTCTCTGGGTGTTTGGTATGAGGATTAAGTGAGTTAGTATTCATAAAGGACTTAAAATCATGTCTGGAGCAGAATAGTGAGCACAACATGAAAGTACAATGAAGCTGGAGAAATCAGCTTCAAATAACTTCAAAATTTGCAAGGAAGCTACATAATCATAACAGTATGGTATTGGTGAGAGAATAAACCTCTCCATCCATGTTACTAAACTACTCAGAAACAGATCTACACAAATAAAGTCAAGTGTTCTTGCAAAAGAGTGAAGGCAGTCACTGAAGAAAGGATAGTCTTTTCAACAAATGGGGCTGGAACAACTGGATGGCCCCATGCAAGAAAGAAGGGGAAGAAGGGAGGAGAGGGAGAAAAAGAAGGAGGAGGGGAAGGAGGGAACCTAAACAAAGACGTTACATCTCTGACAAAAATTAACTCAAAATGAATCACAGACCTTAATATAAAATGAAGTACTATAAAACTTTCTGAAGAAAACAAAGGGGAAAATCTTAATTACTTTTGTTTGAAGATAAGTTTTTAGAGACAAAAGCATGATCTAAATTGGACTTTATTAAAAGTAAGAAACTGCTCGGCAAAAACACTACACGTGAATGGAAAGTTAAGGCATGGAAGTTTGCAGATATTGGCAAACATATATCTGGCAAATGTCTTGTATCCAAAGATGTCATAAAACTCAACAATAAGAAAGACCAAGGGAAAATGGACAAAATATGTGAGTGGGGATTTCAGCAAAGAAGATATATAGATGATAGCCCTATGAAAAGATGCTTCATCATTCATTATTAGCAAACTGTAAAAGAAAAAAAGATACTACTACATACCTATTAGAATGTCTAAAATAAAAAATAAAATAAAATAAAAGCAACTGACAATACCAATTGCTAACATGGAAAGAACACTAAAGTCTCTTTCTTTGCTAGCAGGGGTGCAAAACAGTACAGTCAATCTGGAAGGTAGCTTGGCAATTTCTTACAAAAGCAAATATATATAGTTTTAACATACAACTAAGCAATTATACTCCTACCTATTTACTCAGCTGATTTCAGAACTACTCAAAAATCTGCATGCAAATGTTAGAGCATTTTTCATAAATACTAAAATTTCAAAGCAATTAAGAAATCTTAAATTGGGTGAATAGATAACCTGGGATATATCCATACAATGGAATATTATTTAGTAATACAGAAAAATGAGCTATCGAGCCATGAAAATATATATACAAATAAGCCTAAATTATACATAACTATGCGAAAGAACTCAGCCTAGAAAGGCTACATAATGTATTTTTCCAATTATATGACACTCTGGAAATGGCAAAACTATGGGACAGCAAAAGATGAGAGGATGCCTGGGATTAGGAGTGAATTAAATAGGTGAGCAGGTGAAACAGTACAGCTCTCCTGTGTAACACTGAGATGGTGGATATATAACATCTCGCATTTGTCAACATCCACTGAAATTTGCTGCACAATGAACCTTGATGTATGCAAACTTAAAAAAAAAAGTCATTTGAAAGGCTAAAAGAACCTCAGGATGAAATGCAGAGTGCAATCAAACAATCTAATATATTACAAATGTATGTAACAACCTCACTAAAAGATGGAGAAAAAAAAGGTGAGGTAAGTCTGGAAACAAGTGGTATCTGTAAAACTAAAGGCAAAAGAAACTGTATATAAACACTGTACTCTCATGGGTAAGACTATTTCCTTTTAGGGTCAGCACTAACAATTCTAATACTTCTCTACCTTGTGCTGGAATTTAACAATGAAGTAAATGCCCAGTAGCTTGATGAGAGCCAAGTTTATCTTCAGGAATAAAAGATTACAGATCACCAATGGGAAGAGACTAAAATGATCCATATGGTAATGATTAAAGTTGGAGACATTCATATGAGTTCATGGTTAGCTTAATATAGACACAGACAGTTACTCATAGATCTCTTTATAAATTAGCATCCACACATACATTTCCAGGCTCTGTTGCTGTTTAAGCATAGAACCCAAGTAGCGGCAAGCACACCTTGGCACCTAAGGCCCAGTTCTTGGTTTCTAGTACCGTCCCCCAAAAAAGAGGAGCCTGGACTCCTTGGGGATGTGACTGGGTCTAGGGCAGGAGATAGATATATGAAGTGAGCCTGGAATATCTTACTGTGTCAGGAAATAGTTCTCAAAAAAAGAAAAAAAAAAAAACCTCTGACTATGATGGAGATCTGTCAAATGGAATAATCACCAGCTAAAAGCACTTCCTGTGGCTGAAGTGATTTGAACAATAATAAAATAAGGTAGTATTTTATTATAGCCCAAAGTATAAATTCCCACTAGTAAATTCATATTGATATAAATAACTGAAAAAATAAGTACATGGAGAAGAAGAGATAAGCTCGCTATACAGATGAATCACAACAATCTAATCTAAATCTTTGTATTGGAGGTACAGCACTGCTCCCCAACTCCTTCAAGGTGGGGGTGCACAGCGACTCTTTCCTAGGGGCAAGGTCCCTCCTGAAACAGGGGAAGTGACTTTATAGGAGAGGTACCTGCCCAAAGGAGCTTTCCCTAGGGGATACGGCTAGCATCACCCACACCAAGTCCTATCGATAGTGTGCACCCTTGATAAGATGTCATGAGAAGGTCTTCTCCCAAAATCTACCATCCTGTTCCAATCCTAAAAATATCTCAGGTGAATACCAGTGGAGAGACAGTCTACAAAATACCTGATCAGTGCTCCTCAAAACTGTCCGGTCATTAAAAAGAAAGAAATTATGAGAAAATGCCAAAACCCAGAAGATCCTAAAGAGACATGACAACTAACGGTATGGGGGACCTGGGGTGTAATCCTGGAGTAGAAAAAGGGCATTAGGTCAAAACAAAAGAAATCCAAAAAATGTATGGACTCTGGTTAGTAATAATGGACCCGTTGTAACAAGTGGGCCATACAAACGTAAAAACCTTAACTGCAGGGAAAAGTGGGTGAGGTTATATGGAATCCTATAGTCCCCATAGTTTTTCTGTAAATCTGAAGCTGATTTTGAAATTTTTAAATAAAATTCTAAATTGTCCTAATCGAGTTTATTTAAAGCAAACAAAAATAAACCATTCTTGGCGTATAGTAATGTAATGTCATTATTAGCTAGTAATAACTGTGATGGTATTAGGTTGGGGGGTTAGGGTAGGGGGGTGCAGAGAAGATTTAGGTTCACAGACCCAGAGAATAAGCTGTCCCTATGCTGGTGACCATGCAATAACCACTCGCTGCCTGTACTTTCTGAAGTAATGCAGGTGACTTTCCAGGCGCTCCCCTATTCCCACATAAAGGACACAAGCCTGTCCCTCCCTTAACCCAATAAAGGATTGGTAGAAATGGAAAGATCTGATTAAAGAGAGCTGCTTTGTGATCAGAAGGAACTCTGGCCAAGGATCCAGGCACCCAGCCCCCAAAGCAGCTACCAGATGACCAGGACACAGAAGTCAGAAGGTGGTTAAACAGTAGCACTCCTTGAAGTATTAAGTGAGAGAGATACAGCTTGTGTGTCCCTTGCTTGAAGTTTTAAATCCTCTCTAAATGGAAAAATCTCTGGTAAGGCTGATCCACACACTGGCCATGGGTACCCTTCAGCTCTCCCCCAAAATGACAGGATCAACACAAAGGACAGAATCCTCTTCTCCTGCCCGGCCTCACTTAAACCAAGTGGACATAGAGGAGCAGGCCAGATGTACAGCATTTCAAACGCGGCTGCAGCTCCTGCCAGTATAAAAAGGCTCCAGGGCTACAACCACATTTCATTAATGAAACACAAATAAGCAGGGACTATACTTAATTTACAACAGGAGTTTCCAGACGCTAATTTGCCCCACGCCTGAATGGCCTGGAGAGTGTTGTTATGTTCATAACATACCTTGAGAGTGGAAGCTGAAACACAAGGTTGCATCTTAAATGCAGTGTTTCTGGGGACTACAGTAAGGCCGCAGTTTTTCCCGGGTTCTATTGCTATAGGAGTGACGAGAGTGCCCTCTAGTGGGAGAGAAAGGGCCCTGCAGATAGGGTGTACATTTTTGCCCAATACCTACCTCCCTGAGCTGGTTAAGCAGATTTAGTTAATGTAGTTGGTTCTTGCTCTCTTTTCACCTCTTCATAATCTTGATGGTGTTCCTAGAAAACTGGCCACCCACATAGCACAAGAATTCCTGAGGAGAATGAACAGACCCTTTTTCAGGTGGACTTGGCCAGGCTTAGCTTTACTTCTCTGCTGATGGGTGTCTAGCTGAGTTTATAGCTCACTTTCAACATTGAAAATATCTCCCTGAGGCAGATCACAGAGCTGATACTTCCTCACCACTAACAAGGCAAAGCCATCTCATCAAGGCAGTAGGAAAGGTCTTCGGGAAACCCAAATAGGAAAAGTTTTCTGTTTGCAAGGGACCCAATTTTGGACAAACACCAAAAAGAGAAGGATTTCCCAATTTTGCCAGACTTACCTCTCAAGCCTGGAAGGCACCCAGAGCCTCATCCCAGAGGAAAATGAAAAGTGGAGGGCTCAGTGCCCCTGGCCTGACAGACTATTACTGTCCCTGTCTCAGTCTTCTCATCACAAGGTAAAAATAAGTTGCTCAAAGAGATTCGTTGCTTACACCAACATGTAATCTTTGTTTAAAAGTCATTAACACAGGACAAGTTATACCAAGAGCAAAACAGAGAGTTCTGGGGAAAGTAAGCGGTCCCCTTCCCTGGACTCATGCTGTTACAGGACAGGGAGGGAGGGACACCCCTGAAGCCCCAAACCTGCCTGCTCTAAGTGGGTTCTGCCATCCGCCGCATCAAGACAAAACATAAAACTTTAATGAAAAGGGACTTTAATACAGTAAATATACAATACGGAACACAAAGAATATAACTTCTAAATCAAACACCTGAAGTTACCCATCCCCTCGGGGGCAAAAGTCAACCCAAAAGGGATCATCCCAAAGCAAGGCCAGAGAGCCTGCCACAAGATTAAAGCACCTTCTGGCCGGGACCCATGGAAAAGGGTCAGAAATGGCCAGACAAATCTAGCAGGAAAAGAGCAAAATCAAAATCAATATAAACACTGCCATAGTCACCTCCCTACAGGTATCTCACCCACATCTGCCTTAACTGTTACAGGGTCAGGAAACAAGCATGGTTTCTTCATCACATGCTTGCTGCTCCATGTGGCTTCCTCAGGTCTCCTTCCTGTTCTCCATCCAGCTTCCTTCTTTTCTTCCCCTCTGATTCCTTCTCTTCTCTCCTTTTTCTCTGCTCAACCCCACCCTCCTTCTGGGTGGGGCAGGGAACCGGGAACTTCCCCTTTTCCTAGGGAACACCCTGTTACAATGCCACATGTTAGTAAGAAATCTCTCTCGTATGTGGGTTTGTTAGTCAAATATAGCCTTTTGCAGGCACAGGCAGGTGAGGCCCTGAGCTGGGAGCAGTTCTGGTCTCCTGTGGCTCACAGGTAACTTCTCTCCAGTGCATATGCAGACAGAGGCCCTGCAGGAAAAGCAGGGGAGTGGAATGCATGGATTACTTGAAGTTATTCTGGCTGCAAAAGGAAGGAAAGAGAAGCAGAGGACACAATTGCTGTCCTTCAACAACAGACAACTTCTTATGACATGCAAATAGATAGCAACCACAAGGACAAATATTTACAGCATGCACAGGAGCAAAAGCAAGGATGTTATCTCATGTCTTCCCTACAAATTGGCAAAATGAAAAATAATGACCTCTCTTTACTAAAAAGATCGAAGGGAAGAGTCACAGGAAGCCACTGTGAAAGAGCAGAAAAATATTCCAGGAGACCAGAGGCATTCAATATCTCAAAGCAGGTATGTACTTGAAAACCCAGTAATTAATTCCTTTTTGAGCATTGTAAAGAAAGACTTGAATAAGCTTTTCCAATATAAAGATCCCTTTCTCAAAAGTTTAGGAATGACCATATCAGAGACTTGAACTTTTGACTCTGGATTAAGAAATGGAGTCATACTTCAACAGCCAACATGCTTGCAAGGAGGGAAAAGTCTGATGGAACAAAAAGACCTTTGCTCCACTTTGTCAGCGGACATGGCCTCTAGCCAATGCATGTTTGGAAAGCCTCTGTCCAGAGCTCAAAATGATTCGTCATGTTTCTAGCTAGTCTTCGGAGTTCAGAGTCACACGCAGGCATTTTATTTCCAATTAAAGCATCTCTGGCCTGTCGGGGTCTTTGCTTCCTGCCAAGAGGCCAGGGTCACCATCCTCACGTGTGTGCAAGTTGGCACTGTACCCGGTGAAGCCTCAGGCTCAGCCCTGAGAATCACACAGAGGCTTCATGTCAGCGTTATCAAAGTCTGGAGCGTATTTCAGATTCTGAGAGAGCCCGTCCTCGCCTAGCATCTTGCTTTCTAAGCAATCGCGACCCTTTCATCCAGAGGAGCGTGAGATCTGTGCCATTCGTGTGTGTCTCATCACACCTGGCGGGACATGTGTAGAAGCTGCTTTTCTGTGATAAATCATTTTTTCGCATCTTAAATAACCTGGACAGTAATGAGCCATTGTGAAGGCGATGGCTGCCAGGCTCTTCTAAATGGATCAGCTGTGTCCTTGGAAAAGCAAAATGCCAGAAGCCCAAGTAAACACTTAAGACATGACAATGACAAAAAGACATGAATAATAAATGGCTTCAAAAATATGATCTTCCTGGGAGACTTTATTTACACACTCAAGCTTTTTTTTTTTTTTTTGCTCTTTCTCCAACTCTCAAAGAGGATTTAATCCCTTTGACAATTTTTCACTCAGAAAAAGACTAACAAATCCATGGTGGGTAGGGTAATATTGTTCCATTAATCAGGTGCAATAGGCCTCATAAATCATTACAAATTTAAGTTTTGCCTTGAGTAGCCAAGTGGAAAAAACACCAGAGCAAAAGTCAGGAAACCAGATTCATGTGACCTTGAATCTCAAGAAGTAACTGGGTGACTTTGGAGCTCACCGGCCTCTCTGGGTTTTGGATTTATTCTTTGTAAAGAGAACGTCTGGGGTCTCGTCTATGATCATCTGGAAGGCAAATAAGCGATTAACAAATGTAGAGCTGCAGCATCCCACCACAACCCCTACACACACACACACATTGCTTTCTCTTGCCCTTCACTATTTCCATGCCCATGGATTGACCCCTGACTGTCAGCCCCTGTATCTCTGACCCCTGACTGCCACGCCCTACATCTCTGGCCAGAATATTCCCACCACCACCATCATCCCCCCACCCAAGCCCCCAAGCCCCTTGGGGATAACTTGGAGGTACCTGTGCTACAGTATATTTTAGACTTTTCCCGTGGGATTGAATGGCTGTCCACAGGGATCACCAGAGCTTGGTAACATACCCTTTGCTACGTCCTTCCTTCTCTGTCTCCCTCGGTACTCTCTTACCTGGGATCTCTCATAAAACTCCCTGCCCGGCCCTCCCTGGTGGCGCAGCAGGTTAAAGCACAGCACTAAGAAGCTAAAGCCACTTCTGCAAGAGTTCGATCCCTCCCTGTCCCAGAGGTGACCACATGGCGTGGCAGACCTCTCCTGACCCGCCTGCTGCTCCCCTCAGCAGTGTACTTCATTGAGCTGCCTGTTCTGCTCCCCATTCTGACTCTGGTAAATCCTCTCACCACCCCTGCACCTCTGGCCTGTACCCCAGTTCTGTATGCACAAATAAATAAATAAATCTTAAAAAAAAAAAAAACTCCCTGTCCTAGAATCTTTGTGGCTCTATTTCTGCAGGAACTCAAAGTAGGACAGGGGGCTTAAAGTCTTTCTATTAGGGTCTCGGTCTTTCCCAAAATCCTATCCTCGAATCCTGGGCTGACTGGGGTGCACTTTTGAAAGTGACCAAAGCTTGGCTTTCCTATTATCCCCACTAGTTTTCAGAAGCCTCCCAATTCCAGGTTCCCGGCACCAAGAAAGCACCAACAAACACAGAGGCAGTGGTGTAAATGCACCTCCTCTTCTACCTCAGAGCTCAAGGCCACCGCCCCACTTCTCCCTGCCCACTCGCTCGCTGACAGGGACAAGCCATGTGTTACTGCATTCTGAAAGGGAGCATAGATGCCAGGAAGGTCGGTTCACGAAGCAGACTGAGTGGGAGTCTGACTGAAGATTCAAGGCACACCGCTCCTCTTCAGCGTCCAAGTGGTTGAAATGTCAGGGTTACAGCCTGGTGTATAATAAGGCTGCAAAAGGCCCAGCTCCACTGGGATCCAGAAACCCCCTGGCTTGGCAGCAACAGGTTCCCTCGGAGCCAAGATAAGATCTGCTGAAAAAGCCACCTCTGGTTCCCAGCCTGCTGCAGATACAGCTGGCCGTTAGGCCACCTCTGGAGAAGTCTGCTATCCCAGTCTGAGGTGCTGTCACCATCCAGATAAAACAGGTGGGAAGCACAGTAAGTGTGCTCTGTTCTCTGCTCCTGAACCTCCACACTCACACAGGCCTCCACCCCCCACCCCCCGCCGTCACCCCCCACCAATTCCCACACTCCCCACTGTACCAGGTCCCAGTAGCACCACTGTCTATAGGCTGCAGGACATTGGCATCAGCCACAGAGGATCTTAGATGGGCAAGGGAAAGATAAGACAAAGGGAGATGATGCTAAAGCTGCAAGGAAATTCCTGGCAGGAGCCCTGCATGCACTAAAGGAGGAAATAGAGCCTGCCCAGACTCAGACACAATGAAATCCAGCCCTACTCATGGAGTTCCCATCTCAAAACAGGGGTTAACTTGATCTCTCATTGTTGGCTTGACTGACACCTTGAAAGAAGAAAGGAAGAGGGAACAAAGGAGAAAATGCTGAAGGGGAAAGTTGAGGTAAGCTTGAAAGATTTGTGCCCCTCACACCAAAGCACTCAAGGTAAAAGCCAGCCACCCTGCAGTGAGTGATGAACATACACTTACAGGAAGCACAGAGGCTCTTAAATAGGCACATAAAATGGGAGGGTCAGCATCACACGACCTGGGAGATAATCTAGCCTGGCATCTTCAATCTGCGGAGGGGGAAGACAACCAGAAATGAGCAGACTTTCCCTGCAGCACACGGAAGTCCATTCTCCTAAGCGGAGTGCAAACCCAGGTCAACCCCATACTGGGAAGGAGAAGAAGGGGGTGCAGGGAGCCTGTACCATCCAGAAATGTCACCCAACATGCCAAACAGCTCCTGTGGTCCTTTGCTTACAGACTAATAGAACTGCAGACTGCCAGGCGATCAGCTATTTTCCACAATGCAGGGCATACCCTGAATCCATGAGCCTTTCTTTTAAATGTCTGGAAGGGCCTACTAAGACCAACCAGGAGCTGCTCCTCACCTGACTCAGTTGAATGGTTTATAAAGGCAAATCCTTCATGTTTGTCTTCCTCTCAAAGAAAAATGATTTGGCCATTGTGTCAGGCCCACAGGATCAAAAAGAATTTAGGCCTGAGATCCCACTCACCTGAAAAGCAGAAAGCCCTATCTTTTGCCATTTAGATCAATAGTCAGGTGCCATACCTGTGCGCCAAGTTTTTCACAAAAGAGGTCATGTTCTTGCTACAACACCAAGAGGCAGGCATATAGGTATCCCCATTTCTCAGATAAAGAAACTGAGGTTTCAGAACAGGAAACCAGCTACAGTTATAGACCAGGATACAAGAGGATCTGCGGGTGAAAATCAGCCTGGCCCCTTGCTATTCCACCTCCCACATCAGCACAGTTTTACTCACTGGGCTGATCCCAATCTTGAAAAAGACCCGAGTTAAGATGGTGACTTAGGAATAAAAAGGAAGAGCTATATTAGAGAGGGGTCAGGTGGGAGGGCGAGGGGTTTGGGATCAGGGAAATAAGTGACAGCTTGTCTGCCGCTGAGTCCCCTGCTGACAGGAGACATGCTGTGGAAGACAAAAAATGACAGTCACCCATTTTATGGGGGTGGAAAGGGGAATAGGAAAGAACTGGGGTGGGAAGACTGCATTGGACTATGATGATGGCACATGGGTGAATTGGTGGTGGGAAGCCCAGAGGATTACAACTGAGATGGAAAAAAGGCACATGATGAAGAATGATGTAAAAATAAATAATTTTTTTTAAAAAAGAATGACAGTCATCTGTGGCTCTGTGGAAAGCCAGCATCAACAGACTGAATACACGCACAGGGCCGAGCAAGACCCAGAAAATTGCAAAAAGAGCATTGCAATTTCCCAGGAACTGCCTATCAATTGGAGGGAGGATCTGTTTTCTCCCCAAGGAAGGGGATAAGAAGCAAATAACAAAAAGAAATATAGATATAGGGAGGGAGGAATTTTAAACAGATTTGCCCTAAAGTGGGAAACTGAGAAACCTATTCACCCAAAATGGGAATAAAGAGAATAAAACCCCAAAAGTATAGAAACTGCTCCAGTGCCACACCACTCCCCTTCTCTGAATCCTAGACCATCCTCGAGGATCATGAGGAACAGATGACATTTTCACTACCCAAGCTTTGTTACGTGCCAAAGAACTGTCTCTTAAGAACACAGAAATTGGGGATAAATAAAAACCCTATTACAGCCTCTTGAAATATCAAGCTTTCATGGTAAGGACTCAAACTGGGGTGCAGAGGTGTGAAGTCCTGAGCAATTTCTACAACAGAGGGTGGGGGCCTGGGAGGGCCCTACTTTTAAGAAAGACAATGCAGGGTCTGTTCCATTCATTTGTAAATGTACTGAGCATACCCCACAGCGATGTATGAGGCAATCATTTACCACCGCACAATCATTTCTCAGCCTACAAGAAACTGTAAAGCAAGGCAGAATATCCTTATGGAAAGACAGGGAGAAACAACTCCTGTGAGGAAAGGGTTTGGAGGACCAACAAGAAGGGATTAAAAAAATCAATGAATACAAGAAAAAGGAGTGACTCAAGATTGAGCAGAGGCAATCTGAAACTAGAGTGCTTTAGCTCTTTATTCTCTATCTGAGAATATATATGTATGTGATATATAAAGATGTCAACCTGTATCTGAAACATTTCCAAGCACTCACTTGTGCTGGACACTGTTCTATGCTTGGGATCAGGCAGGAAACTCTTATCTCCATGTCATGCAACGTACTTATAGCCTAGGTAAGACAGGAAATATCAAAGTAAACAAATAAGTGGTACAGTGTGCTAAGAGGTATAAGCCCAGCACAGGGAATGAGCCTGCAAGCAGCTGGGTGCTGGAACACAAATGGTCTCGCAGAGCAGAGGAGGCATTTGAGCTTGATTTCACAAACCCCAAAGCAGGGCAACTTTTCTGAAAAAGTACAGGAAATGTCAGTGAGCAGTAGAAGTCTGTGGGGGTGATTAATCGCAGAGGAAGCTGAGGACACGAAGTTCACAATCCCTGCAGGACAGCGGACCTAGCACAGGAGGGATGTGCATAGAGACGGGTTCCCAAGGGGAGGGTGGGCACGTGCATTTTCCTGAACTCTGGTCTTACCAGACACCCCAAGAGGTGGAAAGAAACTTGGGCATGATGCCTGCAACAACTCACCCTCTGCCCAGCGGCATATGAAAGTTGACCTGTGACAAAACTAACAAAAGCGAGTTCCATTCTGTCAAAATCAGCATTTTGCACTCTTTCTTGACCAATTAATTTTTCAAGGATTGTGAGGAAGCAAAATGCCTATTAAAATCTGGCAGGACCAACTCTGTGAAATGCTGATGAGAAAAGAAAGTGATAAAACTCTGTAAATTGGAAGGAGAGGACGGCTTTGTGAATGAAAGAAAAGCAGCTGGTGACCGCTTGTTTGGGAGGGGGAGACCGTCAAAGTCAGAGAGGACAGGAGGAAGCCAAGAAGCCACTACACAGAATCCTCAAGAACATCTCAATCTAAAGTTGAGCCACCTTCTGAGGAGTGCACTGAATGCTAACTCACTCGTTCTGAAAGCCTCCGTCTGACAGCGATAAAAACAAGGAATTAAGAAAGGGATAATCTTCCTTTTATAAAAAGCAAAGTTAAGGCTTTAGACAGGCGGGCATCCTTCCATCACCCCTGCAATCAATCCTGAAGGGGAGGAGGAGGACAGTGAATTTTGAAGAAGCAAGAAAAGGAGAGAGTATTGTTTAGAATTGAGCCTTGTTTAATCAGGCTAGGAGTGTAAAGGACATCTTAAATCATTCATCTTGAAAAGCACACCTCTGTCCACTTCCACAGACATATATAATTCAAGCATCTCTTTTCCATGGCCGCTCAGCACGCTGTCCATATTCATTAAATTGCTTGACAGCCACTAGATGGTAGTTAGCTTTAAAAAGCAAAAACGCAGGAAGCCATTTATGTTTATTTGTTGAGTTGTCTTAGGCTCAGAACAGACCCAGGTTATCAACGCTCCCTCCTAATCAGAAAGTAAAGTGGTAAAATTAATCACCTGTACATGCTCATAGGAAAAAAAGAAACACCTTAAACTAAAATATATATTTCTTTTCAGATTCCACTGTTCAGGAAGAGCCATCAAGAACAGAGAAGATGACTTGTTAAAATTTTAAAGCTCCTATTAAGCTGTCATAAGAAATTCACATTTATCTAAATTTTCAATACATACAGAATTGCCTCTCTAGCTCATAAATCCCATCAATTTTGTGACGTCATTACAACAGTGGTGTGGATATATCTACTGTATAGCCAAGCAATCTGAAACAGAAAAGAGCTTCAGGCTAATTATTACCATGATTTTTAAAAAAGATTTATTTATTTATGCATACAGAACTGGGGTATAGGCTGGAGGTGCAGGGGGGTGAGAGGATTCACCAGAGACAGAATGGCGGGCAGAACAGGCAGATCAACAAAGTACACAGCTGAGGGGAGCAGCGGGCAGATGAGGAGAGGTCTGCTGGTCCTGCAGGTCAGCTCCCTGGCCAGGGATCTAACTCGTGCTGAAGAAGCTTGTGGCTAGCTTGCAATGCTGTGCTTTAACCCATTGTGCCACCAGGGAAGGCCCTTATTACCATGATTTTAAAGGGGCAACGACTCTGAGTCACAGCTGAACCCAGAGGTAGTCAACAGAGGATACTTCCCAAACAGGAATTTGTGATGTGCAGGTGCTTATGCGGTGAATCTGAAGTGAAGTCTACGCAGACCTCCCCACAGTGACCACACTGCAGGTACAAAGTACAGCACGTTCTCCCGGGCTGGGGCTTCATGGGGAGGCAGTGTGTTTGATGATTTAAGCGGATGCCTTTATTTTTTCTGGTGATTCCTGCCGGACCTTCTTAGAAAACACTGCCATCCCTTCCTCCTGGGGAGACTTGGTAAACTCAAGTTCTAAAATCACATGGAAGAGCAAATGCAAAGGAGAAACATGAAACTGTAATAATAGTGTAGGGTTGCTACAAGGCTCTTTACTCTGAGTTATGACAAATAATAAAGAGGTAGAATCTAAGGTCAATCTGGGTTGAGGCTGAGGACTTGGGCTTTTGTAAAAACTCCTTCTAATCCCTAGGACCACACAACTTTTAGGCAAACTCAGGGCAGGGTAAACATTCTCTTAATTTTGTAATAAACTGGAAGCTCAATGCCTAAAGCCACTCAACTCACAACAAAGCTAAGACTCAAATCCAGGAGATCACCTGACACCAGAAAAGGAGCTCTCTTTACTCTAAATCATTCAACTGGCCAAAGGCATCCCAAAACCATGGCTGGTTACTGGTACTGGAGATATCATTGATGTCAACATTTTTAAAAAGGAGGTCAGAAGCCATGAGGGTGAGGAGGAATAGAATAGTGTTGTATGTATTAGAAATATGAGAAAGGGCTCTCTGTCCAGGGGGAATGAAGGCCCCACCTAGGCAGAAGGATCTGTGAATTTTCTTCACAGGAGTCAGAGCCTCATAAGCAGTATTTAACAAATCCTTGCGGAATGAACCAGAAACAGACCAACTCAAGCCAACCAACATTTGTTAAGCTACAATTAAGGAGTCAGGAACCATAGTTTCAAAATAAATAAGATATGGTTCTTGGTAACTGGTTAATGTCTATTTGTTTAATTAATACTTTGGAAAGAGTTATGAGAGGTTCTTTCTCACTGCTCTTTTCCCCTCTCCTTTCCCTGGTCTTCTGTGGTTCCAGTCATGTATGACCTTGCTCCTTGACCTTCCTCTTGACACTGGGCTAAGTAACAAGTTTCCCCAGACTCACATTCTGTACCCAGGAGACTGCTGTTATCAAGCCCTAGTGAGATATCATGGCAATGTGAGAAAACCATGGGCTTTTTTGGGGGGGTGGGGAAGGAGGGATTTAAAAATCCAGTTGGCTTACTGAGCACTCCCCATACTGGCCCCTGCTCTAAGGACATTACTGGTATCAATCACTCAGTCCTCACAGTAACTGTGTGAGGCGATACTGCACCATTTCACACAGGAGACTGCGGCTCAGAAAGGCTGGTGACTTACCCAAAGTCAGCCAGCCAGGAAGTGGCCAAACAAGCTTACTAGCTAGGAATCCTCCTCAACCCACAATTCCAATTGCCTCTCAAAGTCAAGGGCTCAGAGGTCTCAGTGACCAAGAGTCCTCACTCACCACACTGTCAGATTCAGTCTTCATCTCTAGCACATTTGGGATCTTAGGTGGACTGGCAATGAACCCACCTCTTTTGGTAGGAAGGGTGGTCCTCACTGCTTTTCTTTTCTTTTTTTTTTTTAAAGATTTATTTATTTATGCATACAGGTCAGAGATGCAGGGGTGGGTGAGAGGAATTACCAGAGACAAAGTGGGAGCAGAGCAGGCAGACTGACGACATACACTGCTGAGGGGAGCAGCGGGTGGATCAGGAGAGGTCTGCCACGCCATGTGGGTCACCTCTTGGGCTAGTAATCGAACTCATGCTGAAGTGGCTTTAGCTTCTTAGTGCTATCCTTTAGCCTACTGTGCCACCAGGGAGGGCCTCTCACTGCTTTTCTTTAAATAAAAAAAAAAAAAAATTCTTTTTTAAAAAAAATTTTTTTTATGCATACGAGAATGTACCATCACATCCTGGTACAGGCCAGAGGTATGGTATATGAAAGGATTCACCAGAGGCAGAGTGGGGAGCAAAACAGGAGAATTTACTGAAATACACAAATACACTGCTGAGGGGAGCAGTGGGTGAGATAGGAGAGGTCTGTCATGTCATCTTCCTCACTGGGGATTGAACTTGTGCTGCAGTGACTATAGACAGCTTCACAGTGCTATGCTTTAACCTGTTGTGCCACCTGGGAGGACCCCTCATTGCTACTATTATCAATACTATTATCAGGTAACAATTTTCTCTCCCCAATTCGCATCTCAACATGGAAGTGAGCCAAAGAGTTATGTACTGAATTCTTTGAAAAATGTTTATGGCTCCTCCAACATGAAGAGGTAAGAAAAGAAGCTGTAGTGTTTGGTATTACTAATTTCCCAAGGAACAGGTCATTTATTCCCCCCACACACACACATTTTAAGTCCTCTTCTTGGATATATGCAACTTTTTAGGACTGTGAGGGAAAGAAATTGTACGTTTGTGTAATGTACCATCACATCCTGAACACAAATGTACACAATGCAGAGGACAACACATATTCACAGACACACAATGACACACTGACACGCATATATGCAGGATGCATGTGCGTGCGCAGACACACAACTTGGTAAAAACAGTGAGTATCTCTGTGATTACCTAGTAAGGCTTTGACAAATGATTTTGGGAATGAGACTATCAAACAACTGGAGGGGAACTGTGTGTTCTATCAACACCATAAAAATTCTCTTCTCTTTAAAGGACAGAAGACAAGTGGTAAGTAGATTACTTTCGAGTAAGTCCAAAGTTAGTTTTAAAACCTTTACTGCCAAGATCCATTTCATTAAGTGCAAAAATAGGTTCTTTCCCACCACCCACAAAGCCTGCCATAAGGGTAAGCAGGGGGTAAGTTCAATTTTCTTAACTGATTAAAAAAAAAAAAATCACTATATCTCTAGCTTAGGCAACTAATTTCCTGGTGATAAGAAAATAATCCCTCCTTCACCCTCTCCCTTCTCTGGCCAACATTTGAAGCAGAACAAAGCCTTAAAAATAAAACACATGTGCCCAGAACTAATCCTCCCTGAGAAGTGACCTGATGGGGCTTCCTTAAGGTGGTCCTCAAGCAGACACTAATTTCAAAGGAAGGTGTGGGTGCTTAAGATAGTGACATGTAGTTCTGGCCACTGCGCACCCAAAGTCAAAGCTTTTCAGGGCAAAAAGTTCAGAAACATAATCTACAATGTCTGAGTTCTCCGATAAAGCCTTTCAAGACACAATTTTTATTAGCATCTTGTTTATTCATACTAGGAGAGACAGCTGTCTCCCTCTCTTTCACTTAGTAGTAAATCCTGTTATTCTGCCCAGTGATCACCTAGGTGTGATCACCCCTCCTTCTAGGTAGATGCGGTCATGCAGCTTAATTCTGGTTGCTGCCAGGTGACACGACCTGTAATGTCACGCCATTTCGTGAGAAAAAGGCTGCCTCCTCTGCTCTCTGCCCTGACCAGTGGTGGCAGTGACCAGCCTGCTGTGGCCATGTGACACAGTCAGCAGCACCCAAGATGGGAGAGCATTAAACAAAGTGTGTGTTCCTGAAAGGCATCCTGGAGCAAAGCCAACTACCATTTCCAGGTCCCCAGATGCATCTTCACTGACACATGAATGAGACACAAACTTCTATTTGATAGAAACTTAGTAATATGTTAAATCTCTTTATTCTAATAGCTTCGCCTGTTTGAAATGAATTCATTCATCCTGGACTCCTTTCCTAAAATAATGGAATTTTGCCACCTTTTCCGCATTCCCTCCCATAGCCACATCTTGCTTTGGGGGGGGTCGGGGGGTCCTCCCCCTTACAGGGATATCATCTTCTTGAGGATGGGAATTCATTACTCGAGGCTCTCCTCACTCCCTCTAAACAACTCCCTCTCCTCCACTAAAGATCCCTTTTCTCAGGTTTGGTTACCCTTTTAATCTGAAGTTTTGGCTCCTGATCTGAAGGACAGACCTGGCACTTGACCTGAAAGGAATTTAATCATCTCAGGGACCTAGTCCTTCATATCTTTCTGGAGGGAATAACAAAATGTGCAAAAGCTAAGATATTGCCATGGCCCTCCCCTCTACTCACAAAGGAACAGACTCTGGAATCATGGCTGTGGTGAAAAGAATGAAGACGCACAAGCCAAAATATTTATTCTAATGAAGAGATTAGATTTAGCTTGTACCTTTCTTTCTCAGACTGTTATTTTCCCAAAATTTTTAGTATAAAGCTGGACATAGAATAGGGATTTTAATAAATACTTTAAACTACAAAAAAAAAAAAAAAACCCAAGTGTTTTTTTAGGCTTTTTGCAACAAGCAAACATGATTCTGACCATCCACATAAAAGGAAAATTTTAGTTTTCTAGACTTCAAAAAAAAAAAAAAAAGCAAGATATTTGTTGCCTTGATCCCATCCTCTGAGTTGAATTCTCTAGTTCAAATGACTTGAGTACAAGCCTCATGGGGACCACAGGAGACAGCAGAGATGGGGTTTGCTTCCAGGTTGGCAGGAAGGGCTATTCCTTCTCTCAGTCCAGCTGCCTTGGCTAGGATCGGCTCTCAGCCTGTCCCAAGGTGGACAGACATGCAAGCTCACTTCTTGTTTCATTGCCAGAATAAAGGAACTTTATCTAATCTAGGTATGGGATAATCCTCAGAACTTGTCTCTGCTGTGCTAAATCCTAGTGTCTCAATTCAGCATTATAAAATAAACCATGCTGGCAAATAAAAGCATGTTTCAGGGCTGCTACAAAGGAGACTGGCAAACTCCCTGGTGCCAACTCAGTAAATGGAGCTGCCAGGGACATCGCAGCATGGGGTTCTGAAACCAAGTCTCCAAGCTACAAAAAAAATCTCCTTCCATCCCTGATTACATCCAGATTAGCTTAAGTCATTAATTATTTCAAGAAATATTTCTGTGTTCCTACTAAGGCAAGTCACAGTTTATACATAAGAAACCAGACAAAGCCTTGAGGTTTTTATAGTTCCATAACAGGCAAAGATAAGCAAGGAATTTCAATGTGATTTGATAAACACTATGCCAAAGGAAGTAAAAGAATCTAAAGGAGTAGCTGGAGATGAAGACAAAAAGATAAGGAGGGAACCAGCTAGGGACAGGGGTGATGGACATAACTTTCCTAAGATTCTAGGCAGGTCTGGAAACCACCCGTTTTTGTCCTTTATCTGGCAAAAGAAAGACCATTCTTCAGAAGCACAGCTAGAGTGGCCAAAATTAAATGGGGCCCCAGTGTTATAAATGCCCAGTAGGCCGGAAACAAAACAAGTGCCTTGCTCAAGAGGTTGTATGCTCTGCTTCAGCAGAGTATCGGGTTAATATCTTTCACCATCAAGATCAATAAGAATTTAGATAAGAGATAGGAAAAAGATCCGCTTCTGCAGTCAGAAGACCAAAATTAGACCAATTATATTGTTCAAGAACAACAGGAATAAGCCAGTGATGGACAAGTACATCTATTTTCACAAGCAATGAGTAAAGCAGTGAGGAAGAACGCCTGTTGCTTGTGGTGGGAATTGGTCTCAGTCACCCCAAAGACAGCTGGGGTTCAGATCCCATTCAGATGGTATTGCCAACCTTTTCCCTTTTCTGCTTTGTACTTTCCTCCTTTGTTGGGAAAGGGACAGGCACGCAATTTCAGAGCAACAATGTCAGCATTAAAACGTAAGTCCTGAAATCTTAGTCAAGCGCTTGTTCTACTAATTCACTTTAAACTCAGAAACCTGACCCTAGACGAGTACTAGGTAAAGACTGTGTGCTCTCTCTCGTTCTCGTTCTCTCTCTCTCTCTCTCTCTCTCGCTTACTCTCTCTCTCTCCCTGAATCTATGTCACCAAGACACAGATATCAGTACAAAAGCTGTAGCTCTTTAAGGCTTTCAGCCTGGTTTCCCACAGGGATGAAGGTTAAGGAACAAATCTGCAAAGAGAAAAAAAGTAGCCACTGTCATCAAATAGGCATCTCTTTCCAAGGACCTGTACACATGTATGTGAGAGTGCAGCCGTGTGCACATGTGTGCCTGTGTGCTTCTGTATGCATATAAATGGGAGAATGTTCTATGAGGCTCATGTGTTTCTGACAGTTGTGCATGTGTGTGTTTATTTGTATGTGAAGCTGTTATTTGTGAATTCATGTGCAAATATCTTTGTTCAGGTTGCTGGTATAGAATTACAAACTGGGTGGTTCATAAACACCATAAATCTATTTTTTCACAATTTTGGAGACTAAGAAGCCCAGATCAAGGCACTGGCAGAATCAGTGACTGGACAGGCACACCTGCTTCCTGTTTCAAAGCCAGGTATCTCACTGTGTCCTCACCCAGCAGAAGGATGAGAGCTCTCTAGGGTTCTCTCCTATAAGGGACTAATCATATTTTTGTGGGCTCTACCTTCAGGAGCTAATCACATTCTAAAAGATCCAGCTCCAAATACCATTTTTTTGAGTGTTAAGATTTAACATGAATTTGCAGCAGGGGTCACAAGCATTCCATCTGCAGCAGTATGCAGAGACATGTGCTTATGTGTGTCGTGTGTGTGATTATGTGCATGTGTGGGTGCATGTATGTACGTGGGTGTGTGTGTATGTGCATGTGTGTATACATGTGTGCATGTATATTTTTTAAATTCTGTATTCGGGGTAGGGAGAAAGAAAATGGAAATAAGACCCTTAGTAAACTGCACTGCTGTCTTCACAAAGCTATGCATCATCTCACTGTTACTGGAGTTTGTTTGCCTGCAAGCCCCTTTTTTAAAAGTCTGGTCAATGGAAAAAGTCTGGGGGTGGTAAAGTACACTGAAAAATGTCCTGAAGTTTGAAAGAGCAAATGCAAAGTCTAAAGAAACATATAAACTCTAGGATGTCTTTTATTAAAAAAAGAGATAACAAAGATTGGCAAGGATGTGGAGGAAAAGTGCTGATGGGAATGTAAATTGGTAGTTAGTCATTATAGAAAACAGTTTAGCAGCTCCTCCAAAAATTAAAAATTTTGAACCATATGATCCAGAAACTCCATTCCTAGGTATTTATTCGAAGACAGTGAAATCACTATATCTAAGATATGTCAACAGACTATGTTCATTAATATTATTCACAAGAGCCTCAATATGAAACACACACACACACACACACACACTCCTCCTGCCATTAAGTAAAAGATCTGCCATTTGAGACAACCTGAATTGAATGAGGGTATTATGCTAAGTAAGTCAGAAAAGAGACAAATACTGGATGATATCAGTTATATGTGGAATCTAAAAAAGAGAGAGAGAGAGAGAGAGCTTGTAAAAACCAAGTAAAATGAGAGTTGTCAAGAGCTGAAAGGTGGGGGAATTGAGGAGATATTGTTGAAGAGCAGAAACTTGCAACCAGCCGATAAATTAAGTTTGGGAGAGCTAATGTACACACCAGTGAATCCAGTAAGCAGTACTGTACTATAAACTTCAAAGTTGCTAAGAGACTAGGTGGTGTTGTCAACAAGAAAAAGAAATGATATTTATGCCTGCTGATAAAGGTCTCTTAGCTAATACAACTGTAGTTATAATATGACAATATATAAATCAAACCAACATGTTGTACTTCTTAAGTTTATACCATGTAATCTGTCAACTATAATTCAAACTAAAAAAAAAAATCACTGAACTATTAAAAAGGAGCAATGATGGCCCTCCCTGGTGGCGCAGCAGGTTAAAGCACAGCACTGAGAAACTAAAGGCACTTCCGCATGAGTTCGATCCCCGTCTGTCCCGGAGGTGATCCACATGGCGTGGCAGACTTCTCCTGACCCCCCCACTGCTCCTCTCAGCAGTGTACTTCATAGATCTGCCTGTTCTGCTCCCCACTCTGTCTCTGGTGAAGCCTCTTGTTGCCCCTGAGCCTCTGGCCTGTACCCCAGTTCTGTATGCACAAATAAATAAATAAATCTTTAAAAAAAAAAAAGGAGCAATGACATACCAAGTCAACAAATACTTGAGAGGATTTCAACTCTTTCCATTTCAGACAGAAATAACATTTGTTGAGGTGAGCTGTGACATTTCATTTGGAAGACTCTTTGGCTCTGCATATTATACTCAATTTGGGGAGGGGCCATGAAGAGCTGCTATGATGTGGGGTTTATAGATTCTAGTGTCAAGTTTCAGCCTGATGGCTAATAATGCTGCCTCTTTTAAACACTGCTCTTGAATCATGGACTTATTTGAACTTCCTAGTTGGCTCATGATGACCAGGGTGGTAATATTCTCCTCAGGAAGTTTTCTCCCTATGCCCTCATAAAAGATGCCTGCAGGTGGGTCTATCATTCCAGGACACTCTGTCACCCCATCAAAGCACTAAGGGGTTCAGTGAGCCTTTCTGAAAATAATTTCATCTTTTCTCATGTTTAAGAAAACATAACATCATTTCAACCAACATTTTCTGATATTCCAACCCTACTATCCTTTTCACTAGATTTCAAGGTCTTAGAAAGCAAGAGCCATGCATTTCCTTTGTATCCCAGGACTGTGACGGTATATGGCATATGTTTAAGTGGACAGAGCTACTATGTAATAAATGTCTGGATATCACAGATAATGGAATCTTACTTAAAAAAGGAAGAAAATATTTTCATAAGATGATGCAGAAGCATTTAGGAAAAGTCTCCTAAGACACAAGAGCTATTCCAGTGGTTAACAGAGTGTTTGGATCAAGGATTTGGGGAAGACTTCCTAAGCAGTACCAGTGAATTCAGAACAAACAGTTGCATTTGAAAAAAGCACATTGAAATAGCCATTCCTTGCTGAGCCAGACAAACATTTTAGGTTTCAATAAGTGACTGAATCCCTGAAAGGATTTCCATCCTATAGAGCCACCATTCTGAAAACTAGTGATCCACAATTTCCCTTCTTGGGCATGGCCACATCGTAATGAGAAGAGAAGCCAATTATCTCTTTTGTTCAAATACTGCAGACCAGTAAAGGATTATTATTAAATAAAAGTATTTTGAACTAATGTAAGTGAGAGGGAAGGTGATTCTGTTCTACTATGAACAATATGCACTGAACTTCTCTTGTGCTTTTTTAGTGCCTTCATCACTTAGATGACCAACTACATTTCTACCAACTCACTCTAATGGAGCATGTTTATTTACAGTAAGTTAATTTGTTTGTTTGTTTGTTTTAAGTTTATTTACCTGCATGTAATTGGCCACTGGATACTGGATTCTGGATTCCAAACTCACCTCAGGTCTATATAGCAATAAACCATGGAGGACACCTAAAAGTCCACACAGACACTCAGGCTTCCCAGACCAACATACTGTAACAGAGCAGCCTGACTTCACAGTTTTCTGCTAGGTGGCCTTGTAGTCTAGGTGGTACCTAGTCTCTGCATAAACAGACAGGATGGAAGAGCTGGAGGCAGGAAAGTGAACTGAAAACAGTACAGACACCTAGGCTTGCAAACCTCATTTTCACTTCCTCCTCTGTCACTTCCTGGCTGTCCAATCTTGATCAAGTTACTTAACCAATCTGAGTTTTGGCTTTTGTGTTAAGAGTAAGCTACAAATATCAGTATCACAAGCTACTGTACAGATTAAATGAGATGTTGGTTTTTTTTAAGCACCTCGTTGTGATTCTGACACAGGATAAATAATGGTTTGGATAATGATTAGGGTTTGTCTAAGATCTGCCATTTCTGATGCCCACAGATTTGGGAGAATTTGCAGGAAAAAAAATCCCACCCAAGAGTTAATGACAAAGATAACAATTCCAAAAAAAAGGATAACAATTCCAATCCATCCTAACCAAGGGAATAGAAAGAAAGAAAGAACTTCCCATCTATTTCAAACTTTTTCAAAGTCAAAAAAAGAAAAAAATAGAGAAAAAATCCAGGTTCCTGGAATTGAATTGGTATTCACAAACAATGTCATGTAATTTTTAGTTCAGATACCTCCCCAGCTCTGATGCTTAACCAACTGTGAAAACTATTTATTACTAGGATCTTTGTGGGCTTGCTCATCTTGTTTTATACACACACACACACACACACACTTTAGTGAAGTGTATCCTTGGAGATTTCTTTTCTCCTGTGAAAACCAAGTAGAATGGTATCAATCTAGAATTCTATACAGAATGAGAGAAGACACTACATCTAAGATTAAAACTCATTTGTCAAGGATGATTAGATGATATATTATAGGCTAAAAATTCAGAACTAATTTCAAAGCCCTCACACATTAGCAAGCCCTATAAATAAATGCCTTTATTTGTAAGTTGTACATCAAGGAACAAAGAGTCTATTGACAACAAAGCTATTTTGGAGCACGTTTGCCTCCTGACAGAAATAAATGCATTTAAAACAGTTATTGACCAGGTTCTTGCCATTTAGTAAACCCTCTGAATTTGGTTTCTGGAAGTGCATTTATAAATGGCCGATAGCTGTCTCTTTTCATTAGCTACTTACAATGAAGAATATAAACCTAGCCTAAAAAAAGCACCTGTGTTAAAAATTCTACCGCAAAGCTGTTCATGGTGGGCAGTCCTGCTTCCTAGTCCTGTGTAGCAAATTGCACAAAATTATACAAGAGCAAGCACAAAGGCCTCACCTCAAAAGCGCCCCATCCTAACCAGAGGTCCTTAATGGAGCCAGAGCAGCTGTGGTGTGCAATCGAACCCCAAATTCAGGGGTCCGACTAAGAAGGAGCCAAGCCTTTTTCAAAAGCACTGCCATGGGGCTCCCTCACCATCACACAACTAAGGACCCATGTGACGCCTGGAATCAATAGTGTGTGTCCTGGATTAAAGCAGAGTCGCCTGGATGGAAACCTAAGCCAAGAGGAAAGCGATCACCTTCCTACCTGATGTCTGTGTGCTGAACTGGGCCTGGAAGATGGAGCCCCAGAAGAGGAGGAATTCTGTCTTGGGGGGCAGGGATCCCCATCATGGATGCCTTCCCTTGATGTTCAGTTCACACTGTGATGTAGTTAGGGTATTTGATAGTCATTGATATGAGCAGTCTAAAGGACATAGGTTTTTTAACTTAACCCCCAGTCAGATGAGTTCTGACTCTGGCCCTTTGTTATATGATCTGTATAAGTGACACAAACCTCCCAAGTCTTCATTTCCTTAACTGCAAAACAGGGATAATAATGTCTGTCTCAGTAGTATGTTGGTGTAAATGAGTTAAATTCATTTTTGTAACATCAATAAATACTCAGTATTCGGTTCATTTTAAAAGTAGGTCTCAGGAAGATGTGATACACACACACACACACACACACGCACAGGAATATTACTCTATTAAAAACAACAACAACAACAAAATCTTGACACTGCAACATGGAGGGCCCTTGAAGGGAGTATGCTATGTGAAATAAGTCAGAGAAATACTGTATGATTTGACTCATATGTGAAAGAAACAAACAAGACAAAACCTTAGATTCTAACAGCAGAATATTATTACCAGCAGAGACAGAGGAGGAACACACCCAGAAGGGGTCGATGAGATGGTGAAGGCTGCGACAGGTGGCATGGGGTGCCTGTGTATATGTGTGTGTGTCTATTTATTTACATATGTATTTATGTATATGTGTGTGTATATATACATTATTTACAGCAGCCTGCTAGCACTGTGGAGTTGCAGGTGTCAAAAGCCTCCATGTGAGCTGGTTGAAACCTGGCCTCTCTGTTTCTGAACCAGTTGCCAAGACCATTTGAAAGGCAGTTTCTCACTGCTTTTTCACACAGAACTTCTCACTGCCAGACTGTGAGGTCTGAGATGGGTTCTTAGGCCTGACCACCCTTCACCGGGTTTTCATCATCACAATAATAAAATAAGACAAGCCCAGAGGTTTCCATTATCAAATGGAAATGGTAAATCCAACACTGAGTCAGGTTGGGACCCCAAAGGATCAATAAGCCCAATGAGCAGTCAGTATTCTGTCATAGTCAATGATACAGCCACGGCTCCCTGAAAAGGGATCATTTGTGCTCCCCTCAGTTCTGTGTTTCTTTGTGGACCTCAATGCGTAATGCAATGTCTTTCTCCTGTTTCAGGGTCCTAGGACCCAGTGTCCATGTGGATAACTGCATGCAAGATGGAGGGTCCCCACTGTGGTCTGTCTCAGTGGAAGAGGTCACCCTACCCAAGAGATAGGCTCATAACTGGTTGCACAACTCTGAACTTTAATAGCAGGATAGCACATGGGTGCCCAAAAAGATGATACTTGCTCTCTCTCTCTCTCTCTGATCTGGCAGAACTTAACTCTCCTGGGTAGGCAAGTCAGGACCTACAGGACTCATGAACTTGCTGACGAAGGCAGTGATAGGTAACCAGACAGCCCTTAACTACCTGTAGATTGGATAAAGTGGAGTCTGTGACAATTACCTTTGCTACGTATACTTCAACAGCTTCGAGACGACCAGCACCCCTGGAGAAAGTCCACGCTCATTGGGATAGCCTTCGTTTCTCACCCTACAGTCCTCCTAGACTCATTCTTTGACCTGCTTAAACCCAGCATGTGAGGCTCTTAGCTGAGAACCAAAGGCCACGGGGGTCCAGGCACCTTCCTTGGAAGATCCCATTAGTGGCACTGACCCAGTGCTGTGTCAACTGGGCAGGGAAGCTCTCTGGGGCTAGAATCACTCACAGCCCACACAGGACATTGTCAGCCTCCATATTCAGGGTAGCAATTACTCCTACTAATGTGAGATAGTGTAAGACATTTTGTTTATTCTCTTGGCATTCCAATGGGAGGGGTGGTCTATTAGGGAAGAAGCAACCATGGCACAACCTGCTCCTCTCCCCATTGCCAATGTGTGCCCTGGGCCTGGAACATTTCCTTATTAGAAGGCTAAGTGGGTGCCAAACTGCCAACTGGCCCCAGACCCTCCTTCTGTTTGAGGAGAAATCACTACCTGGTCTAGGCTGGCAGGAACTTCTTTGTATTGCACATATGGTTATATGGCACCTGGCCAGTCCCATCATCGTAGCCAACCCTCAACTTCTCATGGGTGAGGAACCCGGTCTTTGCCTGCAGAGAGGTGCCTGCAATCCACTCCCCAGAGCCAGCTACGAGGCAGCACAGCTGGCCTTGTGAGACCAGCAAACACTACAGACACTGATGTCTTTCTCTTTTCTGAGCAAAGGTGCTGTTCCAGCTAACACTTGTGCACGGAGTCCTCCCTCGCAACTGGAAGCCACAAGTGCGGCAGTGAGTCAAAGTTTGTGGCTCCTACTTCCCACAGCTGGCACGTTATACTCTTTCCATCCTCAGGGGATTCTGGGATGGAAGGGTGAAGCTCGCTGCTCAGCACCTAGCATAACATCAAGTAGCAATAACTGCTTTGGAGAAACCTAAAGCCAATTAGAGAGAGAGAGAGAAGAATAAGAAAAGGAAAGATGAAGTTGGATCATGCAGGGTCTAAACGCGAAGGTAGGACACTGCTGTGGTCTTAGCTGGTGGTACAGCTGGAAGGTTGCACCTGGGGACCTACCTGTGTGGCTGTCGGTGATGAGGGTGTGATGTGGATGTGCACGGTTACCATGATCACAGCTGCTGTGGCTGCTGCTTTTCACCCTGATAATCACAAGTTCTTGTCTTGTGAAGCCCTAAAAAGTAACTCACAGACTTTTTAGATAAGCAGAGAAAAGCAAACTTTGCCTTAGAGAATAAAGAAATGTTTATTTCGGGAAAAGGACAAAGAGAACAAGGAGCAGACTTCCAGGTGTAAAGTACCTGGGAGGAGCAAAGAAAAGCCACTATGAAGTCTTGCTTCAGGAATACTTTCTTTCTCTCATTATTCTAAAGTTCCATTAGTCTCTCTGTGATTGGTTAGTTCTCCTGGTCTCACTTAATTTGCTGCTGTACTTGGGGTCTCCCTATATTACACCCCTTATCTTTTATTGTCCTGGGTTCAGAATATCCTGGTGCCCTAGGTGCCTCTAATCCTGGAGGTGTTGACTATCTCCCTTCAGAATTAGTTGTCTTTATCTCTGGATCTTTGCCTCATTTCGCTTTTTGCCTTTATCTCTGCAGCTTCTTTGACTCTCCTAAAGACTACACCCACTGTCCCTGAAGATTCCTAATTATCCTAACTCAGGCTATGACTCATAATTGTGGCTCACACTCCACAGTACCAAGCACTGTTAGGGCGAAAGGATGTCCTGAAGGAACTCTACACTTAGAGATTTTGTGAACTCCACCCCTGCCCTAGACACTGGAATTACAAATCCTATCCCACCAAAGGTTGCTGGGACCGGAGGGTGGAGTTAAGCAGCCATGTTGGATATAAAACCAGACATGGGCTTTGTGGAGGCTCTTGGCCTCTTGTCTCTTGTTTTTTTGCTGGCTATCAGTGTGCTATTGGAGTTCCAAGTCAGGAGAACTGGTAGGATGCATTAACCAACTTATCTCTCTCTTTTTCCCTGAGTTGTTCATTTCCCTTTTTCTTGTCTAAAAAAAAAAAAAGCCCATTATCAACCTTTTTCTGCAGTTAAATCTGGTAACAATTCCCTTTAAGTGCACAAATAAGGACTACAGTCACACTGGGGTTGCCCTGTAACATAACAAGGATGATTCCCTGAGTGATGATTCATTACTGTGCCATCTCCAAAGACAGATGATGCAGATATTTGGCCAGGTATCCTCACAGAATCTTTATTCCAACTTTATTCCAATCTAAAAATGATTAAAAAAATAATAATAATAAATTTTCCTTAGAATCATGTGAATTGTTAACAGTACATGGCATTTGGACACGATGTTTTATGAAGTTATCATCTAGCAAACTATGAGACCACAGAAGTCCATTTAACAGAATAGACTTGTAACAAAAAAACAGAGCCTTGGCATTCTTCCCACTTCAGATTTGTAAAAAAAAAAAAAAAAAAAAAAGTCTACACTTTTGAGTACAATTTGAGTACTTCTGAGTACAGTCTGGGACATTGAATACAGTTAACTCTGAGCAACACAGTTACTTATCATACAAACTTCCTCTAGTTACTATTTTAGTTCACATTACACAAAGTGGGTAGTTTACACACATTATTTCTCAGCGTACTGGAGACTGGGATGTCCAAGTTCAAGGCTTGCAGAACTGTGTTTGGTTTATAGACAGCCACCCTCTCAATGAATTCTCTTATGGGGGTGGGGAGGAGAGAGGCGACCTCTCCTTGGCCTTTTCTCTTGAGAGCTTTAAGTCCACCAGATTGGCCCTTCTGATCTAATCACCTCCCAAAAATCCCATCTCCAAATACCATCACTTTGAGGGGTCTAGGTTTCAACGTGTGAATTCGTCGAGATCACAAACATGCACCTCTTAATATTAAGTTACCATGCACCTTCTCCTCCTCACTGTGCATTATAATAGAGTAGGAAATGCATATTTTTCAGGCAGAGTAGATACAGTATCACTCTGCTGCCAAGAAAAACATTACTAATGGCCTATGGCCCTGTGGTAGCTTTTCAAGTAGATTAAAAGTCTAGCCTCAGGGGCAACCAGTCCTCCCAAAGGGAGCTGTCTGGCTGGATCCAGGATCCACACTGCTTGGGATCTTACAACATCAGCTTCCTCATTTACTCATCCACCCACATATTCCAAGACATGCATTTCACATAGTCCATGGTGAAAGCATGCAAAAATCTTAAAGCTATTTCCAGAAACCTTTCTCAAAACTTTCCTTTCACTGCATCACTGCATTGAAACTTTGAATTTTATTGTAATCATTTTGATATGTGTCTCATGAGAGCATTCTGGAAGCAGAGAATCAATATTAATGAAAGTATGAGAGGTATATGCTTCCTGGGCTCAAGAAGTCCAAGACAATTATCAAAGATACTAGTCATTTAGAACTATTTGAATATCCACAGGCTGATAGGCACTTAGCATGTATACTCCTTTTTCATCCTTAACACAGCAAGGTAGGTGAGATATTATCATCCCCTGACTGTAAGCAAGTTCATGGAAATACAGAGCAATGCCATCATTTTCCATTTTCCAGATGGAGCTGAGTCTTGAACTCGTGACTACACTTTTCTGCAGTTAGATGCTGTGTCCCAGAGCAATAGAGAATAGTATCCTTTATGTAAGTAAGGAAATACTCACTTGATTTACACAAAAAAGATGTACTTCATCTCGAAATGTCTTCCTTCATGTCTGTAAAAGACATTCATTCGTCACCAAAGGAGAAGGGAGGAAAAAGAAGAAAGACTTTTTCTCCCTTAAATGCATTACTTACCAAATTTCATGGTTAGTAATTAATTCCATTTGAAACAGGGGCTTAGGGTTAATGAGTGAGTGAGAGAAAGAGGAAGAAGACTGTTGGGAAGAAGCTTTTAAAAGGCACTAAAGAAATGGAAAGATAAGGAGAGAAAAAGTATTCAGAAAACAGAGGACTTTTGTGTTCTGTTACTCTTGAAATATTAGAAGTATCTTCCTTATCACCAAGACTCTTGAGGCAGACCTCTAAAAACATCTTTTGAGGCAAAGAAATGAGGCCCTATGCTAATATTTGGGGGACTTCTATATTAACTTAAGTCTTGCAAATAAGATTTCCAGACAGAATCCCAGGGGACCTTGCTGTCAGGAACACCAGCAGGAAGATTTACACTAACTGAATATGCCATTTCAGCAGACTCCGCTCAATGTTTCCATCTATCTATATAGGATTCTATCACAGAAACTGGGAATAAAACTAGGAAGCTGGTATGGAGATGGTCAGTGAATACCTTAGCAAGAACATGAGTGGCATATCCTGATTGGTATTTAAAAATGTATAAGGATGGAGCAGATCGTGCTGTTACAGAGAAGCAGAGAAACAAGAGGTATCATCCCCCGACCCATACAAGCCAAGAAGATGCCAGAAGCCATCAACAACAAAGATTTTGAACCCAGCTGTAAAAGAGTCTGCTGTCAGCCGATGGGAAACACATGCCTCGTTGTACAGAGAAACCTGCTTCTGATCTTCCAAGTGAATTCTAGGTACTAAAATAAGACGACAAAGGATGCTTTATGGCCCTTTCCAGATGGACCACAGAGCCTTGCCCTGCAAGTTGAAAGAGTGCAATGTGAAACTGAGTCTCCAACCACCATTCATATTCTAATCACAAGCTGCCAGTGTTTCATCATCTGGCAGTATCTGTACAGAAACATTTCCAAACACTCAGACCCAGGCGACATCATGAACAAGTTGGTGGCTTGCTGTACAGGTGCAGAGAAAAGCCCAGCCCGGAAGCACAGTGAGATGCCACCTGTATCTTCCACCAGGGGAAGGCTAAGAAGGAAAGAAGGAAGCAGGCAGGATTGCACTAGACACGACAAGGTTGCATGACTTAGAGCACACTTCTGAATCAAATCTGAAAAACCCCATCTGGTGAAAAAATAAAGTCAATTTCGTATTTTTCATGTCGTCATCATAACTCAGCCTCACACTTAGCCACTGCTGCTTGCAATTGTCTAGAAACTGAACACAACTTTGCTGAGGTTCTTAGTAAACACTGTATATTCAGAAAAGAGCAGGGTTCCTTTCCGAGGGTCTTATCTCATGTATATTTCCATTATATAAGAGTCCAAATTTGCCACTTGGTCTTGGGAAGTTCAGGTAAGAGCAGGTTGGGTAAGTGAGACTCTGTCTCTCTGTCTGTCTGTCTCTCTCTCATACACACACACACACACTTTTGAGTCACTAAATGTGAACTCTTTCTCTCACGAGTTATTCCACCAGTATGTGCTGACTGGTGGCTGAATGGTCACAGGGACCCCACAACTTCCAATGATCAGCAACTAAACAGTGTATAGTCGGTGGGGAAGAATCTGGTCCAGGGCAACAGTAGCCAGCACTGTTCTGAGCCACCCACAGACAAGCAGCCACAGCATAGGCGTCCTGCTTCTCTTCCTGTTCAATGTTGGAACTACCTCCAATAGCTGGATTAGGTGTTCATTTACTTCCTAAAGATTATCCAAATTCTTGTAGGAATTAGAGGGTGAGCAGGCCTTTGTGATGCAAACAAACAAGACTCTCTAATCTCCTGGAATTCCAGACTGAAGGGCTGACACTAAAACAACAATTGCAACCCAGCAGCATTGTCAGAGCAGAGATAGAGAAAACTTGGAGAACCCTGGAAACACCTAAACTGAACGGAGAAAGAGCCAAGGTAAGATTGGGAGGTTGGTCTGAGAGGACTGTACAGAGGTGGGTTTACTGGTATTTAGGTAGCTGGAGCTGATAGAGAGAAGAGAAGAAGGAGGCAAAAAGGACTGGTCGAAGTCAAAAAATCCAGATCCCTTAGACTGCACAAAAGAATATAGACTTGACCCTAAGAGCAAGGATTTGTGTGTTCTAGAAAGATCACGGAAGAGACTTGGACAGGGAGGACAAGACTAGAGGCAAACAGGAAGGCAGTGCCTGCAGTCAATGCAGATGGCAAGGTGATGATGTCCTGAGATAAGCCAGTAGCCGGGGAAATGGAGAGAAGAGACAGGATGTCATAGGGTTCAGAAATAGAACTGACAGGGCCTGGGAATGACTATTTGTACGGGCTGCATTAGGATATTATTGCTAGTACCTGAACTGGCGAAGTGGATGGATGTTAGCACCCCCTTAAGATATGAAAACAGACCAAAACAAACATGGGTGGAAAAAGAGTTTGAGCCCATGGGAGGATGTTCAGAGGGCTGGGTGGTGGCAGGGAAACACAGGCAGTCACCAGGATGAATGAGTTAAAGATCTAGGGTGGGGGAGGGGTTGGGGGAAGAAGACACAAAAATGTGGGTGCCTCAGTCCAAAGATGGTAAATGAAGCCATGAGCACAGATGGGAAAATCCAAGGAAAGTAGAAAGTGAGTAAGACGAATGGGGAGTGGAGGAGAGGGAAGAGAGCTGAGATCGCTCCCATTTAGGGAGGCTGGCATGAGGCACCTGCAAAAGGAGTGACAGAGGAGGTGATGTTGAGGCAAAGCACCAACTAGCAGCCACTTGGGTTCAACAGTCTCAGTGCCTACTATGTGAAAAGATCTAATCGACGGGTCCAGGACCACAAAGGCTAGGGGAAATTCTAGCAGATCAAATTAAATTTGAAGTGCAACTCTAAGTGCAGAATTATAGCAGAAGAAACCTTGTTAGCGGATCGCTGGTCAAAAGGTCGAAAGGGCATATCTCAGAGAAATACAACACAAGCCACAAATGTTAGCCACACCTATCACTTAAAAAGTAAAGAGGCCCTCCCTGGTGGGGCAGCAAGTAAAGCGCACTACTGCAAGCAAGCCACAGCCACTTCAGTGGGAGTTCAATCCCTGGCCTGAGAGGTGACCACATGGTGTGGCAGACCTCTCCTGACCTGCCCGCTGCTCCCCTCAGCAGTGTACTTCGTCTATCTGCCTGTTCTTCTCCCCACTCCGTCTCTGGTGAATCCTCTCACCGCCCCTGCACCTCTGGCCTGTACCCCAGGTCTGTATGCATAAATAAATAGAACCTTAAAAAAAATCCTAGAAGGTTATAGAGAACATAATGCACTCACAGCCATTAAAAGAATAAAAAAGGAATGTTTCCTTTAAAAAAAAAAAAGTAAAAAATAAACGTGAAATTAATTTCAATAGCATACTTTATGTAATTTAACATATGTAATATAAGCTCATTCACTAAGTAACCAATATCAAAAATTATGGAGACACCTCACTGCTTTTGGTGTCAAATCTTTGAAACCTGGTATGTATCTTATTCGCATAGCACATCTCAGACTAGTCACAGTTTAAGTGTTCATTCAGCTGCCCTGGTAGCTAGTGGCTGCTACTCCTAACAACAGAGGTTTGTAGAGTGTATGTCAACTCTTTACCTTTCCCCCAACTTTATTTCAACAAACAGAAAAGCTAAAGAAGCATGTGATCAACAGGAGCTCTCTGAAAGGCCTAACTAGCAAGAAAGATATCAAATCTAAATGAAAGAGAACTGGCATAGTTAGGGAACTTTCTTTTAACAATGTCACAAAGGAAAAGAATTGGGCACAGGCTGACCTTGCTTGCTTGCTGCCGAACAGTACAGCAGATGACAGCAGCTATGAAATGGTGATCAGAGCGGTTCCTTGTTAGAAATGAGTCAATCCAGCCTTTTCGTTTGCAGGAAGTAGAGGACAGCATGTCACCTCCATGGACATGCTACATTAGCTTGGCTCATTCTGCAAGGTCAAGCAGGGGAGGAAAGCACTTAGTCCTGGAGACAGGCCCCTCCCGGGCCTAGTCGATGCCATCTAAAATGATTTCTACCTGGAACCTCTCAAAATCTTTTAGTCCTCTCTTCACATCACCTTGAAAGGGTGTGTGTGATTTCCTCATCAAGGAGATGCAAATAGGACTTGGCTTCCCAGCTCTCTGCCGCCATCTCATCAGCAGTGAGGTGGCCCCCCCAGGAGGAAGGCAGACAACAGATGAATCAAATTGCCATGCTCAGGCTCTCCTGACACAGTAATCAGTCAGGAGCCCAGCTCAATTTTGCTGGCCTCCCTTCTCTAGCTTGGAGACCACACAGCTGCATCTGAACCAGGAACTTTTCTGTTCTTTGGCTAACTCTGAGAGGTGTTAGAAACTCTTACTCCTGAGAAAGAAAACGGTTGTGAAATGTGGACACCTACGTCTAGGAAATGAAAGCAGTCTTCTGCCTACACCTCCAGCTCTGTCTCCACATGACCTTAAGTACCCTAATTTCCATTTTCAACTTCATACGTAGTACTGTACAAGCTGAGGTTGTATAGTAGGGGTGTGCTGTCTCTCCGTCTCTCGTGTACATGCAGACATGTGTGTGTGTGTGCGCGCACATGTACGTATATCTATACACACACACACACACACACACACACACCTAAAAGGAGAGGCAGAAAGGTAATTACGTACTTAATAGATCAAACGTTGAAGACAAGTCCAAATGTCATCACTGATATTTGCTAGCTGCGTCACTTTAGACAAATGACTTGACCTGTGCAAGTAAGCATCTTTATCTGAAAAACGGGAAGCCTAGCCGTGCCAACATCACATAGAGGTATGAGGAGTAAAATGAATTCACATATTAAACTAAGCTCATTAGAAATCAAAATGAGTAGAACTGGGACATGCTAGGAACTCTGTGTGATTACTGTCACTTATTTATACCATTAGCAGGTCGCTGTGATGATTGCTATTAAAATCCCTACTCCTTCCTTCAAAGTTTGCCTCAGCTACTGCCTTGCTGTGATGGCTGCTTCCTATCAGTGCCACCCCAATGCCTCCCACCCACTCACTCAGTCCCCGGGGAGACACATTGTACTCTTTCCCATTCTTAACAGTTCTGTGCACAGTCCCAGTTGTTTCTGTGGGGGTGGTTTTCCCTATAGTGACGCTTCTTAAATATTAATGTGTAGGTGAATCACCTGGGGATCTTGTGGAAATGAAGTTTGGACTCGGGAAATCTGGAGTGGACCTGAGGATCTGCATACTGCCTGGCCGTGGTCAGGACCTAAGCAGCACTGATGTGGCTACACACCTCACACCAACACGAAAGCCAGGGTGTCCCCAGCCCCCACCTCGGTCCCTGGTTCATGGCTGATGCTCGGTCACCTGTAGCTGAGTTGACTAGAAATGGTGGTACACATCCAGGATGTGTGAGGTGCTTTGGGCCAGGGGACTATCAAGCATAATCACCCCCAACATGAAACTTGCCTAAATGCTATGCTTTGCCAGGGGTCAAGTCTAGATATAGTCACTGTGTCAAACGTGTCTAACTATAACTCAAGTTATAATCCAATGTTACTTCAATTTAAAAAAATGTTTGAGCCCCGCTTTCATTGACATTTAAGTGTTACTATGCACGACCTGCCACTCTCTGCCCAAACCAAGCCACTGTAAGCTGACTGTGATGACCTCATATCCAACAGTGAGTGGCTAGGGGTCTATTTCCTTCAAAATGATAGGTGAGTCTGTAAGGGCCACTAAGACCAATGAGAGAAGTCCAAGCTCCCACTAAATGCAGGATCTGTTGGGTTTATTCATTACGTAGTCATCTGCTGAGTGCTGAGTGTCGGTGCTACACTAGGGTCTCCAGGTAAAGAGGGAGGCAGGCAGGGAGATGCTTCCAAACCTACTCCACCTACAGCCTCTCTCCTATCTTGTGTGGGAGGCATTCATTACTCTGGTGTCCTTTGTACCTTCCACTTATGGGGCCTCCTAGAGCCAATTCCAAACTTAGTTGAATCCCAGTTTCATTGTCTATAAAATAGGGATTATAATCCCTGGAATTAGAATAGTACTTGATACTCATTAAAGACTCAGTAACTAGTAACCTTAATTATTATTGTTATTATTTAATAGTTATTATTATTAGCTATACTATTATATAGTTGTAAATATGACTATTATTAGTTGCACAGTTGTTATAATTGTATTTCTGTATAGTACCATTCCTCAGCTCCCAGAATGCCTCTTTAATCTTATGTGTATATGGTTGGCTACAGCCCCCTTCAAATGTGGCCTGCAGTAGAACAAGGTGGTGTGGTCAATGTCAAATATAATGAAACTGTTACAGAGTAAGTATATAAGGATCTAATTGTAAAAGTAAATTATTAAAAGTAAAAGTAAATATTAAAGGATTTAATAGTCACTGTTTCAATTACTGATGAGAAACCCTAAAAATTCATGACATGCTGCAGACTAAAATTTCACTGAGGTTATGACTTTGGGTCTTCCAGATGATGCAGTCTGTGTCTAGAAATTACTTAGTTTCCAAGAGCACAGCACTTCCTTCCTTCTTTCTTTCTTTCTCTCTTCCTCCCTCCTTCCTTTCCTCCCTTTCTCCCTCCCTTCCTTCCTTCCTTTCTTTCTTTTTTTCATAGAAGAACTGGAATATAGTCCAGAGGTGGGGGTGGTGATGAGAGGATTCATTAGAGATAAAATGAGGAGCAGGACAGGTGGAGCTACTGAAATACACTGCTGAGGGGAGCAGCAGACAACATGGGAGTGGTCTGCTGCGCCATGTGAGTCAGCTCCGTGGCTGTGACTTGAACCCAGGCCATCGAGGTGCTAGTGCTAAGACTTAGTTCCTACGCCACTAGGGAGGCTGCAAACACAGCATCTTTCTGACAATAAAACTTAGAGATGCCCTCTTGTCTTGGGTTCAATAATGCCTGTTAAGGGATGACAAACTCGGGTTACTTGTGAAAACTTGCTATGAAGCAAGAGAAGATATGTTAATAAAATTATACTCACCTGAATGATTTTACACCTGAAATACATGATCCTCAACAGAAATATGAGTTGGAATAAACAATGGCTCATATAAACATTTCAAAATCACAATTTGGAGGTTTGTGATGGCCTTTAACTCTCTTTTGCAAATGTCATGTGTCCTCTGCAGATTTTTTTTTATTTATGTGAACACTGCCACTGTTGGTGTCACCTTCAAAAAGAAATAAGACCTGAGTACATTATAAAGTGTATGAGAATGGGAAAGACGCTACACATAAAAATTCATTTCCTATTACATTTTTACACTCAAAGGCATAAATTATCTTGTTCAAGAGTCTCTACAGCAAAAATTTCCCTGAATCATATTTTGTATCCTCAAACTAAACTATTGACCTTTCCATGAATTCATGAAACTAGGCCACTTATAGTCAGAAGATGGGCCTAAAGCAGAATTGTAAAATATGTCTAAAATACCTGTATATACAGATATAAATTTACATTTAGTAACAGAAACCAACTATGGCTAATTTAAGTAAAGAGAAGAAATTTTTTAATGAATGCAGTTGTACTACAGAGGCTAAGACTGGGAAGATCTAGAACCTGGGCCTGGAACATGAGGAGGACTCAAGAATACACACTTCTGTTCTGCCTTCACCTTTATTCTCTCTTTGGATTCTCTTCATTCCTCCAGCTTCTGTTCTTCAAACCTCTTGACAGAACAACTACTCTTCACCTTATAGGATATGTTTCAGCTACCAGGAGAGAAACTAACTTCTCTTTCTCAATTCCAACTCCATTACTCCAAGAAGCCAAACAAAAAAAGTCCCTGGATCAATCAACTGTGGTTGGAACACAAAGTAGGCTAATGCCAATGTGGCTGCTGCTTCCATGATAACCATGGAGAAAGAGTGATAAAGAAGCAATTGCCAGAACAGAGAAGGGGGTGGTAATAAAGGGGTGTTCCTGATACAGGCAAATAATATGTGTCCTTACACAGCATTCTCAAATAAACACTGATGTGGGTAGAAAGTTGCTAGAACATAGTTTAAAGTTCTCAACAAGACTTAAGAATTCTCACACCTGTTCTTTTTCCAGGTAAACCGGACTTCCCACACTGAGCTCCAGACATGTTTTTTTGTTTTGTTTTGTTTTGTTTTGTTTTTTCATCTCTGCAATAAAAGAAGCTCCTTCTCACTGCATATGCTTCGCATAAAATCATCAGCACAGTCCAGCATCCCACCTGGCTGCCTATCTTCCAGTTAGAGATTTTCAGTCTATCCTTTATTAGACTTCCTCATACACTCAAGCAGACCAGGGCACTGATGACCAGTGATGAATGGGCTGTTTAGTTTCCAAGGGGGTGTTATCCTTTCCCACCACACTACAGACTTAGTTTCCTGTTTGAGTCTGTATGGTGCCTAGTACAGTGCCCAGCAATAGTAAAAGCTCAAGACATATTTAATGCAAATTTTCAAATGAAAAAATGAGCAAGTAAACCTGGCCAAATACTAAGCCTTCAAATCTAACAGTCTCCAAAAGGTAGGAGTGGCTTATAATTACAATGAAATAAAGTATTTCTCACACCTCATTTTCTGACTCGAAACACTTACATAGGCAGGAACCAACTGGCAGATGATGGCTGGCATGGAAAACCCCCAAGGCATAAGGGACACTTTGTTATACCAAGGCAACACTGAAAACAAAGTCAGACTGTGGTCCCCCAAGAAGCAGAATCTGTGCACTTGAAGAAGCCAAGTACACACAAGTACACATTCCCTTCCCCCAGTGCTTTTCTGAAAATGGGCTATTAGTCTCTTGACTGAAAACCAGAAATCTCAAAACATCAAAGTTCTTTATACTCCCAAATCAAAAGATACATACCAAACAATCATTGCTTAAGACCCATGGTCCTTGTTAAATGTAAAATACTTCTGTTGTTTTAATACTAAGTGTGGTTTTAGACTATGATTGGCATGGTACATTTAAATTCTTTCCCTACCAACTGACATTTTTTAAAAATTGCAGTTATCCCAATTGGTGATGAATCACTGGGGGGAGGGGCATTACCTAGTTTACTTGGAGACAGTGAAATATACTGACAGAAAATATACGAAAGCCAAGCCCACACTCCAAGAGCCAAATTTCCACCACGAAATGCCTGAAAATCTATCCTGAAACATAAAACATCTAACAAATGATCCTAGAGTAACAGTCTCATTTTATTTTTTCTTGAAAAAACAAAAGCCAAGTCTAAAGGATAGAGGACAAAATATGAACTATGTCATTATTTTAAATGCAGACAAAGCTGTCATGTCAATTATTGGCTATTGTGGGGATAGAATCTTCTGGATCGCAGCACACTTTGGCCTCTCTTTAGAACACTGCCTCTATAATCAAGCTCTTAAATCCAAGAGAAGAAACCTACCATTTACATATACTCCTCCATCTGCCCCTTCCCTTACTAGTTCTCTCCATAGAGTTCTCTTCTTTCAGTGACACAAATATAGTCTTTTAAAAGCAATGAGTATTTAATTATGCATTTTATTTTACTAAGATTGTAATAAGGGGGAAATACACTCAGTATAGTGAAACTGTAAAACTAGAGAATGTCAGGAAAAAGAAAATAAGCCCCTGTCATTTCAACACTCCGTGGTTTAGTTTACACTGTTTTGGGCTCAGAAGACATACAGGCTTCACTTAAGCATCCAAAGTCTGAATTTCAATTTTGATAAACTCGACAGAAGGGAAGTGTAAGACAGAATTCTATGAAAACCATAATGGGACCCCTTCTTCCAGTTATTATTTTGGTGCCCACAGTTCCTACATTTTTTCATAGAAATTAAGTGTGCATATATTTTATCTACCTGGAATCAGAGCGTTATACATTTGTGATTCCCAAGGCTAACTTCCACAGACAAAGGAGAGGTTGGTGTCAGAATTTCCCAGGAGGCAATGGGTAACATAGCCATCACTGTGCTCCCAATGGTCACAGATGAAACCAAGGAGTTATGTTTCCCAGATATCTCTGAATCAGTCATATGTTACTGCTGGTCAAAAGGGGGCCACTGTTGAAAGCTGGATGAGATTATCTCATTACCTCCAAGGTACAATCAAAGCATGTAAGAAAAAACAACTGTGTATGATGACAGATGTTAACATGACATTGTGATGACCATCCTGCAATATGTACACATCTCAAATCATTATTTATACACCTGAAATCAATATAATGTGTCAATTATATCTCAATTCTTAAAACATACACAAGAACACATTCTAGATCTTCTTCCGCCTAGAACCTTGCAAAGTGTCAAAACTCTTCAACTATCATTACTTCACCAAAGTTTTAGGTATGCCACTAAGACCCCACAATGTCACTGGAGAGCTCCTTTGGAACTGACTTTCAAGATCTAGACAGGACTGGCTAGAGACCCCTCACTCCATGCCTAATAGAAAAATAAAACCTCTCAAAAAGATTTCTAGCTGCAAATTTCCAGTTGAAGCTATGTTCTCATGTTCAAACTAGGCCTACAGGATTCTATTTCTTTGTCTGCTATTGCTGTTCCAACTCCCTATTAATCTAGAGGCAATAATCTCAATATCTTTCTCAGTTTCCACAAAATAATCCATTCAAAATCCTTTTGAGAATAAAGTTAGAGTTACTAAATTTGAGCAACTAGATAGCCAGAACACAGTAAATTAGTATCTCACACTACACATCAGAGTTACTAATAGCTTGTGTTTTCTTATGGGCCTTTTAGATACATATTATACAGTCATCTGCCATCTTTCTAGATTTTCTCTTTCTCTTCCTTCTTGTGTCTCTTTTAACTACCTGTCTTCCCCTGGCTTGGGCAAGACAAAACACAAATGCTTTTCATTTTCTTATATTCAAAAGATTAACCACCTCTTTGTGTGGCTTGGTGTTCCACACACTATATACACTGACACACTGTTTTCATTTTTCCCTTCTAGTCCATGTATTTTATAACTATCTTTTCTCAAAAAATGGCTGTTTTCAGCTAATGAGATTACAGGTGTTTGTTTTTTTTTTTCTTTTTATATTGGGCTTGTAGGAACCAAAGACCTTGATGAGGCACCCTTGTAAGTCCAGGCCACTCACTAGTGGCATCTGCAATCTGTCTACTAAACCCATTCCTCTGAAATGCAACTCCAATCCTGGGACACTCAGCCTAGAAATGTACTTAAGAGATCATCACACACAACCTTCTCTTTGGACCTCAGTGCACTGAACTGATTTTCTCAAATCCCGAGAACAAATCAGAGGCAAGCCTACATTTTGCCAGGCCCTCATCTTCCCAAGATAGTGTTGTTTCTATGACTTACGCTCACACTTCTGTGCTCTCAGTAATAGTATTAATCCAGGTAAATCATAAACAGGGCGAAGCACAAAAGTTTCTAATTTATTTTTTAAATGTATTAGGTGCTGATTTCTACCTTCTTTAAAAAGGGGTATGGTCTTCAAATTGACAAGAAGTGACAGCACTCAGATCCTCCTGGGAGTATTAATAATTTATACATTAAGATGTATGAGGTGTAGGTAACTGAGATCAAATTTTTCCTTGAAAGCATGATTCCAGGGAAGAGAGAAGTGGAGAATATGTGTACTGAAGGAATGAGAAGGAATAATGATAAACCCCATCAGGTGAAAAGAAAGCAAAAATGAGCTGGCCAGCCCTAATGGTTTCTATACCAATTTCCAACAAACGAGCAAATAAAACTTCAATGATAATTCTCAGCTCCCTGCCTAATTTTCTCATAGTCTGCCTTATCATTTTAAAAATAAATGTGTCCTTTAGGATATCTGATATAATTTCAAATGGCCATTTTTTTTTTCACAGTGGAAATTTACCTTAGCAATTTGTTAGTAGAGAAGTCAGAGCAATGTGATCCCTTTCTAAACCTGTGTTTGAAAGAACACACTCCCAGCCTTATTTTCAGCTAAACTTTGCTTAACCTCCTTAGTCTGTTCCCACACGTCAGGAGAAATTTCCCATCTCGGTTTTCAGGGAAGAATGACTTCACCCAAAAGTGTGCCTGGAAGCCCAAGCTCTGCATGGTGCCCTGGCAGGCAGGCAAGGCCATGCCAGGAGTGAGCAGTGTGTATGCAGGCTCAGCCTCTCCCTGCTCAGTTTGAGGTCAGATCTGCCAGAACAGAGAGGAATCTGGCTTCTCCAAAGTACTACAGAAAGACAGTCAAGCACCCAGGAGGACACACTGCCCAAAAGACAGAGCCACCGAAGACTTCAGGGAGGGAAAAACAGGACTTGGCTTCTTAGACAATAAGCCCCTTTGACCAACTTTGCCACAGCTCTTAACAACAAATAACAAATGCTCGACCCTTGAATTTCATGACCTTCCCACTCCAGCTCAGTTTACAGGAGGTTTTGGTTTTCTGCATGGAAACAGAATGCTATACAAGTTCAAGAATTCTCCTGTTACTCTTAACAGGAAAAAACCAGCAAGGATGTAACCATGAGGAAATTCAGGAAAAAATTGTATGCTCAGTGTTTATGATCAGCCAACTTCTGTTTATATGTATGGAAGTCCTACATAGCAGGTCACCAACATAAGCCACAACCACAAATGAGGTCTACTTATTGCTATTCTCCTCCTGTATTCTAGGTCTCTATTATATATGATTCCTCCCAGGAATGCAAAGGCTGCATCAGACCTGTCAGGAAACTAGAAATCGTCTAATTAAATTATATGAAAAAAAGAGTCAAACATCCTCTGAGTGTGGCAGCTTTTGGAAAATGGTGTATTGCTGTGGACTAAGGAACCCCAAAGGAAAATATTCTTGTCTTTTAGATGTGAAAATTTCATTTCCTTCAGATATTAAACACATGTGCAGTCTACAGATTTGAGAATGCACTGTGCTGGTATTTTCTTTTTTCAGAATGTCCGTGTTTTGCAAATGTCTTATCTGTTATACCTAGCCATACTGGAGATTTTCTTCTTCCACTCTCAGGGTTTTACTTCAATCAGAAGACTTAAATTTCCCATAAAGTATTCAGAGATCCTACATAACAAGCCTCAGATGGCTAAATTGATGAAGATGGT
>NW_004567109.1:45275233-45279385 GCF_000260355.1 Condylura cristata | reverse complement strand
TTTTTTTTGTTTTGTTTTTTAAAGATTTATTTATTTATGAGTTCTTTTATTTTTTGACAATCTTGTAAGGTTGTAGTGATAAGCAAACAGCACTTCACTGAACACAGCTCCATCCAAGAATCTGGGTTAAATTTCTCTTTCTATGTTCATAATGGAGATGGCCATGATTTGGAAAATAGAACATGATTCAACACAAGAGTTGGTTCATAATGAAAAGGGGTTTCCTTGCAGGGATTTTGGAACTGGATTCCAAAGGTTCTATCAATCCCCTGTAATTGCATGAAAAAATGGTGTATGCATTCTGTGGGTTTTTATGGAAAAGCCCCTACTTTTTTTTTTTTTTAAAGATTTATTTTATTCATACAGAACTGGGGTACAGGTCAGAGATGCGGAGGGTGAGAGGTTTCACCAGAGACAGAGCGGGGAGCAGAACAGGCAGATCAACGAAGTACACTGCTGAGGGGAGCAGCGGGCGGGGAAGTCTGCCACGCCTTGTGGAATTCCTCCAGGGCAGGCAGGAATCGAACTCATGCGGAAGTGGCTTTAGCTTCTTAGTGCTGTACTTTAACCCGCTGCGCCACCAGGGAGGGCCCGAAAAAGCCCCCACTTTTCAATAAAATGGTTGGTGATTCAATAAAACTTAGAAATCTTAAGGAGTACATGCAGTGGCTATTTATTGAATAAATGAACTCAGAACAGCTTCAGCCATTACCCATTTGTATCTTCATGGCAAATTCTTCTTTGAAAGGACTTTAAGGAAAATTATGGCTAGAAACTTGGAGATAATAGGTTGCTATCACACATCAAAGAGTCATACTCAGACTATGTATCACTGCCTGTTCCCCAACTCTTGTATCCAAAATTCCTTTACATTTTATCATTTTCAGAAAATCTAAATAGACAACTGAAATCATAGATCTTGTTCACACTTCTGAAAATCCTATCAAGTATTAGGGATCTAATAATAATAGGTTATTACTAGCTGCCAGGAAAACACAAATGTCTCCAGACATAAAGTAAGCTCCAACACTGGACAGTCATAGAGGAACAAATGAGCAGATAGTATATTGGGGTACAGCTGGAAAGAAAAGGGGAGAAGCACACTGCATCTTCCTATGAGCATGTGCTCTGGCTGCCCATCTGGTTGGCACACTGTGAACATGAAGCACACTAGGGAGTAGGTAAAGGAAAGAGGGGCATATATATGACAAAAAGAAGCATCCTAATTAATAAGGAAGGAACTGAAAGTAGGAACAAGCAGAAAAAAGTCTCTGCTGCCAAGAAAAAATGCAAAAGCAAGGATAATATGATATACAGTAACATGTATAAGGCAAGGACATCATCACCGTACCAAGAGAAAGTAGTAGAATGATTGTGCACACATTCTCCAGTATCAGAACAACCTGGGGTTCGGTATTGGCTGTACCTCCTAACCTCACCTGGCAGGTTACTAAACCACTCAGAACTTCCATATCCTCCTGGGAGAAATGAACATAAAAACTGGACAGATATCACTAGGTTTTTGATGATTGATGAAATGATTATTGATAAAATGAGGAGGCATTTAAAGAATAATATATGTGACTAATACTTAATTGGCAGCACTGCTTTTATTCTCATCAGCGCGTATACTCATAGAATTAGAGAAGAGGAACCAATGTGGCCTTTCTATGCACCCCAGGTAGCCTCTCTCTGAACCTTTGCATGTAATGCCAGAGGTGGCCTCTCTCTTCACTTCTGTGCACCCATATGTGTGTAGGACTTGGAAAGGGCACACCTGCATGTCTGCCCTAAGACAACTTCCCACAGCCCGAGGTAGTCAGGGACACGAGGTATCCATTCATTGACTGGTGGTCTGGCCGTGGTCTGAGGTGATCTGAAAGCAGCTGAGATATTACATCAAGTATCTGCACAGGAAGTCCTCCCTGCACATGGAACGAATATGTCCCTTCAGTTCCCCATAAAAATTGATTACCCTCGCCCTCCCTAGTGGCACAGTGGGTTAAAGCACAGGACTGCAAGCTAGGCACAGCTGCTTCAGTAAGAGTTCGATCCCCTGCCCTGGAGGTGACCCACATGGTGTGGCAGACCTCTCCTGTCTCGCCCGCTGCTCCCCTCAGCAATGTACTCCGTTAATCTGATTGTTCTGCTCCCCACTCTGACTATGGTGAATCCTCTCACCACCCCTGTACCTCTGGCCTGTACCCAGTTCTATATGCATAAATAAATAAATCTTTTTTTAAAAATTTATTACTCTTTGTCCCCCTGCACCCTGCTCCTCCTGTTATTGTCACATAATCAATCATGCTTGTTATTGCTCATACACAGCAATAGGGCTATTACTGAGCAGCAGTGTTCAGTGCTTGCTTTGCAAACCTGCTCCATGACTCATCCCTCAGGGTGTCCCCAACTCAATAGACCAAGTCCACTATGACCAGAAGAAGTGAAGTACCACAGCTGCAAACAGGCAATGAAAATCGCCTCCATTGGCCCTCCCTGGTGGCGCAGCAGGTTAAAAGCCGCTTCCACATGAGTTCCATTCCCGCCTGCCCCGGAGGTGACCACATGGTGTGGCAGACCTCTCCTGACCCGCCCGCTGCTCCCCTCAGCAGTGTACTTTATCGATCTGCCTGTTCTGCTCCCCACTCTGTCTCTGGTGAGGCCTCTCACCGCCCCTGAGCCTCTGGCCTGTACCCCAGTTCTGTATGCACAAATAAATAAATCTTTAAAAAAAGAAAAAAAAGAAAATCGCCTCCATGACCAATTAAGCCCCTCTCAGTTGGTAAAGATCCTGAATAAGGCCTGTGTTTCTTTCTACACACTCATGAATGGGGAGCATGTGATGACAAATCTTATGACTGACAAGAAGGGGAGAACAGAAGTTAATTTCCCAGGGAGAGTGTAAAGAAGTGTCTTTGGGTTCTTCCACATGTACAAATAGCATAAGGAAGTACATATCTGTGATCTTGTTGCAAAGTGAATGCAGCCACACACATTTAACAGGACTATGGCAGTGAGCCTGAGAAAGGAAAGATACTTAGGAAGTGTCATTATTTGATTTATTTATATACTTTAGCATATTGCTTTTAGTCATTATTCTCTTTCACAGGCTGTTGTTGCTGTAAATATGTCCTCTATCTTTCATCTAAAAATCAACATTCTCTGTAGCTGAGTGATGGAGGCAAAAGTGTTTCATTACTGCTCCACCTCAGCCCACCAGCTGACGTGAACTCTCCATTTCAGGAGGGGACTTGGTTGCACCATTCAGTCCCTGCATAGAGTCTTGGAGGCCCTCAACAGAATCCAGGGAGGACACCGTGCTTGGAATCAAGCACAAGTACACCACTGAAGTCACACCAGAACTCCCTCACACAGCTCAGGATCCAATAAACACACCATGGGAAGGAAAATGGCAAAGAGCATCTAAGGTTATTTCATAAAGTTAATGAAACTCCGCTCTGTCTGCCCCTTCTTTTCCTCACTAACATTGTTCAGATGATTTTTTTAAGGATCAGGGCTAGAGAGCAAACAAATATTTGCTCTAGAAGAGAATGATCTGTCAAGAACAACAATAATTCCAATAATAGAAACAAATAACCCTCATTTTTAAAAATCACTCATTAAGCATTCACTATGTGACAAAGCCAGTGCTAAACACGTAACACAAATGAACTCATTTAGTCCTCACAGTCCCAAAATAAAGTAGGTACTATTATTATCCTGAATTTACAGATGGGAAAAGTAAGGGTTAGCGATCTCACATAACTCGGGGAGCCAGAAAATGACTCAGAGGAGATAGGTTTACAGAGCAGACCTACAATACCACACAGCTAAATCCTGCAATGGCATCTCAAGAGGTTACAGGCTCCACAAGGGCATGGAAAACATGGCTTCCTGTTAGTCAGTTTTGTTTGTTTGTTTGTTTGTTTTTAAAGATTTTATTTATTTGTGCATACAGAACTGGGGTATAGGCCAGAGGCTCAGGGACAGTGAGAGGCTTCATCAGAGACACAGTGAGGAGCAGAACAGGCAGATCTACGCTGCCCATCTGGTTGGCACACTGTGAACATGAAGCACACTAGGGAGTAGGTAAAGGAAAGAGGGGCATATATATGACAAAAAGAAGCATCCTAATTAATAAGGAAGGAACTG
>NW_004567109.1:45271118-45275133 GCF_000260355.1 Condylura cristata | reverse complement strand
GGAAGCGGCTTTAGATTCTCAGTGCTGTGCTTTAACCCGCTACACCACCAGGGAGGGCCCCTTGTTAGGCAGTTTTGCCTTAATAATTCAACTTTGCTTATTGCAATTAATAATGGGCAGTTCAAGATTATTTTTGAAAAACCTCAACTATAGAAAACTTATACACTGCCAGCATATCAGTTAGGATAAGTGCAAGAAAACGAAACAAGAAATCCAATTTAAATGAACTTAAGACAACAAAAGAAAATTATCCCTTCATGCAACATTGAAGTCCTGGAGTAGGAGAGAACTCAGAGAATATCTGATCAGTGCTCAAGCCCAGACTCTGCAATTCTTTCACCTCTGCCCAGCTCCTGTGTCTGCCTACCATGGCTGCCTTTCCTCTAGGAGCATAATGGCTGCACATGGGCAACTCAAACCATTTTTTGCAAGAGAATTTTCTCTCTCTTCAGCCCATCAAACAAAAGTCCTGGGCTTCATATAGATTTGACCATCCTAGGTCACATATCCAGCATTTAACTCAACAGCAAATACAGGGAAAATATTATCCACTAAGTAAGATGGAGGTGAAGTTCCACACCATTCTCCAAGGAAGATGGCATTTAGAAAATGGGTCCATGATGACTAATCTCCACTTCAAACGAAGTGGCTAACTATTAAGTGAGGTTTAAAATGGTTCCAAGAAGAATTATCTAGTGCTATCAGGAAAAGAGGTAGATGACAAAAAATATAACTAATAAATACTAGTTTATTACTTATTGTTATCATAATAAATAATATAACCTATTATTCCATAACTAAAAATAACAACAGTTATTATTAGTTTAGTAGTAAGTAATAAATAAAAAATAAATATTCAGCAATTATGTTACTTGGCTAGTCAAAATTGTGCAATGCAGAGAACACTGGAATGATCTGCATTAAAACCATTTGCATTTAATTTTGTATGCAGAGTAGTAAAATGCTTTGGAAAAGTTTATTTGCTTAAGCAGGTTTAATATTCACTTTGTTCATATGATTCATTTGCTTAACCATAGACACCATCAAGATTATTACCAGTGTAGACTTTCCATCAGTTTAGTCACAAATTCCAAATTAGTAAGTGCCGCTTGCATTAGCAACATTTCCCTGATTGAATTCTTCCCACTCAACACCAATTTTGATCAGGTACATTTTCCTTTCAAGGAAGTCCCCAGCATCCGAGTGATCTCAGAATGTCCTGGAGGAAGGCAGCCCAGCAGAACAGTTAAGGTCAGAGGCACAGGTTTTGTATTACTCTTGTCTCTTTATCAGCTTTGAAAGACTAGAAAAATTATCTAACTTTCAAATTTCCACACCTGTAAGTAAAGATAATAACAGTTTGTCTCTCATAAAGTGAGGATTAAGTAAAACAGTACACATGAAGCACTTAGTATATGCCCTGGAACACAGCAAAAGTTCATATTAGCTCTTTTACTAATAAGCATTCAGACTAAAATTTATGTTAGTGCTTTGAGTCATTTCTAAATTGGTGTAGGACCAAATTATATTTTAAGTAGTAAACTTAATGTAGTATATATACAAGTGGATTTTCAATTATGTACACCTGAACCTTATATAAAGTCATAATACAATGGTATCACAACAAAAATAGACCTATTTCATACATCATCACCACAACATATGATTTACTGAATGCTTACTATGTTTATGGTGCTGTATTAGGTGCTTCAAACATGTGAAAGATAAGACAAATATTACTGTTATTTGACAAAGAGGAAAACCAAGTCTCAGAGAGGTTAAGAAACTTGCCTAGACCACAGAGCCAGTAAGTTGTAGAGAAAATACCTGAACACAGAGCAGTCCAAGGCTCATACTCTTTCCAAGTTACCTGACAATTCTATTTTCTCTAGTAAATGCAGAATCGTCTCTCATAAAAGGAAGCTAATCTTCCCAGTTAGAAAAAAAGGAAAGAAAATTGTCTAAAGTGGCATTTGTACAATAATTTTAGGAAATGTAATAGCCAGATGATAATAGCTCTACAATCCAGTATGTATTTTATGGGGCTGTTAATATATGCCTCGAGTGGTCAAAGGCTTCGCCACTCACTGGAGGCAAGTAGTAATGGCCAATAAAACTTGCCTTGTCGTGCCTTAATGCCATATTATATCATCACACTTGTAATGAAATGTTCTTAAACTTCAGTGTTATCAGAAGAGAAGAAAAAGTGGTGTTTAAACAAGCTAGCAGAGTGGGGAGGAAGTGTAGAAAAGTGGAAAGAGCTTCCTTTGGCTGTGCACCCGCGTGACCTTCAGCAGATCTCAGCTCTAAGTATCTCACCTCTCCAGCTACAAACTGAGGTTTGTTGTGACAAACTACAATACCTTCCAGCTCCACCATGCTTCTCCAGCGTGCACTCACTCAACAACAGCTCAAAGTGTGCACTCTGCGCCGGGTACAACCTTGCAAGGAGGTAAGGGTACTGCAGAAGGCAAGGTGCGCCGCCGTGTCTCTGTCCTGGACTTCAGAGATGAAGGGGTGACTGGGGGCCGAAATGCTGCCTAGTTCAGTAATGCTCTTTTCTTTTATTATTTACTTATACATTATAAGGACAGGTTTACCAGGAAAAGGGAAAAAGAGAGGCAGGCACCTGCATGATCACATGCAGGCAGAGAACTGCCTGTTCTCCTCTTTAAAATCATGAAAATGTCCAAGCAAATATAGCAAAACCTTGATAATGGTTGAAAATGGGTGATGGTATGAGATATGGTTACTTATATTAAGCTATTTTTGTGGTGCTTGAAAGTTTGCATCTTAAAATTTTAAGATAAAGAGATAGAAAAGCTCCAGGAGACTTCTGCTTCTAATAATAACCCACTAGATATGCCAAGTCCTTACATCAAAGAAAGTAGGAAAGATAAACAAATATTTGTTAAATGCTTGAAAACATCCATAAGTCAATACAATTACGGAGGAGAGAAGTATCAAATGAGGATCAAAGGAAAGAGGGAAAATGGCATTTTGATTGGGCATTTTACCTCTATGGGAAAACAAAAACTAATAGTTTAATAAATTCGTTTAACTCTAGAAGAGAGAGATAGCAACTGAAGCAAGAATTAGAAGTGAAAAGACAACAGCCATAGGGTGGAAAGGATGGGGGAAAGACAAAAGGGTGGAAAACACACAACAAGACACATTATAAGATACAGTGAGACATTAAAGCACAGAAATAATTATAGCCCAAAGTAGAAAAGAGAGTGATGGGCAAAGTCGTGTTTGACAAGATAATAGTTGTGAACTGAAGAATGATATCTTGCCTTAGAAAGAGCTAAGACAAGGAGTCCTAGAAATTTTAAACAGGATTAAAAAAAAAAAAAAACTTCACTAGGCACATTATTATAAAACTGCTGAAACCACATAGTGAAAAACAAAAACAGCCATAGGGGGGAAAATTACACTGTCTTCTAACTTATCAACAGAAACAAGAAAGACTAGGAGTAAGCAAATGTCTTTTTAAATACTGAAAGAATATAATTGACAGCCTAGAATTCCATGCCTAGAAAAAAATATATCCTTAAAAATGAAGGTGAAATAGACATTTCAAACAAAAAATAACTGAAAGAATTTGTCACCCACACACTAACGATAAAGGAACTACTAAAGAGTTAAGTGTACTTCAGGCAAAAAGAAAATGATCCCAGATGGAAGATTGATGATACAATAACAGAAGAAGTACATGAGTCAATCAAAATAACAATGATTGTGTAGAACAATGACAACTTCTTGTGCCTTTGAAACACAGCAAGTAAAATACACAACAACAACAAAACGATCAAGAGAAACAGAAATGGCATAAAAATGTCGGAGACCTAACTTAAAATATGTAATGAGAGCATCCCTGATGGCCCAAAAGGTTAAGTCTTAGCACTGGGAAGCTATCCTCAGTCGGCTGCAACAGGTGTTCCATCTCTGGAAGGCATCCACATGACACAGAAGACCTCTCCTGTTTCACCAGCTCCTCCTCTCTGTCGTGTAT
>NW_004567109.1:45266807-45270493 GCF_000260355.1 Condylura cristata | reverse complement strand
GCCTGTTTGCTACTCTGTCTCTGGTGAGTCCTCTCACACCCTCTACACCCCTGGCCTACTATGCATAAATAAGTAAATAAATCTTTCCCAAAAATTTCATATGCCATGAAACCAAACAAATCTCAATACTTTTAAAGTTACTGAAATCAAAGTATGTTCTTTGCTTACAATTCAATGAAGCTAAACATTGGGGTTTAGTCCATTGATTCTTAGATTTAGTTCTAAGGTAATACATGCTTTTAAATAATAAAGTACTGTTATATTTAAGTACTGTTTTCATGGCAGCCCATAAGTTAATTTTATTATCAGAAACATAGTGCTGGGATAAAATGAGGCCAAACATAAAACAATATTTTACTGCATGACTCCATCTATATGAAATGAAAAACAAACACAAAACTAAACCACAGTATTTAGAAATACTGGCTTATGCGGCAAAAGTTCTAGTAATAACTTCTTTACTTAATTTTATAAAGTCAAGATAGTAGTCTTGATGAGGGGAATGAGAGAAGATGAGGGCTGGGAAGGGATAACAGAAACATTTCTGGGCCCCCCCTACAATGCTCTCTCTCCACATCAATATCAATTGTAGACATACTCACTTTATGATAATTCATTGGCTCATTTACTTATTTTGTTCACTTTTCTTAATGTTCATTATCTTTTACAATAAAAAAATAATAATACATACATTAAAAAAAATAACCTCAGGGAGTTAAAGACCCAAAAACCAATTCGAAACAAAAGCTATAGTAGTCACTGTATTGCCCAACAAACAAGTTTCCCACATCAGCATTCCAAGTCTTTAAAGAAATGGTCTTCAGAGACTATTTGCTAATCCTCCAAAGCAGTAAAATAAATGCAATAAGCTGCTCGAAAGACAGGAAGCCTAACAGTCAAGCATCAGGACTGTTTTTCTCTTAAGAGGATCACCAGGTTCCCAACAGTATTTTCAGCTTAAGTGAACGTTTAAGCTTTACCTTGATGCCCTGAAATCAGAAAATTAGCTGCTATTCGAAAGAAATTAACACCTGCAACCACCTCCTTCAAGAGAAAATTGTGCTTTCCATCTCCCCCATAACTGATACACTCCTGCTTGCAACAGGCAGCACGGGTAAAGACGGCCTATGTAACCAAGCCCTCCACCTTCAACTCCTCCAATCTCCACTAAATTCACCAGCCACAGCTGGCGCTGTCCCTCACATGAGGGGATGAAAAGTTAGAAAACAACCAACAACCCGTGGCTGTTCATGTTTTGATTCATTTGTCAGAATAACAGAAGGGCATTTTGGAGGGCCCTGCAGCAAACAGCACACGATTACAAGACATCCAATTTCATTCAGCCTTGAGGGGAGGAAAAGATTGGATATGGGGGGAGCAGAGGAGCTATGAATGAGAGGAGCGAAAGGAAACTATATAAATGCCCCTTGTGGTCTAGGCACCCTCCTCTTGCATACAACCCTCCTTTCTTTCCAGGAATAACAACTGCAATTGCTACCATTTATTGAACACTTACTATTTATCAAGCACTTCACATAAAATATTTTATTTATGCTTCATCACAATAGTGCTTCCAAGTGGGCAGCTTTGTGTTCATTTTCTAGAAGGAAACTGAAATTCAGAAATGTCCTCCCCTCATGAGAAGTTTGCCCCAAGTGTCTGGAGAAAAGTGTTATCCCGTCCCTCTTGCCCACCATCCATTCTGGTAATGAGTTACCCAGTCTTCCTCAAAGGCAACTCATGAACCACAGCGTGCCCACACCATTCCGTTTTAAAACGGCATGTAATGTTGCAGTGAACAACACATACACACACACAAAAACAAAATACAGCAGTAAATAAAATTTCTTATACTAGAGACCATTTAAACAGCCATTATTTATACAAAGTATGTAACCTTGCTTCCTAGTATTCCTGACAACACATAATGGAGATGTGATTATGATGCTCAGTTTAGACACAGGAAACAAAAGTTCACAAAAGTCTGAGGCCTGCCCCCACGGCCAAGGCTGGAAATGGAGAACAGGCCTCTCCCACTGTCACTGTCTCCAGAGCACCCAGTGGTCTTCTGTGTGGAAATGTGACTGAGCTTGCACAGAAGTCACCCTCACTGACTTAAGTAGCGATCACATGGGCATGTACCCTATGGAGAACCCTCCATAAATGTCAGCTATTATCATCAGCACTCTTCGTACCTTGGGATATAAAACACACCCCTTAACACACAAAGTTCATAGGTAAAGGGTCCCCAACTACCCCTCCAAAATCACCTCCAACACTTCAGTGAAGGCCAGACATGAGAAGATCACCCTCATCATGATCTCCTTTCATTTCCACGCCTTGTCTTTGCTGTTTCCTCTTTCTGGGACATTCTGTCTAGCTTCCCTACATGGAAAAAAAGACCCCTTTTAAATGTGTAAGCTAATTTCCTGGGGCTCTGAGGCTAATGCCATCCATGCTGGATCCACAGGTGTCCTGTGGGAACTACACTGTACCCTTACTCTTTCTTCTACCTTCAAATTCTGGTGTCTTTCTGGCCTCTACCTCGCCACAGGAAATTCTCAGGAAAGGCTGAGACAGATTTCAGGCAGTCTCAGATTCCAGCCAGTGAGCATAGAGGAACAATCTGTGCCAAAGTGATAGAAATCCTGTTCTATCTGTATTTCCCTCTATAGCCATACACAAAAGGTTGAAAAGCAGTCTCTCATAAAACAGTCCATAAAACTCTGTGGTAATTAAGTGTCACCAGCCCACAGAGCCCAGTGTGCAGATATATACATTGGAGCTTTCCATTTCTTATTTCCACTCTTAAAGTTGTACAAAAATGTTACAATGTTCACACTTTACCCCCATTTAGTTTTTTATTTTTAATTTTTTTTTTTGAAGATTTATTTATTTGTGCATACAGAATTGGGGTACAGGCCAGAGGCTCAGGGACGGTGAGAGGCCTCACCAGAGACAGAGTGGGGAACAGAACAGGCAGATGGACGAAGTACACTGCTGAGGGGAGCAGCGGGCGGGTCAGGAGAGGTCTGCCACGCCATGTGGTGTCCTCCGGGGTAGGCGGGAATCGAACTCATGCGGAGGTGGCTTCAGATTCTCAGTGCTGTGCTTTAACCCGCTGCGCCACCAGGGAGGGCCCACCCCCATTTAGTTTTAAGCCATGATCTTTCACCAGGGCAAAGTTGCCTCATCTTCACATCTTCTAACCTGCTCTCCTATAAACCTACTTGGGAAATTGCATGTATCAGACAGTTGGCCCAACAAGCAAAGTTCAAAACAAAAGTGTTCAACAAAGATGAGTCAAACCACCTGCCTCTAAAGACAGCCTCAAAGAAAAAGGAAGTGGAGGGAACTTGCTGTAAGAGTATGGCATATGGGAAACTGGAAATTATAAGGACAGAGAGTAAGCTTGAGGCCATGCAGTCTGGATTGAATCCTGACTCTTGCTCACCAGTGAGTGAACTTGGACAACTTGCCTAGCAGGACCAGTTATTTAATGTGCAGGTTTCTGTGTAAAATAAAAATGTAAGGCTTTGATTAAAAACTATAAATCCATTTAGATAGCAACTGTAGTACTTTAAATCAAGTGTGGGGCCCTTCTAAGCACAGAATCCTCCTGTGGTCACACAGGTCACACACCACAAAGCCTTTACTGAAATCAAAGTATGTTCTTTGCTTACAAT
>NW_004567109.1:45236204-45265946 GCF_000260355.1 Condylura cristata | reverse complement strand
ACCAGCAGTGCAGGAGAGTTCCTTTTGCTCCACATCCTCGCCAACATTTGTTTTTGCTAGTTGTTTGAAGATGTGCCATTCTCTAGCCACAAGTTTTTTTAAGTAGCATTTTTTTTTAACTTAGCAGTGTTTGAGTTTGTAAAGCTGATGCCTATAGTACTCATTTAAACACTCTATTAGGCAAAACAAAGTATATCTATTCAGAGAAATTAACCCAGAACAGAAAGATGGACAAAATGCTCAGTAACATTTTTACTTCATGTCTTTAGGAAAGATCTCTTTCTCTGTTCCTGCCCCCCATGCCTGCCTGTCTATAGGATGGCCTTGGGTCCAGGAAGGGCTGGGGTTAAGAACATGGGTTTTGAGTTGGACAGAACTGAGCTGAACTGGTGGCCCTAGGTCCACTATTTGACCTCAAGAATTTAAATACTCTAAACCCACATTGTCTCATTAACAATACAAACTCACAAGAGGCTTACAAAACAGGGTTATTGAAGCTTTAACTGACACACGTATAAGTTGTGCTGAGCTCAGGTTTGAGCCTTAGTGTTGCTCATTAGACACCTGCCTCAAGGGCAATATTATGGAACACACCCAGTCAGGACAGGGAAACCACAGGGATTTAATAGACAATGGGTTGGAAGTAACTTCCTCCCCTAAATTATAGTTCAAGAGTATAAACGTTCGTCCATATCAGAAAGAACCTCAACCATGCCATCAATGATCTAAGAGCTCAAAGTTTACATCTAAATTTAGGGTTGTCCTGTCTAAATGACAATTACAATGTCTACATGAATAGCTTTATTTGTCAAGAACATTTTACCCTTATTAACACTTTCAAAAAGATTTTTATATTTTCTTATTCAGATTTTACAAATGACACATTTCATTAATGTGTGGTTACACAAATGATGAAGTACAAGCTCAATTGAGCTCCCTGATTTCAATGAACAAGTAATGTAAATATGGCTGACTGTACCACACCTAGAGAGATTAATGGCATTGCCATATTTTAACTTACAGCCTTCTTATAGAATATCTGTCTGTGTAATCATTAACACTGCCATAATGGGACAAATAATTGCCAAATACAAAGAACAATAGTCAATCCAAAGACTTTAACCCATAGAAAGTCATTAAGACAATAGAATATTTGACTCTCCAGCTCAAAGGCACCACACATTTAGCCTTATGCTTAAAAAGTCTCAAAAGTGCTCCACTACTAAAAATGTTTTAAAGGTGTTCTTGGGCCAATGTAAATGCAAACTGCTTAAACTACCAAATGTCCCACTAGCTTTCTGAGTTCAACCTAAGCTTTATACCCATGATTTCTCACAATTGTTCTTAGACCCAGGGTCAGAAAAAATCTTAGGTTGCTAGCTAACAGAGTAAGGTCGAATGCCTTAAGAGAGTAGAGAGGGAATCAGAAAGACTTCATGTAGGCTGTAGATAATAATAAAGGTTATACTTTACTGCAAATGAAAAGGGAGCCACTGACCAGTTCAACAGGGGAATGAGATCATCTTTTATGCACTTACTATTGAGTTATAATTAGCATATATTAATTTCACATTTATAGCATGTATACACCCATACATGGTAAATCTAGTTAAGATGCATCACCATACATAGTTAGAAATATGAGTTTTCTGTGATGACAGCTATTAAGATTACTTTCTTAGCAACTCTCCAATATACAAAACAGTATGACCAACTCTAGCTACTATGGTGTGCATGACATTGCTAAGACTTACTGATTTATAACCAGACATTAGACCTTTTTGACAATCTCCACCCATTTGGTCTACTTCTGGCAACCACCAATTTGAATCTATGTAACGAAAAGTAAGTTTTGTTTTATTTAGATTCCACATATAACTGAGGTCATACCATATTTGTATTTCTTAGTCTGACTTAGTTCATTTAACATAATGCCTCCAAGGACTATCCATTCTATTGCAATAGAATAATTTCCTTCTTTCTTGTAACAATAATATTCCTCTATATGTGTATGTGCGTATGTATGTATATATGCCTCTTCTTTATCCACTCATTCATCAACAGACATCTAAGTTTTTCCATGTATTGGCTTTTGTGAATAATAGTACATTAGAGATAAACACATTAGTGCAAATAGCTTTTCAATGAAAGCTAGTGCCTTCATTTCCTTAGAATATCCAATAGTGGAATTGCTGGATCATAGAGTAATTCGATTTTTATTTGTTAGGAAGCTCCATACTGTTTTCCATATGCTATACCAATTTACCTTCCTATCAACAGTCTATATACTCACCAACACTTGCTATTTCTTGTCTCTTTGACAACAGCCATTCTGACAAGTGTTGGGTGATATTGTGGTTTGATTTGAATTTTCCTAATAATGAGTGATGCTGATCAATTTTTCATGCACCCTTTCCTCTATATCTTTTTTGGGAAAAGGTCTGTTTAGATTCTCTGTGCATTGTATAATCACGCTATTTTTTCCCTTTATTGAGATATATGATTTAAGGAAATCGAGTCACACCTTACCAGAAGTACATTACCCTCCACCACCACCCAAGCACCATAGAACTTTACGAGACCCTATTTTTTTTTTTTAAGATTTATTTATTTATTCGTACAGAACTGGGGTATAGGCCAGAGATGCAGAGGGTGAGAGGATTCATCAGAGACAGAGTGGGGAGCAGAACAGCAGATCAAGGAAGTACACTGCTGAGGGGAGCAGTGGGCGGGTCAGGAGAGGTATGCCGTGCCATGTGGTCACCTCCGGGGCAGGTGGGAATCGAACTCATGCGGAAGTGGCTTAAGCTTCTTAGTGCAGTGCTTTAACCCGCTGCGCCACCACGGAGGGCCACTAGACCCTACTTTTAAGTACACTTTCTTTGTCATTGAGTTATACGAGTTCTTTACATATTTTTGGATATTAACCCCTTCTCAGATTTATGATTTTAAAACATTTTCTTCAAGAATATGACAAATTAAACAAGGGAATGAGATCATGCCATAGACTTTTTTAAAAAAGTTCCCCTGTCTACTGGGCCACGAACTGATTCCAGAAGTATTAAGTAAGAAGGAAACATTGTGGGGAGGGCAGTGGTGAATATAGCACAGCTATTCCAACTAGTTAACTCTGATACTCATGCCTAGCTCTGAAGATTCTGCTCAAGTATCTTCTCATCAGTGAAACTAATTGCACTCAGCCTGAGTGCTTAACTGAGTTAAGCAGGTTAAATAAAATCTATGCATAAGTATAAAGTAGTACTAAAGTTCTTCAAATTGAAATGAAAATTCTTGAATTCCTGGGTCATTCTTTATATTCAGTTTAACTGAGATCAAATTTATTTCCATAAGCTCTTCAAAATGTAGTTATGTTTGGCTCATTTCTATAGTCTTGTCTGATTCTTTCCTCTATAAAGGTAGGCTATCAAAGAGTTAAAAGCAAAGCATTTTGAGTCAAATGCTATGAAGTTTTGCCTACTCTATGTAAGATGATTAGCTCAGTGTCTGATGCATAAGTGTTCAATAGATAATAGGTGCTACAACAATCATATTGTCCTCCAAGGCAGTGTTCAAAGGCAGTCAATATATAATGATCCATACGGCAGAACACCCCACATAATTCCTGAGAGCAATACTGTCCACTAAATGTAAAAGACAGTTCTACCAGAGCCAAAAGTCTGCAATGTATTTTCTAAGGGACTCAAGAGATAATGCCCAAATATAACATTTCCTTCATTAAACAGAAAGTTAAACAACCTGAACAACAACTAATAACTTTTAGAATAAAGTATTTAGTTTAATTTTATCATTGGCTAATCCCCATTTCATAAATAAAGCACCAAGCTTTGCCACAAACAAGCACTTACATCTGTGACACATTTTAATTTTCAGGGCTCTGTTTTAAATTTCTGTCTGTTCAATCATTGTAGAAAATCATAATTGGAACAAGTCATTTCCAAATACAAAGGCCAATGACCACAGTCAATCCAAGGACTCTAAGTGCTCTAAAAGACAATAAGACATTAGACTATTTTCTCTGGCTCAATACTTCCACTGCATTTAATGGCCTGTTTAAAACCCAATAGTGCTTCTTATTCCAGAGCATAAAGTCCATACTCCCTGACAGGATCTACATGATCCTTGATGATTTGACCCTAAATCTATAATCTCCTTTTGCCCCAAATCTGTCTAGCAACCGCCATCCACAACTTTTCACTATCCCCTAAAGTGACCTTTTCTTCCATATACCCCTACAATAAGGTATTTCTTTTATATACATTTAACTTGCAATTATTTATTTCAATCATTGATTTGTTTATGGACTGCACTGTGTTAGACGCTAGGTACACAGAGATAAACACATTAATCACTATCCCTTTCAGTCTTTTGACAGGTGAACAATCAATGGGCACATATTTATATTTAAAGTGTTCTTTATACTATGAACAGAAAAGTATAATAGGGAAGATAAGGAAGAATTATATTTCATTATATTTAATTAGAAAAGACATGTCTAGGCCCTCCCTGGTGGTACAACAGGTTAAAGCACAGTACTATGAAGCTATCCACAGCCACTGCAGCACGAGTTTGATTTCCAGCCAAGGGGGTGACCCACATGGCACAGCAGACCTCCTGACCTGTCCACTGCTACCTTCAGAAGTGTTATTTCAGTATATCTGCCTGTTCTGCTCCCCACTCTGTCTCTGGTGATTTCTCACCCCCTGCATCTCTGGCCTGTACTCCAGTTCTTATATGGATAAATAAATAAATCTTAAACAACAAAAGAAAAAACAGGCCTAAGGCAATAAACTTCAATTTTGGACATGAAAGTGGGAAGAAATACATCCAAAAGAAATTTGGGAGCAAGGAATGGCAGTAGAAAACAGCATCTCAAAGACTGAAACAGAAAGGAACTTAACAAATCAAAGAATTGTATGGAAAGAAAATGAGCAGGGGGCCAGAAGATGATTTCTCAAGAATGCACAGGAGCAAGATCATAAGCATTTAAAGCTTGTATACAAAGTTAGAAGGGAAAACCACCAAGGTTGGATGGAATATTGACATGATTTGACTTTACTTTTTAAAATTTTTATTGAAGTAACATTTGTTTATAATATTATATAGGTTTCAGTGGTAATCATTATAAATCAGCATCTGTATATACAGCATTAAGGTCAACACTGAAATTCTCATTTCATCTTTTACCATACAAGTGACCCTCTGACCAGATTCATATTCCCGTCATTTTTCCTTGTCTCCCAGTAACTACTAATTGGTCTCGGTCATGTCTGCCTTGTTTATCTAATTGAGCATAATTCCTTTTTGGTTCATTCAGATTATTGCAAACAACAGCAGGGTTTCATCCTTTTATAGCTGAGTAATATTCCATTATGTATATCTAACATATCTCCTTTATTCAATAACCTGTCAAGGGTTACCTAAGTTGTTTCTAACTCTTGACTAGCTGCCCAGTGGAGCTGTCCAGGGGACAGGAAATTAAGGGGAGAGCATCTGGGCAAGGACAGCATTCCCCTCACCCTAAATTAATGACAGACTAATACACAAAACAAATTTTCACAAGAAAATTAATTCCACTAAGTCTGACTTCACAAGTGGGCCTCCCTAAGTGTGAGATGACTAGAACTTATTTAAAAAAAAAAAAAAAGCATTTGAAAAACTCAAATACTTTTTTAAAGTCAGTTTCTATCATTGAAAATTAACTGATCCTTTTTATTTCTACAATCTCCTTTAGGGTAGGATATTTTAATACTGGAATGGATTTTCAATAGTTTTAAATGTTACTCTACACTAAAAAGGAGACAACCAACATGAGGAAGTACAAAAACAAAAAAATGAATCTGTAGCCAGAAACATGGTCCTAATACACACAGACAACAGAACCCAACTGTCTAGGTTCAAATTTCACCTCTACAAAAATGGTTTGGTGATCTTAATCACTGTGCAACAACTCGGTTTCTTTCTCTCTGAAATAGGGGTTAAATGAGTTAATAAATGAAAAGTCTTAAAAATTGTGCCTGGCCCTCCCTGGTGGTGCAGCAGGTTTAGATTCTCACAGCACTGAGAATCTAAAGCTGCTTCCGCATGAGTTCAATTCCCACCTGCCCCGGAGGTGACCACATGGCGCAGCAGACCTCTCCTGGCCCACCCGCTGCCCCCCTCAGCAGTGTACTTCGTCGATCTGCCTGTTCTGTTCCCCACTCTGTCTCTGGTGAAGCCTGTCACCACCCCTGAGCCTCTGGCCTGTACCCCAGTTCTGTATGCACAAATAAATAAATCTTTAAAAAGCAAAAATTGTGCCTAACCCTTATTGCACATAGTAAATATTATATAATAAGAAGAATTATAAGATAATATGATGACACAGATTCTTTACTCACTAGCTATGGGACCTTGGGGGAAGAACATGAGATTTCTATAGGCATAAGTTACCTCCAATGTAAAATATATCTTATATTAGTAGTTTTATTCTCATGGGACAGCTCAATATTAAAGAAAATCATATGTATGCTTTAAATACACTACCTACCATGTATTAAGAGCCCAGAAGTTATTTATAATTGTAATTTTTCCCTTAAAGTTATTATTATCATGGGAAAATTATGAATAGGTTTGTCTATTTGATCATATATGTATATGTATTTCACCTTAGCCAAATTTCTAGATTTAAATTCTGATTCCTCCATTAGTATTTGTACAACTGTGAGGAAGTGAATGTAGCCTCTCAAAGTTTCAATTTCTTGATGTGAATTTATAATAGTACCTATCTGTGCTAATAAGGATTAAATGAGATCATGCAAAAATACAGAGCCATTCATAACACAATACCTGTAAGCATTCAGTAAATGCAAACTGTTATAATTACTATTATAATTCATATAGACACCTCCTTTCACCCAGTGCTTGAATTGTAAGTGCTTGACAATAAACTTCCTCTTAACTGGTCTGATTTCTGTAGATAAGAGGGGAGAAAAGGTGAGTCACAAGCCCCTTTAGCCCTTACAAACCTAGAAAAATATGTAGTGAATTTCAATTGTTCTGATACATAAATCAAAAGTGGTATAGGGTTTGGAAGACATTCTTTCAATAAGGTTTCACATCAAAGAGGGTGACAGAAAACGAAACCTTAATTTACCAATGAGATAGAAGTCACATGCTGAAATCTTGGTTCAGATCAAGCCATAAGCAGACTGAAGAGATTAAACTACACAGCAGAAGTAAATGAACATGAAAGTAGCCAAAGAAAAAATAATTAAGTGACATAAACCAGTACAGGAGAGGAGAAAGAGGTGTCCTCTTCCCAACTGAGTGAATGGGAGGAGAAAAAAGTAAAACTGCAGACATAAAAAAGCAATTGTTTGGGTATTTGTTGCTCCTGGAAAATAATTTTCTCCTAAAAACAGGGAGGAAAAGAGGGGTGACAAAGTCAAAAAGGTAGCAATAGAAGATCAAACATTGCAGTAGAATCATCAGCCTTCAGGCAGTAGCAAAACTGTGCAAGATGAATGACATCCATGGGCACACCAGTGATTTTAAATCAGGCATAGTAATAATTCACATTTCCCAGGGGAGAATTCCTAATGGAGTAGCTTATATCCTGGGACTTCCCAAGGGGGCTTCATCTATATGGCAATGGAGTACTTTGAGTCTTCCCTTTTAGAGGGCTGAGATTATGGTTTTTAGAATTACTGATTCTTATAACGTGTATTGGGGAGGAGTTCTGAGGCCACAGATGAAAGGAGAGAAATCAGAAAAATGTACTACAAGATAAATAAAGATATCGAAAAAAAAAAAAAAAAGATCCAAGAGAAAACAAAGGGGAAAATGTCAGAGATTTTTTTCTTTATGCAACATGAGCTTGGAAGAAGAGATTAAAACAATACTTATTTAAGACCCAAACAAGGCAATGAATCATCAACATTTAAAAAGTTATCATATTCCACCAGTCTTTGTTTCCTCATTCCTAATCCCTAAATAATGACTTTTTAAATATGAGTTTAAGCCAATAATTAACATAGTGAACTCTAGCACTAGTGTACTAACTTCGATGACCAAAACTAGAACAACCTGACTGTAGATGCTGTTCCTGAGCCCACATATCTCCATGTTAGCCAGCACAAAAGTGGAGGCCCACAAGATGAGAAAGGGTTCAGTGTGTACAGCATCAGACAGAAACAAATGCTTGGTAATAAATCATCACACAATGATTTTGAAAATGGCTTGAAAGAAAGGGAATTTCCAGACATGCAGGAGAGATGTCACCAGCAAGTGATAATTTCAGCCACATCCCCTTGCAGTTGGGCACAGAGGAACAAGCACATAAGATCCTAAGGGGCCTGGCATCAGAAAGATGGATTTTAATGAGAACAATGGCAGCTGAAGTCAAACGCATACACTTGACTTTAGTTTCTAGTCCTTTTCCACTGGGGAACGCCTGGATTTGAATCCTTCCATAACCCACTGACTATTAAGCAGGATGGAGTACGGGAGAGCTACTCAGAGTAGGTCACCCTCAGCAACACTGGAAGGCTTGTTAGAAATGCAAATTCTGGACCCTCATCCCAGACCTAAACTCAGATGGGGCTTAGCAATCTCCCCTATAACAAGCCCATCGGGGTTCTGATGCAGTTCAGACAGAATGGCATGACTGTGTACCTATCAGAAGCAACAGACTTAGGGAGCAGGCTTGGACTGAATTCCAGCCTCACTATGTGTCTATAGGGGGTCACTTACCTTCTATTTCTTCTGTCTGCTCTTTCAGTTACGAGTTTGACTCCATGCTCTGTAAATAGCCCCGATGCTCCAGAGCATAGGGCCATAGAGCTGGTGCTGGCCAGACTGACTCTGAGAGTCTGTTCAAAGACCTGAACAGCCCAGCACAAGGCTGGCAGTCTTTGGTCTTTCTGACCATATAGTCACTTATCAATTTCTTCATCCTACCCTGTAGCATGAAAGAAGGTAGATTTGGAAATGAACAAGTATGACTATGTTCCAATAAAACTTCAAAGACACTGACATTTGAATTTCATGCATTTTCACGTACCATGAAATCTTACTGTCCTTTTGATTCTTCCAACCACTTAAAAATATAAAAGCCATACTCACTCAGGAGCTATATAAAAACAAGCAGAAGGCAGGGGTTTTTTCAAGGCTGTGACTTCCTCTCTCTGGTCTAGGTCTCTGGCATAAGCAAAATTGTTAAATTATATAAACCAGTTCCCTTGTCTGTCAGATTAAAGTAACAATATCTATCCTGAAATCTTGTTGGGAGGATAAATTATCTGCAAAATATCCGGCAGACTGCCTGCCTGAGAGAAGGCACTCAGCAAATGGCACCAACCGTCATTATTGTAATAAAATGATCATAGCATGGAAAAAAAACTAAGGCGCCGTGATCCTGATCCTGAAGTCTAGGTGGAGCAGAGCAGGAATACAGCACAGAAGTGTAGGCAAAAGAGAGCTGCAGGCCTTCCAAACTGATGTGCTTTATACACCACTGGACTTACAACTATTAGCATATCGCTGAATTTATATACACACAGACAAGTAGGAAAGCAAAAAAAGAAAAATGTAGAAAGCAAGTCTCATCATCTTCCTCTCTTGACTTCAAAGAAGACGTGGTTCACTCTAATATCTAAATTGTTCCCATATGCATACAGCTGTCCTGGAGAAAAGAGACTTTGAAATAAATGTGTATAAAGTCCATGACCTCAAAGTCCCCAGGAGCTCACACTACCATATGGGGATCAAAGAGCAATGTGCACATCTCATAAAGCAGCACTTCCTGGGAAAATTCATAGCTATACAATATCTGGGGGGCCAATCAGACTTGGGGGTATGAAAACACCTAGGATTCCAATTTCAGATGAAATTTCAAGGATACATCAGAGACTCAAATGTGTCCTGGACTCGGCACTCAACACCCCCCTTTGATTACCAAGAGTCTGACCAACAGGGGCATCTTCCCTTCTGATCATATTACATTACTACATTATACATTTTTATCGATACGTTATATTGCAATAAAATTATTTGGGCTAGGTTGAATTAGATAAAATACATTACTAAAGAAAATTCTGCTTTTTTCTTTTTGCCTTTAAATGTAGCCCTGAAAATCTGAAATTGCATACGTGGCCACATTGTATTTTTCCTGGACAGGACTGCTATGAAGCATAAAGCGAAGGCAGTGTCACCGTTACTGAGAATCAGGACATGCTGAAACGGCTGTCGTGGGTCTTGCTCCGGTCTTGGTGACTGTGGTTTTCTTCTCTCCCCAGAAAATAGCCTTCCAATTACCATTTTCCCTGATTGAAAGGCAAATTCTTCACAGAGAGACTTTCATTTCTTTCGTCAGAGTCCATCCATTGTTAGGCCCAAGAACAACAAACAATCCCAGGAACCAGAGCCCTGCTCTGCAAGGTGTGTCAGCCACCTGTCCTGAGGAGGGGCTTGTCCAGGGCAGGTACTAGCTGCTCCACTCTAAGACAAGCTCCATGTGCACATTTCAGTCCACATCGTAACTCCTTCCCCACACTGGACTTGCACATTTCACTAACATTTACCTTGTGAGCAGCATCTCCTCAAGGCACGATGCAAATCTGGTTTTCATAACCAACCAAAAACGTTTTGCACCTAGTAACCACACAGGGTAATTCATTCACTCATTCACTAAGAAACAAAACAACCTTTGAAATTAGGTGGTAGGCCCTTCCAGAAAAGGATTTTATATGCAAAAATATTTTAAATCTAAGCAAATATTAAGATATGATAATGAATGACTGGGGTGTAATTTTATTTATTTATATTTACTATGTATGTACAAAGAAGCACACATTTTTTACACAAACTCTAGAGAGACTTGAATACAAAGACCCCCCTTTTCCTGGCCCCACAGCAATCACTTTATTAGTTACCTTCCCCCAACTCTTTTCAAGTACCAGATGTTGTAAGCTCCCACCCCTCCACATCACACAGGAAATGAAAGAGGCTTGGAGATATGGGGTGGGGGGTGAGGGGCCCCTCTGAGCATGTCACTACCCGCAGGCTGTTTCATGAAGTCTCTTATACCCGAAGTCAAGGTCTCTGACTTAGCAACTTTAAATCGGTTTAAAATCAGAAGCAGAGCCTACTCTTAATCCTAGAGCTAAGGAAAAGAGAAAACAATAGTGAAAGCACAGATAATCACTTCTCCTGAGCCATTTCCTATAACTACCTTCCTGCTGACAAACCTTGACAGAGCTGCTAACAAGGAGAGAAATGAACCAATTTGGGGTTCAACTCCTCTCCCTTACCAAGCTCTGGTGGAGGTGTTAATTGGCAGTAAAATGCATAGAAGGTGTACATCAGAATGGCTGGGGACGACAGGATCTGGGTAATCCATAAACTGAATAATGAGCCTCTTAATATAACCAGGAGCTAACTGCAGCTTTCTGTAATGGGATCCTGGTAGCACATTAAATCTGTTCTTTCCAATTAGAAACATGCCTTCCCCAACTCTTCCTTAAAGCCAGGAAACAGGAAAAAAAAAAAAAAAAAAAAACCCGCATCCAACTCCCAGCCCTCAGGCACAAGTGTGTGCTAAATTTTCACAAATAGATAAAAATTTTCCTCCTGGGGAGGAGATTTCATAACTTTTCCCAGCCATCTACTGGAGAGTTTAATAGGTTTCCTTTGCTTCTCTCAGCATTAAACCCCTTTCTCCCACCAGCCCCAAGATAGATTTCTTCATTTCAAGCTGCTATCTAATTATTAATAAGACTAATAATAGCTTTACCATATGTGTCCAATACATTATGCTTTGCATAGTATATTCATAAGCATCATCTCTTTCGGACTCCAAAACCATCTCAGGGGAAGGATCCAAGTTGAGAAGTCTGAGATATGTACAATTTGTGGGTCGCTATAAGAAAATGAACATAAAATTAAAAATACAAAAATGCCAGGGCTTCTCCTTGAAAGAGCCTTGGGAGGCTCTGAAGTTTGGTTAAGGGTAAGTCCAACTTGATACCAGCCCTCTTCTTCACTCTAACCCCACCAAGAACGAGTGGGATCCTTAGCAAGGATGTTATGAGACTTACCTAGAGTCAAAGGGCTATTCAGGATTAGAAACAGAATTAGAAGCTTCTTATCTCCCAAGTTCCCTTTATTTCCTCTGGTTCCTCTGTCACAAAGGAAACTGAGGAAGGAACCAGTAAAAACAACACAGCTAAAAGTGGTCCTCACCAGGCAGGTGTTAGGAAGCTGTCTAGACTCAGTATTACTTAGGGTAGAAGATGGTGAAAAATTCAAAACCCCAACAAGCTTACATTTAATTGGCACAAAAGGTAAAAGACTCACTGCATCAACACACAAGAGCCGAGTAAACCTCACCTTTACCTCATTTTAACCACAGGATTTTAGACAAATTACTTGGCTTTCCTGAACCTCAATATTTGCATTTGAACGTTTCCAGTGCTGAGAGACAACTGCCGCCATTGCTGTCGGGGTACCCAACTGCTTTTACACACACAACCCCCTGCCCAAAGTGTGCTAGGAAAAGTTGCAAAAGCATCTGTTCAGTCACCGTAAGACTGAAAATTAGGCCAGGCAGCATCTGAGACTTCAGCATTTCTTGGGCGGCAGACAGAAATGTCATAGCAGATTTATTAGACAAAGTGTCTTGTCTATTTTACTTGCCAGGGTTATCATAGTTTCAGATTTATCACCTGTATACCTCTGAACTCTCTGTGGCTCTCTGGTCTCCATGAATATGCTCAAATGCGTTGAATCCTAATAGATTGAGAAGCACAAATTGTGGTTAAGAGGTGGATTTTTTTTTTTTGTACTTTTGATTTTTGTTTATTTCTGCTAACCAAAATAATCACAACAAAAAAGAAGCCACTCCTATACTTTCTTTCTTTCTTTCTTCCAGACCAGGTTTCTAGACCCCATCTCCAGAGAGGAAATTGATTCCAGATTTCATGAGAAGTGGGAACAAAAAATAAATGAATAAGGAATTTAAGAAGAAATTAATTGATATGCTCTAATCCACTTGATATATGTTACAAAAACCATGTATGTCATATTAATGCAGAATACAACTATCTACAAAGGACAGGCTAGACCCATGTCTATAACTGATATTTCAAAAAAAATTAATAACATTGTACATAAACTTAACGAACATTTAAGGAACACGGCACTAAAAGCCAAGTTAGTTCTTATAGATACACCAAGTTGAATAAGATAAGGCTTTTTCTGTCACCAAGACACAACCGTACAACCAGCAACATCTGCAACTCATAGGCTCACACCACTAGATAGATATACCTTTAGAAATACTGTGATTATTTAAAATTATTTATTTAATATTTGCCATTCTGATTATTTTGTAATTGTATCATGGATAAGAGTAGCTGATAACCTATTGAAGACCCCTGCCATTTATGAGTTCAGTCAAATCAACAAGCAGGGCAGGTAAACAGCTAATTGAGAGCACAGTGTAGTATCTGTCACTATCAAGACAGAACTAAGCCATGGAAACACAGAGGGAGCCTGCTGTAGCAGGGGAAAGCTTGATCACAGAAGTGACCTTGAGCCAGAAGTTGAAAGATGAGAAGTACTTCTATTGGTGAAGGAAAAGTGATAGCAGAGGGAATTTCCTGCAGAGAAAATAGCATAGACAATAACAACTAATACCTAATAATTATCAATGACGTATATGTCAGGTCCTGTTCTACAGAAATATATTCATTTGTGCCTTATAACCTTAAGAAACAGGAAATATTTCTGAGTAAGGAAAAGTTATTTCTTACTTCCTATTTTTGTTCCCATTTCACAGATGAGGAAACTTAAACTTAAAAGGATCTCACTGCTACAAGTGGTTGATCTTATACCACAGTCTAGGTTGTCAATCTCTATTCTATATTGGTGCCTAGCCATGAAAGGCAATCTACAGTCTTGGGATACATTTGGATAAGTGTCTCAAGCATAGGTGATGGAGTAGTAGGTGGTGAGACCAGATGTGTGGATAAAAGCCAGTCTAAGGGAATTTGAATGCCAAGTTAAACAGCTGGGCTTTTCCCCAAGATGGGAAGCCAAAACAAGCATCTAAATCTATTCCATACAAAGGTTTGACTGGCACTGCACTTCATCACAGTACTCTGAGAGTGATGTGGTAGATGGGCAAGATTGTGAGAAGTCTGAAGAACGGAGACTATTCCAAAAGACAGACCAAAAATTAGGCTCTGGACAAAGCACAATGGTGAACAGACATATCTGAAAGATTTTCCTGATAGAATCGATGCAACATGATGATTAGTTCTGGGGAAGAGAGTAAGAAGAATAAATGAGAAGACCCTAAGCTCATAACTTAATCTCACCAGTCATCCAACTTCCCATCAACCAAGATAAATATGATGTGAGAACAGGTGACTGGTAGAAAGGATAAGAATAGCTAAGCCAGACATTTATTGTCTCACTGCCTCATGTTCGTCAGGCTCGTCAACCTGGCAAAACTAGTCTTCTCCAAGACAGAAATGATTCATACATGTTTTATGTCCACTTCAGTGATAGACACAAAGAAAACTGATACAACTCAACAAATTTTTCTTGAGTTATCAGAAGTTTACAAGATACTGTACTCAAAAAAGTGCCTACTGAATAAAGGTAGAAACAATAGAAGAAAATATTAAAGGGATGTGTATTTGCAAAAGAAGAAAACAAAAGGCTAGTATAAATTTAAATTTCACTTGTAGTCAAATACAAATTAAATACATTTCTTGTCTATCAAACACTTTTAAAAGATGTCATAGGCAGAGACTGCTCCTTGACTTCCTGATAGCACAGGAAGACATGACCCTATGAAAACTGGGGTATTCTTTACTGTGGTATAACTATCCCACCCTTACTCAGATGAAGATATTTTCATTTAATCTCTAGAATAACCCACTGCAGAATCCATGACCATCCCCATTTCAGAAACTAGAGCAGTGAAATAAAAAAAACTTGACTGATGACTATAAAATTAGTAAGTGGTAGAGGCATAATTAAAACCCATATATTTCTGGCTTCAAAGCCCATGCAAGGTGGAGTGAGTATGTATTCCACAATTAAATGATTCCTGGAATAATCATCATTCAGTTACAAGAGTCAGTTCTATGCATGCGTAATAGGACCCTCACCAAGCACAATACCTTGAGGGATAGTTCTGTTTATCCCAAACACTGACATTAGCTGCATGTCTGAGTGCTCTTAGCTAGCCAGAGATTCTCACAATTAGGATCCCTAAAGTGTAGGAAACATCTCAGTTTTCACAGTGTAAGATGGAAATTAAAATATATCTCAAAAGTTCTCACCAATACAGAATACCTGACACTACCTCAAATGTTATCTTTCTAGGGGTCAAAAAAAAAAAAGGACAAAACTTGCTGAAAAATTATAGATCTGAGGTAGACATCAGGGAAGGGGGACGGTGAGGGGTCAAAACAGGAAAACAGGATGGGGGGTAAGAGCACAAAGGACTATGGTGATGATTCACAGGTGCTGTGGTGGTTGGAGAAATATGGCGACTATACCTGAGGACAGAAATAAAATACCATACAAAAAAGTTTAATTTTAAAAAGTTACCTATTATAACAAAAAAACTGGAAAAAAATCCAAGAAAAAAAAAAGTTATCTAAGACACAAGCTCCATCACAGTAAATTCCATTCTATTCTATCTTTAAAACCCAGGTCCATCCTAAGTGGGGAGCTTGTCTTGATTACTTGATAAGAGTGTTTACTGCTTTTTCCCCCCACCCCGCCCCCATGCTACTAAGTCTACCACAAACCTTTATTATTCTCCACTTTGTAACATGAATATTCATTTATTTTTTTAGTTCCTACAAGTCACTTGTAAATAGAATCAATAGTTTCTACATAGTGGAATGCCAAGACCAAGTTCAGGGTTAACATATAGTAGAAGATGTTTCATTTAAAAAAAAAAAAAATGACCATTTTACCCCTGCAAAACTCTACCAGGCAATTATAATTATCTGCATTTTACAATTTGGAGAAACTGAAGTTTTCAAGTTGCAGTAACTGCCTAAAATCTTAGACAGGAGGCCCAGCTTGCACTGAATCCAGATTTCTATTCTGTTCCTTGTTGTGGTCTTTCAAAGACAGCAAGGGAGAAAGACCACCACAATCCAGACCATCATGGTCCAACTGTACTTTGTTTCTCAAAAGTAGTAAAGACTCATAGTATGAAGACATCTTAGAAAATCAACACTTAGGACAGTACAGAGAAGAGCTTTAAAGAATAAAGATGTTAGCTGATCTGGGTCTAAATCTAGGCTCACTCTGTCATTAAGCCTGTTGCCTGAGGCAACTCCTTAAACTCTGGGCCCTAAGCTTCCTCTTGTGTAAAGTGAGCTTTTAAACAGTGACCCCTACCTTAGAGTGTTTGATGCAAGAAAAAAGTATTATATAAAATTAATTAACCCATAGTTATTATATGTCAGAAAGAAATGGCACACATTAAAGGGATGTGCCACAGAGTATTTTTCATACCTCATATTATCTCATTCCCACAGCAGCCCCATGGAATAAGCATCACTACTTTGTATGGAGGAAATTGAGACTCAGGGCTATTTCAGTAACTTGCCCAAGGTCACACAAGTGGCAATTGGTAGAGCCAGCATTCTGACCAAGGTCTTTCTGAGTTCATAGTCTTTGCTAAAAGTGCACAGCAGTTTACCTGTCTGCATTTGAGATTAACTTAGTGGAAGTAAGAGAAGTAGGGCTAAGATATGTCTTAAATGTCTGTGGTCAGTTGGATCAGATTCATGTGTAGCTTGGGATGTGCATTTACATTGTTTGGATCATGTGCATAATGAGGTAGGGGAGAAAGTAGAAAGAAATACTACAGCCAATAATAAATACAAATTGTTGTTCCATTTCTGCTGATAACATAATACCAAATAGAATGAATTACATTTATATTTCAGTACTCATGCTGAGTCCCCAAGTTGAGTAGGCCCATATTGCAAGACTAATGTATTAGTTTCTCCAGATATTGCTACCACTGGCGATATTCCAAAACCAAACAGAGGAAGTTCAGAAAAGTCACGGGAAATATCTGACCTCTTTTCCTCGAAAAAATAGAAACAAATTCTCATATTTGCAGCATTAACAATAGTAGGGCATGTTAGAGGATCATTCTGGTAACTAGTACTGGGGCAGAAGACTTCAATACAGAGAAACAAGTGCTAATTCACAGTAACACAACAACAAAAAAATTGTTTCCTGGGTTTTCCTTGGTGACACAATGCTCCCCCACGTTTGGAATAAATAGTCCTTTGCATTCCCTAGTCAAGTCCCAGAAAATCTTCATGCTGTGAATATGTTTGATTCATGCAGTCAGGAGTCCGATTAAGCATAGATAAAAACAGTAGTGTATAAAAATAAAAAATTAAAAAAAAACTAACTAAAATCCTCTTCCTGTGGAATGAAAAGTTCTCAAGTGAGACACATCAAGTCCTCTCAACTGTTGCCACAAGCTGAGGAAAGATGCTCAGTCCAGGCTATGCTCCAGGACTTGGAGAAAGTCTGCAAAGATGGGATGTATGAAAAAACTCTGGTAGGGAGTAAAAACATTTTGTCTGTTCAAATGTATAAGTACAAGGAGCGTCCAAGATTCTGTACTGATAAATACATCCTTCTGGGAACTTTTCCGAAGTAGAGGTAATGGCATATAGAGCTAGCAGATCTCACAGAAAACTCATTCCTAAGGGACTACCTGTAAACTCAGAAGTTTATCTTCACATGAACAAATGCTCAGCAGAACCCCCTGTGCTCACTCTTAGCCCCATTCCAAGTGTTGTGCCCCTCTCCTCCTAGACCCAATGCCCAGCCAACCACTCATCTCTCCGTGGCCCCTGAAAGGCCTCAGCAACAAAATCGCGGGACCCAAGGGAGTACCCCCTGCTCTTCCTGCCATGCCCATTATCCACACACAGCCCTGCTCTCCCCTGGAGCCAACAGTCTGCTGCAGGCGCGAGCAGGCGGGAATGGTGGGAAGAGAAGCTGTGCCAGCTGCATGTTTCAGAGTCTCCCTCCATATGCATTTGCCAAAGGAACAAAAAGAAAATCAATGCCAGGAAAGACAACTGAGATGAGGATGCGGTGGGACCCCGGTTGACTCTGCGCCTCTGAGCTGCAAGGGGCTGGCCAACCACGCGTCCGAGCCCCAGCTCCGAGTCGTTACCTTCAGGATGCAGGCCATGGCGCTCCGCCGGCCCTCCAGCCACCGAGCAGTGGGGGCTCCTGGGTCAGGGGCAGTCCCGGCGACAGACCGGAGGCTGGTACCGCGGCAGCACCGCTCCAGCCCACATTCCCGCAGATCCAAATAAGGGGACCGCGGCGCGAGCTGCGCGGGCTCAGGCCCCGCCCCCGAAGCGCGGCCCCGCCCCCGTCCCCGTCCACTGGCTGGCGGCCCGAGAAGCCCCGCCCCGGTCACGTGTCGTCCCGAGAACCCGCGGCTGCTCTCCGAGCTTGTTACTTTTTCTTTTCTCTTGTTTTTTTTCTGTAAATTTATCTGTCGTTCATCGTACACAAAATCTGTTCACTAGCAGACAGGGATCTGGATCCCGCCTGGGATAAAAAGCGATCTTTCTTCTAGAATTGGTTTTTCTCTGACAGATGAGAGAACTCCTTGCAGACATTTCACACTTTTAGAAAAGTTAAATGGCTTTGGAATGCCCCCTCTGCAGGCTTTGGCACATCAAAGGATTCTTCAAAGGTAGTAGACGAAATTCTCCCTGAGCCGTTTATGGATAGAGCCATGGAGCTGTTTAAAAATCACATCCTGGTTTATCATGATAAAACTAATTTACCATGAGTTAAGGGAGCACAGTAAGTTGTCATGAACTACGTTGCTGATAGTCTATTTTGTGTTATATACACTCACGTGTCCTAATATGTATATGTGTTTATTAAATATATTGCTCTTTCAGCTTTTAGCTTGTTAGTTTATGAAAATGTGTGTATACATAGTCTCTAGACAAACAAAATGTATGTCTCTATAATGCATATATAAATGCAGAGTGCATTATGTAAATTGAGTGTGCATACACAGAACTTTTCCCTGCTACACTTTAGGAATTGAAGGAATTTTGTTGCAGCTTCAGTAGTAACAAGGTTTTATCTAAACTATCCTGTTAAGCATGAAATACAGAAAGGCCATTTTTTAGTCTTCAGATGAACTCTGATATTAAAACAAAGGGTTAAACTATAGCCCTGTCTACAAGGAAAAATATATAGTTTGGGTTCTTTCTGCCCCTCCTTAGCAGGCCTTCTTTGAGAGAAAACCCTAAAGAAGGCCTAATTCCTAAGCAAGAAATGTCTCAATGCAGTTTATTTCTTTCTCTCTTTTTTAAAGATTTATTTTTTATTTATGCATACAGAACTGGAGCACAGGCCAGAGATGCAGGTGTGGTGAGAGGATTCACCAGAAACAGAGTGGGGGCATAACAGGCAGATCGACAAAGTACACTCAAAGCAGTTCATTTCTATAGGAAAAGTAACATCGCATATATAAAAGGCAGGAAGCATTCTATATATATATATATATACACACACACACACACAGATTCCTACTACTTGCTCTGTCAGAGAAATCTTTAAACCAGTCCCAAATATTTACCTAAAAGTAGTTTTACTTGCTAGAAGCCCTGTCTAGTTTGCCTACACAGAGTTGGGAAAATCACTGCTGGGTCCTTGTGGTTGTGACATCATGATACTGGCTCATAAACCACAAGGCACAATCGTGTTTTCTTGATGAGAACATTCAGAATCCTGAGAAAGCAGAAGGAACCACAGACAAAGATTGTGAAACCAAGAGTCTGGATAACTGACCTGCTCCCAAGGGGAACTTCTCTTTTTTACTCTCCCTGAGGGATCACACCCTGCTCTCTCTCCCCCACTCATTTCCAAAGCCTATTTGCTTTGGAGATCTACTGTACTTTCACTAAGATCTCCTTGATCAGGGTTATATATTTAAGGTACAGCTGATTCAGCTCATGGTCTTCAATAATGGGAGCAATGGGTGAGACAGAAGAGGTCTGCTGTGCCATATGGGTCAGCTCCTTGGCAGGGGATTGGGGATGGAACCCATGCTTCAGTGGCTGGCAATAGCACTGCTGTGACTTAACCCCTTATCAAAATGCATTTCATTCATTTATTTCAACAAATATTTCTTGAGCTACTACTGGAAGGATAAATCTTTTCTAAGCTACCAATAAATGGAGTGTAAAAATGTTTCTAAGACACTATAGGGCCTAAGGAATGAACAACTTTGGGGTCTTTAACATATTCTCAGGCTACAATCAAATGGGAGATACAGGAGATAACATGATACTATTAACAGTAGGTCTTCCACCAAAGACCTGTAGCAGTGAAGTCTTACGAAAGAGACACTGGGCCTGACTGGATGGCAACTGATGGCAGGAGTTCAATCTCTACAGTTGATATCCTTCAGATTCAGTCTGTTTGTTTTAAACTTGGTGATCAAGAGCACCCCTGGTGGTGCAAGGGGTAAGTCACAGCAGTGCTATCTCCAGCCACTGCAGCATGGGTTCTATCCCCAATCCCTAGTCAAGGAGCTGACCCATATGACACAGCAGACCTCTCCTGTCTCGCCCACTGCTCCCATCAGCAGTGTACTTCAGTGGATTTGCTTGTTCTGCTCCCCACTCTGTGTCTGGTGAATCCCCTCAACCCACCCAACCCCACCTCTGGCCTACACCCCAGCTCTTGTATGCATAAATAAATATATCTTAAATAAAATAAACTTGATCATCAGAAAATTAGGACACAAAAGTGTCATACTTAGAATCCACACTAGCATACAAAACCCAAGGCAAGTAAGAGGAAGATAGACATACTCTAGCGAAGTGAATGGGATAAACTCACCCTCTATATCTGACTCCCCAGTACATAGGTCCTATTTAAGCAATAGGACTGCATGTCCCATGAGGCTTCCCCTACAACTAAACTGATGTCCTGGCTGCCCACGAGTGTTTCCTCCCAACAAACACTCACCTGTGACATGGGACCAGCCATGTAGTAGCCTGCCAGGCTGTGCTTCCCTTCATAGGAAATTCTTACAGGCTGACACTATCACAACTTCAGACTCCCCTGGGCTCTTCTGAGCTCCAATCAGTTCTTTTTCACCCTCCTCTCAGATCTTTCACCAATGAGATTTGAACATGTCATATGCTGAGACTTCATGAGTTATGACAAGTCATGGACTAAAATGTCCTATTTAAATTCAGTTTTGCTTCATTGTAAATAGGCCATTACCAAGTAATTCTCAGGGTTATAACATACAGTTTCCTGACAGAAATAGAATTAAAATGCAGGCTCCCATAGCTTTTTCAATTTCATCCTGCACAAATTAATTTAATATATTTATATTCAACAGACTCATTTATTAAGGTTTTAATTGGATCTCAATTTTTCCAATCTAAAGATTTAAATGAATCCCAGATATCATAAAACTCTTCTTGCCATCTACTAAAAAAATTATGCTTCCACAGGAGACTGTGACTGGAAGATCCATTAGACAATATTATGGGAAAGGCATTTTTCTACTTTCTAAGACAGAATGGGAATTCTTTTTTTACTAGTAATCATTGCACAGCTACAATTTTGACATAGGAACTTGGTTGTATTCTAAAGCATATGTGGATATGTATCTATATCTGTGTCCAAATTTGTCTGTGGTTATCTATGCCTTTTCACTGGATATTTAGAATATATTGCCAGGTAGGGTTAAGCTCCAGTTGCTTCCATTTTGGAGAGTACATCATTGCAGAATTTGCATTCCCCAAACTTGCACTTGCTTTTTCAAAGTTTTATACAATTCTGATCCAGAATTCATCATTGCCCTTAATATCTACAGTTATCTGGGATGACTCCAAGACAAGTTATGTGTGATTTAAAATTTCACTCTTACATAGGTTTTTTTTATCATATAAATTCCTAGAATTTATTTTCTTTTTATTGTGAGGTAATACCAATGTGTGTGTGTTTACTTTCTCCTTAGATTTTGCCTCGTAATGAGTCATGATAACATGTTGCCTTAACGTATTAAGAGTGGAAATCTGATACTTCAAATGCATTCATGGTGGATCTGATGGATCTCCCTCTGAAGTTGGAAGTGTTTCTGTTTTGTTTTTTAACTTTTTTTTTTCCCTCTTTAATGGGTTTACCCTCACAGACCTTCTGGAAACAGCTTGAAAATCCAGCTAATTCTTTTTGTCAAACTCTTAATTTTTATTAAAATAGTGTATTTTTATGCATTTTGTGCCTTCTTCCATCTCATGGATTTGTAATCCCCATGGATTTCCCATCACCAGTTCACCTGTGTGCCATCACCATAGTCCCGTGCAGTTCCCTCCACCCCCATCCCCATTTATCCCATTCCCCACCAAACCAAAATTTTATATCAGAATCTGATCTGTTGGAGGAAAGGAAGAACCGTGCCATGCCACACAAAGAAGAAAGGGTCAAGGAGAATTCACCTAAATACATCCTATAGCAAGTAAGTAGCCCCCAAACTCATGAGGTATGAGAGCTGCTTCCAACACACTCTATGAGGTGAGGAGGGACCAGCTGAAGGAGTCAAGGGGCATGCATTCATTCTTTTAATGCAACCACATATAAAGCAAAAGTGGGCTTAGAATATGAAAAGTTTTGTTCATTTGTTGATTTAACAAACACCTGCAAGAGTGTCAGGCAGCAGAGAGATTTGCATAAATTGGTTTCCACTTCTATTCAAAACCCTTAGTGGCTCCTCTATGTATCTCCTGGTATTTACAGGTTGGCCAACACTCCTGCCTGCCATTATTGCCTCATAGATCAAGAGTCAGCAAACTTTGTCAATAAAGGGCTGGTTAATAAATATTTTTTTGGGGCCAGTTAATCTCTGTTACTACCACTTAACTCTGCCACTGGAGCACAAAGGCAGCCATGGAGAATGACTATATTTCAATATAGAAATGGAAATTTCATAAAATTTTCAGTGTTATGAAACTCTTTTTTGATTGTTTTATTTAACAACCTAAATGAACAGTGCATTATTGGTTGTACAAATGTACAGTCTACAACTCTGGACTTTTATACTTTTCATTTAATCAGATTTCACCATCTGTCAAGCCCAGATCAAATCCCATTTGGCCCTTGATGCCTCCATAGACTAACCTGCTCCTTCGCAGTTTCTCCGACTTGAATGGCAGCAATTACTTTTTATAAAAAATTCTTTGATAGCGGGCCCTCCCTGGTGGCCCAGCGGGTTAAATTAGCACATCACTAAGAAGCTTAAGCCACTTCTGCATGAGTTCAGTTCCCGCCTGCCCCGGAGGTGACCACATGGTGAGGCAGACCTCTCCTGACCCGCCCGCTGCTCCCCTCAGCAGTGTACTTCGTAGAACTGACTGTTCTGCTCCCTACTCTGTCTCTGGTGAATCCTCTCACCCTCCGCATCTCTGGCTTGTATCCCAGTTCTGTATGAATAAATAAATAAATCTTTAAAAAAAAAAAATTCTTTGACACGGCCCTCCTTGGTGGCGCAGCTGTAAAACTCAGCACTGAAAGCTAGCTAGCCTCAGCTGCTTCAGTGCTAGTTGGATCCCAAAGGCTCAGAGGTGACCCACTTGGCACAGCAGACCTCTCCTGACCTGCCCACAGCTCCACTGGGCAGTGTACTTCATCATTTTGCCTGTTTTGCTCCCCACTCTGTCTCTGGTGAATCTTCTCACCGCTCCTGCAACTCTGGCCTGCAACCCAGTTCTGTATGCATAAATAAATAATAAAAAAAAAGAAAATCAAAGAAAAAAAATTCCTTCACAATCACATCCTATCTGTGGCATTTCTTCTGGTAGCAATCACTATTACCTAAATATTTTGCTTTTCATTTTTGGCCTTATTTCTCGAATAGATTATAAGTTTCTTGGATGATTGTTTTTCTTTGCATCTTTCACCACTTTTGCTCCAATTAAGGCACTATAACAGCACTCAGGAGTTAACTAAGAATGCCAGGTGAGTACATATAAGCAATCACAAGTTATTAAATTGAAAATCAGATTGTCCTATGATTTTGAATGATACTTAAGAGGTTTTGAGAATAACATTTTGGATGTAATATTAATTCCTACTTCACTTACGAGATTTTCAGGACATCTTATATTCTATCTGGCTCGTATCATCTTAATCTTATACATTTTTTAATCAATAGAGTGGTTACTTGATTTACATGGATTTTATAGTTCATGTTTAATGACAAGAGTGGCCGTAATTACCCCCATGAGTGTTTTCAGTTGATTGAGACTCAGTGATGCACTTCTTCTAAGTGGAAGCTGCCTTATTTGCAGTATGATTTTTAAAATCATTATGTACAGTATTTTTTAATCAGTCATGGTGCATTATGTTTATCTGGTATTTATTCTCATTAAAAATAACTAGCTGGCTTTCACACTTTTTTTTTCAATTCATTCCACTTCATTTTATCTTTATTTTCATTAAAGTGAAATGAATAGACTTGTATATAAATCCAGTTTGCTTAATAAAGATATCTGGGTTTTCAAAGACATCAAATATTTAGTAACTAAATTTGCAATTTATACTGACACCTTATAATTAAAAAATAGTAAGATGTTACGTAGTAAATGATGGCATGTTCCCAACATTATTAGTCTTCTCTTTTAAGTGAAATTTAGGAGCAGTATTTAAGACAAGCACTGCATGATTTCAGCACTAAAAAATATTGTTTCCTTCATCTTTCATCAACTTAGATTTCAAGTGAGATATTCACAGCTTTCTCAGTTTTTGAATTATAACATGTTGTCATATAAAAATAGGAAGAAAATTATAAATCTTTGTCTCCCAATAAACTAACCTTTGTATTTTCAACAAATGGATATCTATTAAATCAGTTATTAGATTAGCCCAAAAGATATAACACATTTCTCTAGCATATAAAAATGAGCAGTGCCAGCCCTCCCTCGTGGCGCAGTGGGTTAAAGCACAGCACTAAGAAGCTAAAGGCACTTCAGCATGAGTTCGATCCCTGCCCCAGAGGTCATCCACATGGCGCAGCAGACTTCTCTTGACTGGCCTGCTGCTCCCCTCTGTAGTGTACTACATTGATCTGCCTGTTCTGCTCCCCACTCTGTCTCTGGTGAAGTCTCTCACCGCCCTTGCACTGCTGGCCTGTGCCCCAGTTCTGTATGCATAAATAAATAAATCTTTAAAATAAAATGTGCAGTACCTATGATCTGATGTTTTCTTTGACATTACTTTTTTCACTAGTTTTGGTATCCCATTACCCATTTACCTCTTCCTTCTTTGACAATAATCTCACTTTATCCCTTGGGAGAATTTTTCAATTTAAGAAGAAAATTAAAAGCCATGGGTGGTATTTTACCTTGAGAAAAATATTAGTTTGACTCAAATACTTATCTGAATAAAATACAGATACCTAAAGTAATTGACAAGATTTGTGAAGGCTCTGAAATTTCAGCCATATATGCAAACTAAAAAATTACACATTTTTTATTTCTAGAGGCTAAAGTCCAAGACCCCACAGCCAGGAAAATATAGCTTTTGTTTAAAATCAAAGGACTATTAATTACTCCCAGCAATTACTCAGAAGTAAGCATTTGCACCCATTCTCAAGCCCCAATTCCCACAAGAGTTTGGTGAAGACCACATAACTGTACCCACTGAAGGGTCCCAAACTTAGGGAATTCAACCTTTTTATAATGGGGAATAAACATGCTTACCTTTTGCTCTTGTGGGAAAGTCTCTCTTCCTTCTAAAACTGGTAATTGAGCAATATCCTCGAAAAGATAATCCAAAACAATGGCATTCTGTATCTCTGCAAGGGTACGGAAACTTAGAGACCAGTTAAGAACCATCTCTCACTGTAATAATGTGTACTGTACATGCCATTCTGAGTTTTTATTGATGTGGTACTGTTTCTACTCTCAACAGATTTAGGCAACTGGAAAGCATATGAAGAATTCAGTAGTTTGCTGAATGTATGTGAGTGCCACAAATAACTTTTTAGTAAGCAAATTTGGAATAATAGTAACGACAATATTAAGTTCTAAAGTGCACAGTCAAAAATACTGATTATTCCTTCTCCAGCATCAGTTGATCCATCAAAACAGTCTAAGCTTCAATGTGAAATATCTACACACTGACTTCAAAAATAAAGCTTATTTTCTTTCTAAGCCATATGATGACATGCATTTGAGTGTTTACTTTATACAAGGAGTGAGACATGAGGCCTTAAACAAGATAAACATAGTTCCTGGCCTTACAGCAAATTTGTATGGTTTCTGCTATAGTCATGATGTACCTGGCAGTTAGGGTAGTCTTGTTTATATTGTATGTTTTATTGGTAGATCTCTTTGATAGGCCTGTTTAGAGATTCTGACATCTTTTGAAATCCTTAGAAAGATATCAGACCACCGAACACATCTCCAGATACTGTAAAACTTAATTGCTTCTTGGCCTTCTAGTGGTGAATTTAATGTAGGATATATACATATTGATTTTTAATGATACATACCTGAAGTTTATATAGTATTAGAGGACGATGTTACTTCAATTTTTTTAAAAATCTAATTATCTTAATGTGCAGAGTCAAATAAGTAAAACTAGTTTTAGTAAAATGAACTGAGTTATAGAATAAAATCAATTTCTATGGTTACAAAATGTTTCTGAATTTGCTTGTCCTCTTTATAAGCACAGTGTTGCAAAGGAAAAAATAGTACTTCATTATTTACAGACTGATGTTTTCTAAGGGCATTCCTAGCAATAAGAATTCTTACTAAGCAGAACTATAGATACAGTTAGACTTCTTATTTTCTAATCCAAAACCATGTTCAGGAGCTCCATTAAAAATCCCTTTTAGGCCCTCCCTGGTGGCGCAGCGGGTTAAAGCACAACACTAAGAAGCTTAAGCCACTTCCACATGAGTTCGATTCCCGCCTGCCCCGGAGGAGATCCACATGGCGTGGCAGACCTCTCCTGACCTGCCCGCTGCTCCCCTCAGCAGTGTACTTTGCCGATCTGTCAGTTCTGCTCCCCACTCTGTCTCTGGTGAATCCTCTCACCCTCCACATCTCTGGCCTGTACTCCAGTTCTATATGAATAAATAAATAAATCTTTTTTAAAAAAATCCCTTTTACTGATTACCATCTTAGGTTGTTTATTTTTCATCAAGCAAAAGTGCAAGAGGGAAAATCAAATTATTTGAAAGTTCCAGTGAATTGGATGTCCATGCAGCCTCTTCCCATAGTCACCAGTGTCTTGGACTATATCTAAATTTCCATGGGGAGATGCTCTCAGAGCATCTGCCTGTGATATGGTGGGCTATACATCTCATGGCATTTAATCAGTAACTGCAAATTGCTCACATTAGACAAATGGGTATTTAAAAATTTAATAAAAAATTCTGTCAACATGAATTAACATAATTAAGCCAAAATAAAACATCAGACACACACAATTATAGCTGCATTGTATAGTAACAGTCTCTAATTGTTTTCTGTATATATGTCTCATCCTTGTGGAAAGGGGCTGTGTCTTTATTTAATTTGTTTGCAAAGACCTTGAATGATGCAAGACATTTAATCAAGTCCTGATTGACAGTAGGTCTCCTCTGTCAACATATAATTCAGCATAGAACCCCTACCAACACACGAGTTAGCTCTAAGGATGTCCAAATAGTTCTTGTTTGTTTCTCTCATGGGAATTGCTTGGATGTTTTTGAGAAAATGTGTGTGTGTGTGTGTGTGCATGTGTGTGCTAGATATAGATATTTTCATATCCATAAGCAGCATAAATAATATATAAATTACCTTATATCTAAATATATACAGTAAAAACAGAAAATACAAGTGTATATACAATATCAATATACAGCTAATATAAAAATAAATGTAAATTTAATATAATGCATACTTCTTAAATGTTATTTTACATGTAATATATATTAAATGAAACACACACACACAATCAACTTCTTGCCCACCCCAAACTGTTTCCTTTTTGCTACAACTATTTTACTGTTTCTTTTAGAATATGTAAAGTTTGCCTACAGAAGAACTCAGCATTGCAAATAAGAAAAAGACATGGAAAAAAATAAAAACAACAAAAGGCACTTTATGTGCACAGTGACTTGGGCAGAAATACAACAATGGTTCCTGACCACTTAAAGGAAATGCTTCAGTAAGATGTCAATATATTATTCACTACCCATGTATCCTCAGAAATAAAATTTCTTGGATCATGTGCCTTTCATCATGAAGATACTTGGAAATAACAAGCCCCCCTAATATGCTTGCCCATGTTAATAAAATTCCTAGAAGTTAAAATATATTTACAATCTGTATCATTTTACTGTTGTATGAATGTGCATAAGAGCTGAAGATGCCCAAGAAAGAAAAAATCCAACTAAGAATTCATTGTCAAAATATACTTCTACTGTCAGAATAGTTCCTATTCCATTTTCATATCCAAACTACCCATGTGTGCTACAGTTCCTCCCTTTAAGCCCATATAACTCGCTTACCAGCAAATTTCAAAGTTAGAGTGAACTTTTCACAGCATTCTCACTGCAGCTCTTGGTTTTCAAAGCCCATATCCCTATTTGTTGTGTTTTTTAAAGCAAATATCTTCTATTCAGGTTCTTATGCTGTAGTGTAAATACACTTGAGTCTAAAAACAAATATGATTTTGACAGACACTGTGTTGCTCTAACAAAGGGAACATTGTCCATCTTCCCTGACAGTCTCTTGCTAATTAAAGAAGCCAGATGCCAAGGCTCCTCTAAACACCCTCCTCCCTCCCACTTTTTTCACTGTGCAAAAAATGTGGCAGACAATTCACGCTGTACTGGGGTCTCCTTCCTAGGAACAAATTTAATAACATCTCAGAAAGGAAAAGGAATCAAAATGCCCTGGTGGGACTTATTTCTTCTTTCAAAATACCACTGGCTGGGAGACTTGCTTAGAAAAAGAGCTCTTATTATTACCTCCCTCTCTGAGCTACTGGTGTGGAGTCAGTCTGGTTTTTCTGTTGTTGTTTTTAACAGTAGCCTTCCACTTGTTTCATCCATACTGATAAACCACCTATGACATCCTATTTTCCAAAATCTGGCTCTACAAAAACACAAAAGCTGAAAGATCATCTCGGAACTAGAAATGGCAACGTCAATTTCCTCACTTTCTAAATATCATCTTCAGATGGACATTTTGTACAAACAACCAAAGATGTGCTGGTACCCAACAACCCGTGTCTATTTTGTGTTTAAAGTGCCTACAGAGAAAAATATTTCTCTATTTCCTAAGGATAATCCGAGTATTAGTTTAGTGATGCCTTTGTTTATGGTACCTCCCATGTGTACAAACAGATGTACCTTTAAAAAAAGGAAGCAGGGCCCTGCCCGGTGGCTTAGCGGGTTAAAGTACAGCACTGTGAAGCTAAAGCCACTTCCGCATGAGTTCGATTCCCGCCTGCCCCAGAGGTGACCACATGGCGTGGCAGACCTCACCTGACCTGTCCGCTGCTCCCCTCAGTGGTGTACTTCATCGATTTGCCTGTTCTGCTCCCCACTCTGTCTCTGGTGAATCCTCTCACCGTCCGCATCTCTGGCCTGTACCCCAGTTCTGTACAAATAAAAAAAAAATAATC
>NW_004567109.1:45216282-45234719 GCF_000260355.1 Condylura cristata | reverse complement strand
TACTTTGTCAATCTGCCTGTTCTGTACCCCGCTCTGTCTCTGGTGAATCCTCTCACCCTCTGCATCTCTGGCCTGTACCCCAGCTCTGTATGAATAAATAAATAAATCTTTAAAAAATAAATGGACATCATTATGTGCTTGTGAATAGAGGGGTAGTAGGAAATAATTATTTATTCTTATGCTGATAAGAGAAAGTTGTATCACAGCGGCTGGATTTGAGCTGAATCCTAATGAGTGAAGATGCATTTCTAGACAATACAGTGAATTAATCTGACTAGGAAAGAACCCAATGAAACATGGACATGAAAGACTGTACCCACTGAATTAAGGCAGTGATAAGAACAGCTTACCATTCACCTACACTATGAGTGGAAAGGAATCAACTAAGATTCAGAATTTGAAGTCTGTATGGTAGGTTCAAATTATTATCTTGGTATCTGTTAGTCAGGTATTCACGTCTAACTTGGCTAAGTCTTCTCTCCACTTGAGAATGGGGTGATTCACTGTCCTACATTCAGTTGGTGACTCAGCTGGGCTCAGTGAGGCCGAAGGTCAAAGTTTCGCTCACATATTTGATTGCTTTGGTGCTCCTCATTCAGCCTCTGCTTCTACATGTAGCTAGCCAGAGGTTCTTCACCACACATTGATCTTAAGGTAGGCATGTTTCTAATATTATGATTGGTGTCCAAAGAGGAGCATTCCAAGTTGTGAAGGTGAAAGAAAGTTGGCAGTCTCTTAAGGCCCAGTCTTGGAAGATACACAATGTCACTTCTGACATAATGTGGTCATTCACAGGGTAGGCTGGAATTAGGGCAAGGAGAAATAACTCCACCTCTTGATGGGAGAGTGGTTAAGGTCAGATTGCAAAAGAGCTTGGGGAAAGGAGATGTAGTGTTCTCTAGAAACAAAATCTACCAGAGATGTTTACATTAAAATTAGTACAGGACTGATGAAACCACTAAGGACCTCACAGAGGCAAACTCAAAGCAATTTCTACAACCCAAGTTTTATGGAAAACAAACATGGCTGAAAATGTACTTGTGATCAAAAATTACAATTCACATAGGAAAATACTAAGTAAAACAGGTGAACAGAATTAGCATAGTGTGATCTGAGATCATGGAAGAGATTTAGAAATACATTTAAAATGTGCAAAGAGCTAATGGCAGAAAGATATTAGGCAGGAACTGAATGCTTACATATAAAATAAAAACAAATATTGAGCAGTTCTCATTTCAAGACTGCTTGTCTAGGTTTATGCAGGTCCAGGTATCTCTTCTAGCAAACTTATCCCTTTCAAAGGCATCTCTTTCTGTTCACTGGTGTCTGTTTAAGAGTCTTTTCCTACCAAATCTGTCATTTAAAAAATATTTTTTAAAAAATTGAAAGCATTAGCTTGAAATTTTAGCTGTAGAAAAGATATTCAATGCTATAAAAATCGTTAATGGTAAAAAAGAGAATTAGTGAAATGGAAGATAGACATAAGGAAATTATTCCTGCAAAAATACAACAGAAAGTGATATGAATATTAAAATTATTAAAGGGTAATAAGAAACTAGAAAGTTAATGAAACCGTCTAAAATAGTTTTTTTCCTCCCACTTTTAAATTGTTAGTTGTTCTAAGTTTAAATTGTAATTTGGGGTACAGCCTTCAATTAAAAGAATTTGTGGAAAGGCATATTCTTTGAAACATTTATAAAGTTCAACGTCTAACATATATTTTAATAGGAATCCCAGAAGTAAAACGTGGAGAGGATGAAGAGCCAATATTTAAAGAGATAGTGACTGAGAACTTTTCAGAAATAAAAGAATTCCTTAGATTTACTTTCAAGCAAAATAAACAAAAACACAAATTTCAAGCCAACAAATAAAAAAGCACATCCTTCTTATGTTGTAGAGAGTGCACACCATCCAAAATTAAAAGGAAAGGTTTCCTCAAAGTTACTGGAGAAGGAAAATAAAACACATTAGTAATTGGGCTGTCTGAGTTTTCTGCAGCAACAACTGATAATAATACACTTAAAACATTTTGGAAAACAGATCAAAATCTAGGATTAGAAATCTGTGTGGTACTAAATTATCATTCATAATAGAAGGGGAAACCATGTTGCAAAAGACCAGACATTTTTGTTAGTCAAATTTACTAAGACATATTTTGTGTACAATAAAGCACCTCCATTTTAAGGGTATACTTTATTGAGTTTTGACAACTAAATACAACTTTATAACAACCACCATAGTCAAGATTAAGAACATTTCCATCCCACTGGGCTTTCGTTTTGCCCCAAGGAATTAACCCACTCTATACTTGCTCTTAGCTATCACTGATTTGGTCTTTGCCACTAAAAATTAGATTTTTTTTCAGAAACTTCTTAAAATGAAATTATATTGCATGTAATCCCTGTCTGTGTGGCTTCTTTTGCTCAGCTTTATGTGTTTGCACTTCATCCATGTCACATGTACCATTAGTTCATCTCTTGTTATCATTGAGCAATACTCTATGGTATTGAAAAGTTTCAACATTAAGTTCAAGCTAAAGAGAACATGTCAGAAAATAAGAACAGGATTGAGAGATACACAGATACAAATTACACCAAGGGGATACAATAAGCATGAATTTTCATGTTTCTCATAAAAATGAATAAAATTACAAGAAGCAACTTTAAGGTTCACCATCGTAGTATACATATGCCAACATACAAGCTGACAGCTTAAAAAAGTTATCTATTACTGTAGTTATGTAATAAATAACAGTCACTGCACACTCACTATATGCGAAACACAATGAATAAGTACATGATCTCTAAACTCCTCGCAGCAAATTCTTTTCCCCCTACATCTCCCCATCAAATTTTAATTCCTAGAAAAGGAAACTGAGACTCACAGAGGTAGCCAGCTAGAGCTCAGCCACATCAGGACTTGAACAAACTCTAAAAGAAACCTTTAACAAGACTGGACCATTTTGTGTCAACCCCAAACTGAGAGTTCACAAACTCCCACCACTAACTGCCTCTTCTGATAGCATAGCACATTCCTGATACAAATCCCGACTAAACCACAGGCCAGTTCATTTTTATTCAAACTGCAGAGCAAAAACTCAGCTGGATTATTTCTCACGTAAAACATTCCATCTGCAGAGAAGCAAGACAGGCTTTTTTTTTTTTTTTTTTTTTTTTTTAACAGTCTGCCTGGGGCTGGCATTGGGATGGAAGTGCAAGTCAGCGGGGTGCCACAGCCCTGACTGACAATGGAAATGCTGGAGATCAAAGCTGGGGATAGCAGGAGATACTGCACATCAAAGCAGGGGGCTGCAGCCTGAACACAGGCAGGTCAGGGTAGACCCTGCTCTCTACTGCCTGTTGTCTTACTCTGTAGTGGTGCTACTTAGCCACTATCAGCTTGCCCACAGCCAAACAGCCAATGCCTTCATGCATTTGCATGGACATTTGCTTCACATGACCTCAGTTCTTATCTCTCCCCTGGATCATCTTGAAAAAAACTTATAATAAGGTTTTTTAATGTTAAGCACATTCTGATTTCCATGGATTTTACCAAGCTGTAAAATCTAGAAACTGAATGAATCCCACATGTTTGCATGTTATCTCACCTAAACTTAAGTTTATGAAATCAGCCCTTTCCAAAGTAGGAATTATGTCTTACACAAAAGAATAGAAGGCATGACTCATTGGTATTCTGAAGAAAGCTTGTAATTTTCTGCAGAAAGATTATGAGGAGATACAACATTGAAAGAACCTAAAATATGTTGGAAGATAAACATTACCTTAGCATTTGCCAAACATTGTGTACGCTGGTCACCTAGGAGGAGTTCTGGTATGTGGTTGGTACTAAATAAATGTTTGGTGAAAAGAGCAAATAATTATGACACTTTAGAGGCCGTGGGACAAAACTGGCTATTGAGTTCAGAGAAATGAGTGCTGTGCTGTGTATATGTGAGCAAAATTAAGGAAGAAATGAGGAGTTGTTAAGGGAGCTGAATCAACCTGGATCATCAAGTACCTGGGTTCAAGTCCCCACTATTCAATATCCCCTAGTATGAGCTTTAAAATATTAGTTAGCTACTCTGTGCCTCAGTCTTTTTCTCTGTGAGAGGGGACTAGAAGGCTCCTACCCCCTGAAGCTGCTGTGCAGAGTGCATTAAACTTCAAGGGCAGACACACGGCAGAGTGCTTTGTCTGCAGTAAGCACTTGGTAAATTCTGGCTCTCATCTCTACTGTTATGTCTTTCGGTTACTTCCTCTGCTGTTTGACCTTTGTGGACATAAAATGTAATCATAACTACTTCAAAGAGACTTTTTAACTAGAGGGTTCTAAACACTTGAAATTCAAGACGCTACACCAAAAGCTGACTCTCTTCCTGCAGTTAATGTGATGGTTAGTGAGACCCAGTGTTACATAAACACCGAACATTTATTCTTTCTTCTCTTCATGAAAGACACTTGTCCTTAAGGAAAACAGAAAGCCGACTTCTAATAAACATTTTCAGAAGTGTGGCCTTATTATGCACTGTTTTTAATCAAAATAGGTAAGTAGATCTCCTAATAAACATTTTCAGAAATGTGGCCCTATATTGCACTGTTTTAAATCAAAATAGGTAAGTAGATTAAAAATGTTCTCAGAAGCAGTGGGCTGAAATAGCTTTGGCTTCCATTTTAGGATTAGAGAGTAGGTTTTCATGAGTAAAAAATCTGCTCATGGCCCCTGTGGCTCCTGTGCCTGGCACCTTACTTAGCACAAGCTAAGCACTCAGTATGGGTATGCGAGTGCCAAGTTGATTCTGCTCGGTCATACCAAGTTGCTCTGATGTCATCTTCCAAAGATCATGTGGAGTAGCAGAAAGAACTTATATCAAACAGATCTAGATTCAAGTCCATCATGTCTTACTAGACTATACCCTTCAGCAATATAGTATTTTTAAACTAAATTACAGGTTTCCACCTGTTAATGGCACAACCCTTGTAGGATTTTAGGCAGATAAGGCAGCGAGGGCAATGCTTAAAGAAAATTAATGACCAGTATCCAGGACACCAAGAAATAACTGCAGATCTGACAAAGCCAGGGAAGAACCATGACTGGGGAGTGGTCAGTACCCCAATCCAAACTACAGCAAGGCCAATAAGGTCTGGGGAGACCAAGAAGTACCTAGAGGAGAGCCCCACCAGTTTGCTGCCAGGGCTGATAAAACTACCACCCAGGGAGTACAGTACAAGGGGGAATAACTTAGAAACATCTGCTGGCCCCTGTAAACCAAGGCCTCAGGAGTGCACAGCAAACCCCAGAAAGGGAACAAGCCATCAGCTCCCTTTGCTCCATTTAAGCCAGGAGTCCCCTGCCATTAGGCTCAGCTGTTCTCTCATGGGTTCTGCCTACTCAGACCCCCTCGAAGTGTGCTGTCACTACATAAACTTTGCTTTGTTTTACTTGGACTTGGCTTTAAATTCATTATTGGCTGTAGTCAAAAACCAAAACAAACCCAAAAAAACCCTCTCAAAAATGCCATACAATTAGAGATAACAAAATCTCCTAAACCCAACTGTACTGTACTCGATATACCTACTGTCACATAGGTTTCACATAGGCTTTATCATTCATGGATACACCTCAAGTTTAGCTGATTCTACTAAAGTCAGTCAATACTTTCTCTTCCTCACATTTTCCTACTTCGTATGTGAATACATAATAGTCTGGTATAAGGAGTTTACACCCCAGAAGCTGACACATCTGGGTTCAAAGTCATCTCTGCCACAATGGGAGAGTTTGTTCCCAAGGAGGCAAAGATAGAAACATAATAAATAAATAAATAAATAACAGTCAGGCCAATTATTTATGACCTCATTGGCTTTATGCAAGCAAAGACTTAAAGTCTCTAACCCTTAATTTCTTAAATGGAGATTAGCATAACCTAGAATAATAATAAAAATAAGAACAACATCCCTAATCCAAAGATTGTTAGGAGAATTAAATAAGAGCTCGGTTATAGTCCTTTGTTTTCATTTGATCATTTCTTACAGAGAACCAAGTGTAGTGAGCACCAAGAAAGGAATCAATAATGATGGATGAAAAAATAAAAATATGAATAAATGATGGAGAAGTAAGAAGAATATAAAAAGGGAAGGAATAGAGAAGAAGGGAAGAAAGAGAAGGGAGGGATGAAGGAAGGAATGGCTGGATGGGTGAAAGAAATAAATCTTAAAAAAAAAATATGTCCCACAGATATTTTAGGGTTTAAGTATCCATGATTGAGCTTTTGCTTTTGGAAACATAGGGTAATCAAGTCTTGTGGGCAAACCCTGAGAAAAATCATTTGTAAAAATTAGCACTTCCTATAAGCCTGTCATCTCATCCTTCCCAGACCTCATTAAGCAACTAGAATACCTTGGAAAAGCACCAAATATCACATCATGAAAAATGGGAGAAAACATTCCCAAGGCAAAAGGATTGTTTTATATCTTCCCAGGCATCTGCTCCTTCTAGTGAAATATTTCATGCGAAACATATTTTATGTAATTTAGATAATTAACTGAAACAAATATTAAACAAGTAACAAAGAGAAACAAATAACAAATCTCTTCTGATTTTATTGCCATTGTTCTCAGCCTTCAATAAGATATAAACTCAAATTTTATTTAATTTGCCAGTGAAACAAAAAAATACACTGCCAGTTTTAATAGAAAATTTAATTTAGAAGAAAATACTATTTGAATTTTTAATCACAGAAGAGTAAAACATGTAGTTAGCACTCTGCGTTCTTTAATAAAAAGAGCAAATCTAAGCTACTGAAACCAATTAATCTTTCTTTCTAAGAGGGAAACATTCAAAATACTTTGAAAATAGCCAAATTTGAGCAGTCATAGCTTCCTCCCCCCTTAAATGTATCAAACATAAATTTCACAGCTCATAATTAATTCCCAGTGCCCACATCACCATTAATTTTTAATCAAAGCAAAGATGCTGTGAGTGCTACTGCTATTTCACCAAGGTTAGCAGGGGGTTGTTTCCAGACTCAGAATCCTTATTTGTTCTGCATATCAGAGAGTGATATCTGAAAGGATGGCCAGATGCACCTTTGTCATCCAAACTAATTACCTAAAGGTGATGAGGACCAAGTTCTGGATCTTGACTAAAAAAAAAAATCTAGTTTCACAGATAATTACACATTTGCACAGGCTAGGGATTTGGGGTTTTATATTCTTGGCAGTGTTAGACTTAGGAGGTATATCTTGTTGAAAAGCATTTCCTCTATATGTAGATAGGGAATTCTTCACAATCAATTTACCATCCTTATGCTCATAAATGTATGTTTACAGGCGCTCCCCAGATAGCACAGAAACATTGCACCAGGGAGCAAATGTGATGCAAATTCACAGAACTTTTCTGACATAAAATCACCAGACAAGGAAATGATTTCAATGTGGGTTTAGGAAGGCCCCAGGCAAGGATTCTCCAATTCAACATCAAACAACACAAGGCAAAACTGAGGACTAATACTTCAAACCAGGTGAGAATTTTAAGTAAAACCATGTATCATCAACTGCACAGAAACTTCACTGCATGAAATCTGTTTTTCTTATATTTGATATACCTTTGTATAAAAGATGTAACTTAACCTTTTAGATTTAAACAACTCTATTTCTGTAAACTTGAAATTAATTTCCTTTGGAAAACAATGCCACCACTTATAAAAATCTAATAAAAATGTCTAATAAGAATAAAATAACTGACTAATCCAATCAAGTATAAATAACATATTTTATGATATTTACATAACATATACAGTATACAAATATATTTTAAAGACAGTTAATTTTTAAAATATTTGTAAATAAAAAGATAAACATATATGACATATCTAAAGATATATATGTATACATCTTATATATCTTAAAGATCTTTATCTTGATAGATCTCTAGAATTACAGTATCTTGAAAAATACTCTAATCCAAAGAGTTGTTAGGAGAATTAAATAAGACTCAGTTTGGACTTGATTTATATTATTGCCTCTGAAACACATATTGATATCTATATAGATACAGATACAATTACATATATAAATATATGTGTATATATATACATCCTATGTATACATGTGTATGGACACATATGATGTGTGTAGACATTTGATAGAGCAATATAAAATGACCATTTTAAACAGTTTAAAATAATCTTAAATAGCTTAACTTTTATACATACACATATGTTCTAATGTAGAAGTACTAGTGTTATTTATGATCATTTCAATTTCTTATTTATTAGTCTCTGGCCAAATTCTTAACATAAACATATTGTTTTCATAAGGGAAAACATAAATATTTTTGGCTTTAAAATCTTTAAGCTTATTAACTCCTTTGATATTAAATTTGACATATGCTTTAAAGGCTAAACTGCCTATGTAATATTTAGTTTGCTCACGTAATCACACCTTCCAACTATCAAAACTTCTATAAGGCAGCAGTAGTTATTCAAGAAATGATTAAAAAGCACTTATACAATGGACATACCACTCCAAAGCTCAGACAAAACTCTAGTTGAACAACTATAACCCAATGAAAACAGCATGGGTGAGATACTGTGAGCTGCTTTGTGGAATTCTGACTCAAATTAAATTTAGAATTCAAAATTCCCAATTTAACTGCCACTTTAAATAGCATTGCCTTCGAAGTCATGTAAATGCAGAGTTCATGAGAAATGCATAGTTCTAACCCATCACTCTCAAACCTCTGACCTACACCATCAGATCCTCCCGCTCCAGAACCCCTCCCTCCCAGAACCCCTCCCTCCAGAACCCACCTTTCCAAACAGCTGAGCCACGCTAATGAAGAACATGTGAGCCACTAAGTAAAAGGACACTGAAATGTTTCCCAGTTTAAATATCATCTCTACCATCCTATCGAAATGCCTGAATTTCTTGCTATCCAAGACTCAGCAAAATTCTAACACCAGAAAACAACCAAGATGTTTTAACAGTTGGGAATAATGGCAGATGAATTATTAGAATGATGAGAAAATTAACAAGGCAGAAAAATGGGGAAGGAGAGCATACATCGAACATATGGAGTGCTTTAATGGAGGGGAAGTGGGGCACATTTGCAAAAACAGTTTAAAATCACGGTGTTTAGAATCAGTTTAGACTCATTTTTTTTTTTAAAGATTTATTTGTGCATACAGAATTGGGGTACAGGCCAGAGACTCAGGGGTACAGGCCAGAGACTTATTTGTGCATACAGAATTGGGGTACAGGCCAGAGACAGAGTGGGGAACAGAACAGGCAGATTGAGGAAGCACACTGCTGAGGGGAGCAGCGGGCGGGTCAGGAGAGGTCTGCCACACCATGTGGTCACCTCCAGGGCAGGCGGGAATCGAACTCATGCGGAAGTGGTTTCAGCTTCTTAGTGCAGTGCTTTAACCCGCTGCGCCACCAGGGAGGGCCATAGACTCATTTTTAAAGTGAATCTAACATGATACATTTTCTTGCTAGAGCATAGTGATCGACTTTTGATGAGAAGATAACATCCTCTAGGTAGATAACATCCCCTGCTTTTAGTAGAGGGTGGAATGCAGTAGGAAAGACTATAAAGAGAAGACTGGAGATGCCAGTCCATGATTCAAGGGTGATGAACAAAGGTGTAGATCAAGGAAGTGGAAAGAAATTGGTGGACATAAGTCACGGGTAAAGGGGAATTCAGTTATAACTTCTAAAAGGTAGAAAGAGAAAATATTTAGTAAGAAAAGGGAGGCATGAGTAGGCTTCAGGGTATAGAATAGGAACTGGTGGAAAGGAAGGGACTGAATCAAGGCATAAGGGGAAAGAGGGATCAAGACAAAAGAAAATCATCACATTTTCTGAACATTTACTGTGTGTCAGACCAAAGCTAAATGTAAATAAGTGTTGATGCTCTGAAAGCACTATCTCTTATTTCCAGCTCTTCACACTTGGTAGGCACTCAGTAAATGTTTGTTGAATTAAAGGCATACAGGAGAGAGGAAGATTTGGTGAGACAAAAGGGCACGCCCTCCAAGGTGGGAGTGAATAAAGGGGGTGCCAAAGAGAGGCCAAAAGAGCAGGTTAGTAAGCTCCCAAGGCTCAGCAAAATGAGTCAAGGTCATTTAAGACAAAAGACATGATGTGGGTTGTGAGAATGATATGGTGAAGGTTCAAACAAATGAAAAGGGTTTCCATGGCTATTGTAATAAAGAAATGAGGACTCATAGGGCCTAAGGAAAACATCCAAACAGTGAAGGATTAGTAAGTATTATAGACGTTGTAGGACTCCATCTTCTCCCCTTTCTACACAGAGACTAAGAGTAGAGAAAATCAGATACAGATCATTTGGGGTTTCTGACCCTTTAATCCTGGTGAAGTATTATATTTGAGGGGAAAAGAAAGCTATTGAAATAAGAGTTACAATAAGGTACCCATTATTTAGCTTAAGAATAAAATATTTCTGGTATACATATATCTTTCCTCCCAATCACATTCCCTCTCCAATATGTGGGGGTAATCATTACCCTGAATGTGATCATCACCATCACCATGAGTTGTTTTTCTTTTTAAACTTACTATATACCTATCCCTAAGAAATAGTCCCATTTCATATGGTTATGCTTTTATTTAAAGTTATTTTTTCACATTTTAAAAGGACAAGTTTATTAAGAAAACAAGAAAGAAAAAGAGAGACACCTGTATAGTCACAGATGGGCAGATGAAGGAGAGCTGCTTTTGCTGCTTTGCACAGGGAAAAGGTTTGTGAGAAGAAACACTCCTGCAGAGTCAAAAGCAAGTAGAACTGCATTTTGCCAGTGCAGAAACTGTACTTTAATACAATCATATTATATACATTCTACTACAACCTGATTTTCTGTTCACTGTTATAAATATATTGTCATGTGTTATATGTTATAAAAATATATTGTTATGAATACAAATATATATCATATATCTAACACATTTATGTGAATGTATGAAGACCCTGTGTTTTCTTTTATTTCAATAATGTTCTCTTAAGATAACATTAGTTTACCATCATTTACTGTTGTCACTTGTGTATGAGATTACATTAATTCATTCTTGTGCTCATAAAAAACTTAGCAAGTTTCAATTTGAATCCTTCTATCCATAAGCTTAGTGTATTTTAACTCTTAACTCAATATTTTTGCCAATTTTAAATAGTTTTTTTGAAGGGTTTATTTACTTATGCATGCAGAACTGGGGTACAGGCCACACTTGTAGGGGGTGAGAAGTTTCACCAGATACAGAGTGGGGAGCAGAACAGGCAGATCTACTGAAATACACTGCTGAGGGGAGCAGCGGGTGGGTCAGAAGAGGTGTGCTGTGCCATGTGGGTCACCTCCCTAGCCAGGGATAAAACTCATGCTGCAGTGGCTGCAGTAGCTTCATACTTTCACCCAGTGCACCACCAGGGAGGGCCCTAAATACAGTTTTGTTTCTTTTTTTAAGACATTACATTTTCTAATTATAATATATTACTTACAAAGTGCACTGGTATTTCCTTTTCCTGTGTATGCATTCCATATTCAGGTATCAAGAATACACAGTATTACATAAAGTTCAACTTTAACTGCCCTGGAATTTGTTACAACTTTAGGTCCTTTGATATTTTCTGTGGAACAATGCTAAATTCTATGCTCAGGTTGTTTTAACAAACCTCCTCAATGGTAAGCCCAGAGGAAGCACCAACAGATGGAGTAGCTTCATGACCATGGAAGCCCCCTGGCATTCTTCCTGGTACAGCAACTACTCTCTGGTACAACTTGGTAATGATAGGGTCATAGACCTTTTCCAGCTCTTTTGCTCAATGTTCAAAATCTTCTTTCTCTGCAACTCCCCAGTTGATGATTTCATTATACTTATCAAGAATCTTCTATTTGTCCTTGTTGTTGATCTTGCCTTCAAGTTTTTTTATCTTGAACAAATGCTTTCAAGTTGAAGGCTTAGAATTCAAGGAATTTCTTGGAAGTCACCTTGTCCCACTGCTTCTCATCTTCAGCTTTGTTCTTCTTGGCTCCTTGCTCAAATGGCCTTTGTTATTAGTGATGGTGATTTTTTTCTATTTTTCTCTATTCAGCTCCACAGCAGTGACAGTGAGGACGCCACTGGCATTAATGTCAATCTGAGGAACACCATGGGATGCAGGAAGTACACCTGTGATTTCCACCTTGCCAAGCAGGTTATTATCCTTCTTGATGGCACACTCACCTTTATAAACCTGCATGATTATATCAGGTTGGCTGTCTGAGTGGGTGGTAAAAGGCTGTTTCTGCGTGGTAGAAATGGTATATCACACTTGATGATGACAATTATGGCTCCAATAGCAGTTACAATAACAAAAGAAAGAGAAGCAAAATCCAAAAGCAGAAAAATCTTGACCATTTTCATGTTCAAAATAGGATGGCTGCCTGGACAGCTGAAACACAAGCAACAGCCTCAAGAGGGCTGATGCTCTTGTTAAGTCCTTTCACATTGAAGAATTACTGTAGACAATTTTGGATCCTGGGGATTTGCGTAGAATTACCCATCAGGACAAAATGATGAGGGACTTGTCTGGTATGGCATCCCAAAGTGCTTCTTCTACCAGATCCAGGATGCTATAGAACAAGTCAGATTAAATTCTTCAAATTCACAACAGGTAATAGAGTTACAGAAATAGATATTGTTTGTTAGATATAGGTATCTAACAAAGAGTTAGACAGTATCAATATATACTGAAAGCAATAGAGAGGTAATGAGCAACCCTCTTGTTCTCACTGATGTTCTTCTTCTGTGTATTTAAACACTGCAATAAAATGGCTGACCACTTGGTTGTCAAAGTCTTCTCCATCAAAGTGGGTGTTTTGACCTCAAAGATTCCATCTCAATAGTGAAGACTGACATGTCAAAAGGGCCACATCCTCGGTCAACAATCAGCACATTTCTGTCAGCTCCAACCTTTCTGATTAAGCTATAGGCAACAGCAGCAGCAGTTGGTTCACTGATGATTCTAAGTACACTAAGATCAGCAATAGTTTCAGTATTTTTTGGTAGCTTGATGCTGAGAGTAATTAAAATAAATGGGTTACTATGACAACAGCATTGGTAAAAGTCTGTCCTAGGTAGGTTTCTGAAATTTCCTCCATCTTTGTCAGACCCATAGATGATATCTTCTCTAAATGGTAACTTTTTGTCTCTCCCTTGTGGTACACATGGACTTTGGCCTGCATACATCATTCACTACTATGAAAGGGCCAATACTTTGAAGCAGACTAGAAAACACCATCAATCTATGTCCAATTAGGCATTTGACATAGAAAACTGTGTTGGTGGGGTTCACTGCAATTTGATTCTTTGCAGTATTACCAATCAGCCATGCAGTATCAGTAAAGGCAGCCTTTAGTGTCCCTGGTCATTGTCAATTATTTTTACTTTTCCACAAAGAGTAGGTGATGCCAAGATGAATGCAAACTGCAGGTCCTTGGACATGGTGATCTGCTCGCAGGGCCAGCTCAACTGGTGAAGAAAACAGCCTCCTGAAGAGTTACTGACATGTTTTTCTTCAAACTCACTTCAAAAATATTCTATGAATTTTTATTTTACGCACTCAATATGTCAGAAATCGAGTACTGAAATTCTATGTGCTTAATTTATTACATATGTGTGGGTATTTGGTCCAAGTATAATAGTATTGTATCAGGGGTGATCTCTAAAATGACTTTCTCTACAGCATCCTTATTTTTTTTTTTCTCTGTTATCACTACAATTACAATAGCATGTAAGCACGCTTACCCTGTAAACACAGGAGATGAAATGTTAGAAGGCTTTGTTCTTATGTGGATATAAAGACATGTCAGAAAAGGCTATCATTATTTAATTTGTGACATATCTTTCTTCTGTAAGTATTTTAAAACTATATAATCGAATTTATCCTGAAGGCACCTCTGAGAAATAGAGGTGCTTTTAGCCCAGTTTAATAAATGGCATTGAAACTTGTTGGACCACCCCAAATCATACATATTAGCTTTGATTCCTACTCAAAATGGCATTGCTCAACTAAGCTGTCTCATAAAGTTTTCATCTTAGATAGACCAGTTAAAGCTGAGCCTCCCAGTGGTACAACAGGTTAAAGCACAGTACTGTGAAAGTACCCTTATCCACTGCAGCATGAGTTTGACCCTGGCCAGGGAGGTGACCCACATGCATGGCAGACCTCTCCTTACCCACCTGCTGCTCCCCTCAGCAGTGTATTTCATATATCTACCTGTTCTGCTCCCTACTCTGTAACTGGTAAATCCCCTCACCCCTCACACTTCTGTACCCCAGTTCTTGTATAAATAAATCTTTAAAAAAAAAAAAAGAATAGTTAAAGGCCACATTATTTTAAGTAATAACACTAGAAAAGCTACTTGAGTAACTGAAACAACCAGTCTCGGAGCATATTACCAGTTATGGTCCACTTGGCTATCAGTAAAAGGATACCAGTGGTGATGAATAGAAAAGTTCTTAGTTCAAAAGGAAGGAGTGTATAATAGTTGATTCGGTGGGTTATCACTGACACCAAAGACCCACATTCATTCCAACTTTGCTGTTACTTTCTCAGCATCAGCATTATCCTTAGGCTGAGCAAAAAGGCTACCGCTGTTACAGGCATCACATTTAGACACAACAGCATTTAGAGAAACAGCAAAATATAACCATAAAAATATACCTTAAAACTTGAGTATTCTTCATAAGTCCTTAGCCACTCATAATCATTAGACTCTATCTTCAGTTTCCTTGGTTAGAACTGAGTAACATGTCTAAATATTAGCAAAGAGAATGAAGCTAATATTTGGGCCAATCACATCCACCCCGAGAGGCAGCTTCTTCTGAGACTTAAAACTACACAGAGGTGGAGATAACCACCTGATAAAAAGTGAGAAGGGGACAGGACCTAGGTTAGGCAATCAACAATGACTGATGGAGTCAGCTCCTCCATACACTAAGGATAGATTTCAAATACCAAGAAAATGAATTCCAACTCTGTTGGAACTCTGTTCCATATTCAACTCCCAAAGAACTACTTTACCTCAAGCCCTTCTGATCCACAGCTGCTATGATCAAATGTTGGTGTCACCCTCAAATTCTTATGTTTAAATCATGAAGTCCTTAATCATGACTTGCCAGCTATGGAAACAATGAAGAATGAATGTCTATTATTTATAAGTCTCTGGTATTTTGCTATAGCAAAGTGAACTAAGTCAACAACTTTAATCAGCAAAGTGTCATCTGTACTTGGTTATTTATAAACCAAAATAAAGATGACTCTCTCAGTATTAGAAGAGATTAACACTGAGAATGACTGTTTAATGTCCATTGTAACTGCAATCTGATTTAAGGACGTAAGTGCACTTAATCTAATGTTAAATGGCAGACTAATATTTAACATTTGCTTGACAAACTCCCCAATGTTCAATGTAAAGTTTAAGGTATATGGAGTTAAATTGAATTACTGGAAAGAGTTTCCTCTATTCCCTCCCTTCTTATCTCCCAAGTATGAGCTGCTTCATTTCCAGATCACTTGAGGGGGAAAAAAACACACAAAATAAACTTTAGTAGGTATTTTAGATTAACTTGAACAGTAGCAAAAAAAAATTTTTTTTTCAGTCACAGCTAGGTATTTGCCAAATGCTATAGAAAGAACACATCCAGAAACGATGCAGGGAACTTTCCTGCTCCAACAATTTGCATATATGCATTTTTCAAATTTACATGTTCTCAAACCATGAGGATTTTAAAAAACTATTAGTATACCTGAAGATGCAGTCCCATTTAGACAGTTATTTAAAAGACTGTCTCAATTTGAGTAAGACAACTGTCAAAATGAGAATGCATTCAAAAATCTCATGCAATTCTGGGCAGGTACACTGTAAAATCTTCTCAACTGCTTCTACTTCAGGATTTAGATGCATGTTAACTACAACACAAGGTTATCAGGGGCCTTTAAAACTGCAAAGTGCAAAGGTTTTCCAATAAAAGGAAACTTCTAATGCCCATGTGAGTTTTACAATTAATGTCTTCTAACCCTGTGATAGACTCTGTACAGCTCAATGACAGGCAGTGTGTTATTACACCTTCTCCCAGGTTTCATAATTTCTTCAAAGTTTATTTGAAAATACACTGACCTCTTCATACTGCCTTACTATCAGTTCAAAGACAGTTCTGATTTCATTCTTAAACAACTTAAATATGTATTTCTTTCAAATAAAAGTTTACTTTCTAAGGATGCAAAAGTAGTTTGATGTGTATATAGAAAGAAATGTTTTTAGAGTTGAAATGAAGACTGGAGATTTTATCAATGAAAATAAAAATTGGTTGTTTGAAAGCTGTTAAATTGTTTTCTTCTGGAATATTTGAAGAAAAGATTCCTGGTTGGGAAAAGCCAAGAGAAGTTATTAGATTCAGTTCTGTTAGAAGAAGAGAGCAGGTCAATGACCACAAAGTCTGGAATATACTTTTACATCGTTTTACTGGTTAATTCCTACAATTCCTTTTGCATTCAACTATTGCTTCTGATTTTTCTCTTACTACACATCTTTCCAAAATTAAATCTACAATAGCAGACTATGGTAAGAGAAAAGTATACCATAGTTTTCTGGCTGTTGTTTTTTCTTTGTTTTTGTTTTGTTTTGTTTTGTTTTGGCAGTCTACTGTGGAAGAGGAAAGCTGGCATGCCAGGCTCTTAAGGAGAAGAAATATAAATCACAGGCAAGAGAGGTTGCTGTGTGGGTTCGGTCTCCTCAAATGAGTCAGACAGACTTTCTCAGCAGGCCCAGAGTGGGCCTCCATGCCTTGGTATGATAACTAGAGTTCAATCAGATGCTGGAGCCTCAGGAGGTTCCTTAAAGAATGCAGACTGGTTTAGATGGAGAGCAGCGAAAAGCTTCTGCTCTTGCCTACGTCCTTGGCCCTTTCCTGATCGAAGAAAAGATCAATATGTCCTAAGCTTCTTCCCTTTTCCTAATTGAAGAAGCAATCATTGCTCTCTCTTTTATGACCTAGAAAAATGTAGTTTGGGGAGGAGAGGTCTCACCTCATTTCAGGATTACTGGTAAGCACGTTCTCTCTAAGAACTCATCTTGGCTGTCAGAATAAGGATGAGGTCACCCCTCCTTGTCTGTCATGTTTAGTCTCCCCATCTGTCCTTGATGCCTCAGGTACTAAAACACTGGGTAATATTCCTGGTCTGTGCCATTATTCTTTAGAATTTACAACCATGTGAATTGCCCATACGTATGTTATTAAATCATTACTTTTCCTTCTATCCGATGCTGTTTTGATTACTCACCCAGCCTGAAAAGAATGTAGAAGGGTGCAGGATGATTTATTTTGTGCCCTGGACACCTGGAATTAGGACTCTCCTCTCTCTCCCATTTCCTCAGCTGCCAGTTATTCTTTACTTGTTGTTGTTGTTGTTGTTTCCTCCTCTTCCCTCATTTTCAGGGTCTACAACAGAAAAAGACTTTAAAAAAAATGTCACAGAGTTAAAGAAAAGAATGCTGTATCTACCTCCCAGAGTTTGAATCTGTGCCCTTCCCACCCCTGACTAGGCATTTGCCCTTTGGACTAAGTAAAGCCCTTCTCTGCAAAACAGCTCTTTCTTCAACCTCCATCCTCAACCCTACCAACTCCCAGGAGGACAGGAGCTGCCTATAGGTCACTAAAGATCCAGCCACTTATTAGAACTTTCAACAATAGGCAAGATTAAAGAAAACCTTGAAAGGAGGGGGAGATTAAGGAAGGAGGAGGACCTCATCTGGCCCGATTTGGAAGCCAGTTTGAGGTTACAAGTATGTGGGGTGTAGAGGAAACTTGCAGGTATGGAAGAAGTGCAAGCTCTATTATTCACACATAGGAAGACATTTAATAAATAATTCTGACTTAATTAAAAAGAATAGAGAAAAAATTAAATATAGTTGGATCAGCAAATTAGATCTTTGTGTAGTTTCTAAGAGTCTCCAATCAGGATCTGAATTTTCTGCATGAGCTGGAGTTCTTTCTGCAAGACTCTGGCCTTAGTATTTATTATGATTACATCTACACCTTGCTATCCCTAAGACTGGGGGTCTGACATCTCTCAGTAAGCTGCAAAGCTGGGGTTAGAACTAGGTTTGTGACAGAAGGACTGAATGTAACAATGGCAGGATAAATTTGCTTTTTACATGTAAAGGTATCTCCCCAAGAAACCACAGAATTCCTATCTATTTAACACATTATTTTAGAGGAACAATAGTATCAACTGTTTTCTGTTATAAAAGAAGCAGTGGGGGCCCTCTTTGGTGGTGCAGTGGGTTAAAGCACAGCACTGAGAAGCTAAAGCCACTTCTGCATGAGTTCGATCCCCGTCTACCCTGGAGGTGACCACATGGCGTGGCAGACCTCTCCTGACCC
>NW_004567109.1:45197159-45215407 GCF_000260355.1 Condylura cristata | reverse complement strand
GCATAAATAAATAAAATAATCTTTTAAAAATTTAACTAAGGATATTTCCTTATAAAACTATAGAGACACCATGGCTAGATCTATTTAATAATTTTTCTGAAATATTCCAGAATAGGGCCATGTGACTCTCCTTTTGGGAGCACCACTTCCTTTCTTTTTGGAAATGTTTCTCTCCTGATACCACACACGTGGGACTTCTATTGAGAACTGCCTGTGATAGGCACCTCTTCAGAAGGTGAGTCGTAAGATGAGCACATGAGCCAAGTCAGGGCAGGATGGTGCTAGAGGTTATTTTCTACCTCCTGGAAGACAGTTAGTCTGATCTTTTTCCCTTGCATTCATTACTGCACATATTTGCTTTTTAGGGGGTGGGGATGTAAAATATTTAAATCTTACTCTCAGTGAATTTCATTACGCAATGCTATGCTGCCAACTGTAGTCACTATTTCACACATTAGATCCTCAGACTTGTTCCTCAGACCTTCTAGCCTAAAGTTTCTACACTTTCATCAACCTCTTCCTATTTCCCCCACCCCCAGCCTCAGACAGTCAGGTTTGTACTGTTTCTATGAGTTTGACTTACTTTTCCTTACACTCCACACATAGGTGACATCATACAGTAGTCTGTCTTTGCCTGGCTTATTTCACATAGCATAATGCTCTCTAGCTTCATCTCCATTGTTGCAAATGATACAATTTCTTTCTTTTTAAAGACTGGAAAATATTCCATTATCTACATGTACCACATTACCTTCATTCATTCATTCGTTGACAGACATTTAGGTTTTAACCATGAATAATGGGGTAAAGAACATGGGAGTAGAGATACAATGTCGAGATAACTCTCATCTGGTTATATACCAAGGAATGGGATTGTTGGGTTATATAATACCTCTATTTTTAATTTCTTGTAGAGTCTCCCTACTGTTTCAATAGTGGCTATACCAGTTCACATTCTCAACTACTGTGTACGGGGTACTTTTTTTCCTCCTTGACAGCATTTGTTATCTGGAATACAAAGAGAAAAAGCAAGGGTGAGAGAAAGGGAGCTCTGGAAAAGCAGGAGTTCCTGGCCCCAGTGTTCCTTCTTCAACACAAAACTCTGCTCTTTTTCCTGCAGACAACTGAAACACTAGACTCCTTTTTTGTTTTTTTTTTTTTTTTAAGATTTCTATTTTTAACTAAACTACCTTGAGTTGGATTTTTGTCACTAGCAACCAAAATGTCTAAGTAACATATTTATTAGATTTAAAGTGGATTTATATAATAAGCAAAGGGCTTAGCTAAAACAAACTATTATTTTGAGTGTTACCAAACTAGACTTGAAACTAAAAGCTCTGTTTAAAATCCCAACTCTACCACTCACTAGTTTAGCAAGGAATTACTTCTCTTGCACCAACCAACCTTACAGATGGTTCAAATAACATCTGTAAAAAAACAAGATAGAATAATGACATATCATCACAAGATCATCCTGAAGATCCAATGGAGCAATAGTCAATAAACACTCTAAGTGTAGTCCACTTCAAAAAAAGGGGCATTGTCAAACACCCACTACAAACAACCAGAATCGGAGGAACTAAGAATTACAGATATGCCAATGCTGTCCTGGAAGAAAGCAGTGTGGAGTGATTAAGGGAGTTTAAGAGCATTCCTCAGTCAGATGGGGAGAGAATTATGTCTGTGTTAAGTGAACTCAGAGAAATTACTCAGAGCAAAGTCGGCAGAATTATTTTGTCACAAGATACACAGATAAAAGACCTAATAGAGCACACAGATTACCTCCTTGCAGAGTTCATGAGAAATTATCCGGTGACATGAGAAAAAAAGTGAAGGAAATAACACTTCCAGAGATAATTAACCCTTCTGAAGACTTCTGGGTATCTTCAGTGGTCTTAACATATAAATTGGACACTTTGATTAGATTGTGTAGATTACCAACATCTATGCACAGAAAAAAAAAAAAACCATAAACTGCATTATTTGGTCACTAGGAATCTAAAAACTAATCTTAACCATTTATTTGAGAAAAAGCTTCCAGAAAATTATCTTAGATAAATCTAGTGCTAAAGTTGCATTTATATTTTCAGTTGTGTATGAGTTGATTGTCATGCTCTTTGGATTCATGATCTACTTTTCAAAACTTGGTGAATGGTTGCAGTAATTATGGAAGCGCCATCAGAACATGCAACCAAAATGTAAAGCTCACAAATGATTGCCAATTGAAAACCACAAGACTAATCTTAAATGAAAGTTTAAAAGTGCCAATTTTGACTTCCAGAATTCAAATACTCCACAAAAGATGAAAATAATCATGATACTAAATAGAAACTAGGCTGTTGGTGACAATCATGACGCAGTATATAGAGATGTTAAATTATAACATTGTAAAACTTCGAACTTATGTCATAAGCCAATGTCACCTCAATTAAAAAAAAAAAAAAAAGAAAAAATTGAACATGTCGAAATCTCTCCCCACAACTCGTACTCCCTCACCTCTGCCACATAAAGCAAAAACAGGGCCCTCCCTGGTGGCGCAGCGGGTTAAAGCACAGCACTGAGAAGCTAAAGCCACTTCCGCATGAGTTTGATTCCGGCCTGCCCCGGAGGTGACCACATGGTGTGGCAGACCTCTCCTGACCCGCCCGCTGCTCCCCTCTTGCTGGAAAGTATCTCTAAGCTGTAGCTCAAAATTAGCTGTGGTCTGCATGCTCCTTCCCTGGGTCTCTACCACTGTTCTCACGTCCTGGGCAGAGTAAATAATTTCCTGGGTGGGATTCCCATTTCATGTTGTTCAACACCCCACTGATACAGCCCTCAGCATGGCTGTATCACAGCCAGCAAAGCATTTTATTTCTCATGTGTGACTTCAGGCAAGATCCTAGGCCTTATTTGACCTAGTTTCTTGAGACCTAGGACTTGGACACAATGAGCATTTTCTGGATAATGGGTTTTCCTATTATAACAAAGGTATTCTCTCTGCTAAGAAGTTGAGTATTAGCTCTGATTAATTTTAAAAAGGCCTATGGGGACCTTCAGGGAAGTATTCTTTATCCTCATGTACATAACTACTAAAGAAGTTTTTAAGATCATTAAGCTCTCCAGCTAGATAGAAACCAAATTACCTAAACTTTTTTTTTTTAAGATTTTATGTATTTATTCATACAGAACTGGGGTACAGACCAGAGATGCGGAGGGCGAGAGGATTCATCAGGGACAGAGTGGGGAGCAGAACAGGCAGATCAACGCAGTACGCTGAGGGGAGCAGTGGGCGGGTCAGGAGAGGTCTGCCACGCCATGTGGTCACCTCTGGGGCAGGTGCGGATCGAAGTCATGCGGAAGTGGCTTAAGCTTCTTAGTGCTGTGCTTTAACCCGCTGCACCACCAGGGAGGGCCCCCAAATTACCTAAACTTTAAGAATAGATGAGGGTCTCCCTGGTGGAACAAAGTATTAAGATGCACCACTGCAGCACATTCAATCCCCAGCCAGGGAGGTGACCCACGTGGCGCAGCAGACCTCTTCTGTCTCACTCAATGCTCCCCTCAGCAGTGTATTTTAATCCATCTGCCTGTTCTGCTCCCCACTCTGTCTCTGATGAATCCTCTCATCCCTGGCACCTCTGGCTTATACCCCAGTTCCTATATTCAGAAATAAATAAATCTTTAAAAAAAAAAAAAAAAGAATAGATGAAACAACTGAAGCCAACAGCCCAGGGTAGAGAAAATGTGGTTTTACCTGTAGCCAAGTGAAATGTTCCTCTCCAGGCTTTTAGGATGTAGGTGGGTAGGGCTGCAAATTACTTTAAATCTGAGTGGCTGTACTCGGACAGTTGTCTAATTTAACTCAGCACAGAATGGAATCAATCAAGTCAGATCCTAGAGTGGTAAGAAGCTATTTGCAAAACTGAAATCTCTAGATGGGTCTTGAAGTTCCCATTGATAGAGCTTTGATCGGGTTTTCCTTTCAGGCCATAGTAGGATAAAGCATACTGTAATCTACTTTTGAAGAAAAGAATTAACAAAAGAAATATATTTGCCTTCTATTCAGAAGGACTGTTTAACCATCACAAAAGCTTTGATAAAAATCAGGATTTACAGAACAATGATTCCTGGGGAAACAAAAGAATGACCTGAGTCTCACTCCATGCTTTCATATCAGTACCCCAAAATGAGACTTTTTTAAGTAGGTGGGGCCTAATTTGAAGTCACTGTTCTAGATGAACATTGTACGATTTTTGTTTGGAAAACATGCAGCAGAAAACTTAAGAGGTCTGACAAGTGACTTCTGTGTGTTTTAAGTGGAAAACCCTTTAACTTTGTTAAAATTTGGAGCCCTCAGAAGGCCTACCCCAGGACAGGCCTGCCTCCCAAATCTGCATTCAACAATCCTCTTCTGAGTCTGACCTTGGACCATCATTTAAAAAATATTTCTTCTTAAAAAAATAAAAACTAGCTCTTTTTATTTTAATACCAAGACTATTTTGTGTAGGTATGTAGTAATAAATCTGGAAGAAAATTAATCACAACAAAAGGAACTCAACAGAGTAGAAAAAGAATCACTAAATATATTAACATTTAATTTAGTTTCCTGAGAAAAGAATAGTCATTTGCTAATGAAGTTTCTAAGACATGGCTGTACACAAAGTTATCATCTCTTTTCCAAGCTTGTCCGTATTTCTCTCCTTCCTCTCTCATTCTTCTTCTCCCCTAGGTCTTGCCTATCATTTCAGAGACTTTTCTGTGATTCACTCATTTGATTGTTCCTTGATTAGTTCCCATTCAAGAAGTAACTGTGTGGTTATTGAATGTGTCACTCATTTAAGAGTAAAATTCTGCTTTTACCTCACTCTCTTGCTTACAGGGTAGTAGGGATTTGGCTTCCACTTAGGACTTGCTTACACTCTTCTTCCCTTTACTGTATCATCATCATCATCATCATCATCATCACCTTGAATAATCTGGGTAAATCCTTAGTCCACAAATGTATCCAATAATTTTTTAAAAATGTATTTATGTATGCAAGAGCTGGAGTGGAGGCCAGAGGTGGGAGGTGGGGGGACGGAAAGGATTCATCAAAGACAGAGTAGGGAGCAGAACAGGCAGATCTACTGAAATACACTGCTGAAGGGAGCAGAAAAGTTCTGCTGTGCCATGTGGGTCAGCTCCCTGGCCAAGCCTCAAACTCTTGCCACAGTGGCTGGCAATAGCTTGATAGTGCTATGTCTTTAGCCCCTCTGCTACCAGGGAAGCCCTGAAGTATGAACTTATATACAAACTATTCCAAAAAAGGACTGGAGAACTGAAACTCTGATCTGGCTTTTTCTAATAAAGACAAGATCAAGGAAATCAAAGCAAGTGGAGGAATCTGAGCCTGTAACTGTGAAGTGCAGCGTTCCTGGCTGCAAATGTACTGAGATTCTAATTCACTGGCAGTTTTTTGAACAGTTTTTGAACAGTCCTAGCCATTTCAAAAACATGTTTAAAAGGAATACTTTTCATCTTTGATTTGTGAGTTAAGGTTTCTGTTTAAAATTTGTTTTGCCAGACATCTAAAATACTCATGGGAGGGTGTAATCTCTGTTCTGCTACAATAAGCCTGCCTGCACACAAGACAACTCGAGAAGGGTTATAAATATCCTATAATTTGCTGAAAGTACTGAAGCACAGTTTTATATCAGTTTCTCCTTATTATTCTTCTCCCAACCTTCTGGCATTTCTCTTATCAAGATTCAACAGCAGTAGGCCCATAGCTCAGCTGCCTACTTATGCTTTAATACAAGAGTGAAGCATTTCAATGTTATAGATAAATTTCTAGAAAGTTAGATCCCTATTTAGTGTGAAAAGTTTAAGATTTGCTTTCTTAAAATTGTCTGTAAAGCAGTTACCATAGGAATTACATTTCCTGAGGATGGAAGACAAGACTGAAATGGGGAGCAGGTGTCATCCAAATAACCTTTTAAGTAAATTTTATAGCTGGAATAAAAGTTATTGACTTAAGCAAGTCCCAGGCTGATGCTAGGCTGCAGAGTGAACGCACCTCCACCTTCCCTATTCTAATAACAGCTTTCCCAAGTAAAGATATTCACCAATGTCAAAATGCCCTGTGTCACTAGGATGAAAACAGTCACAAGCTGACATTCTACTCCCAATTTACATTCTGTCCTCTTAGTATTTTTAATCTGCTTAAATTTCTGACTGGCTGAAAAATAAGCCTGATGAACATAATATTTTTGAGAGATAAACTGTAGTGTATGAAAAAGTGTGTAATTTGAAGGCTGTTTCACTTAGAGAAGCTGATCTTGCAAACTCTCTACTGTTGTAAACACACACACTAAATTTGATACCTAAATTCACTACCATGGAGGCAGCAGTCCATGTCGACATTGAAATGCTTATTTTGCTACTTCACATTCCAAGGATAGCATGTTTCTCATCTTAATAGATGGCAGGAAAGGCAGGTCACATCTTAGAATTGCAGAGCTAAGAGATCATCTGTCTAGTGACTTCACACCACAGCTTCCCAGCTGGGCCAAGGCAGGGGTCCCCCTCCCTAGAAGACCCTGAGGTAGGCCCTAGGGATTTGTTGTTTTAGAGCTCCCTAGGTGATTGGGATGTGCAAAGAGGATAGAAAACCTCATTCAATAGCTACAATTCTGATCCACTGCCTTTGATTCTTATCAGCTACACACTAAGAATTCCTGAGTTGATGGGCAAAGTAGACATAGGGCTGACATTTGAAAATAAATATAATTCGATAGCTGGGGCACTCACAAAAACAGTAACAACAGAAAAACACTAGTATGTTTTTAGAATGTCCCATGTCCTAAAAAAAGATATAACACAGATGGAGAAATGTAAGACCTGTGCAACTTCAGTGGTATATAGAAAAACCAACCTACTAAATAAATTAAATAAAACAAAAATAAATTATGAGACTATAAGACAAAATGAGTGGCTACCAGGAGGGAAAGGCAAAGGGGACATTAAATACAGTAAAAGGAATCAAATAATATAGGGTGGAACATAGAAATGGACTTTTAGTGGCGAGCTTAACATAGTATATGCACAGGGTGATTTATAATATTGCATGCCTGAACTTACATCCTATTGTTATGCAGTGTTACACCATTAAAAACTTCTTTAAAAAATAAAGAAGCAGTAGGTTAGGACACAGTACTGAAAGCTAGCACAGCCACTGCAGTGTGAGTTCGATTCCCCGCACCAGAGGTGACCCACATAGCGTGGCAGACCTCTCCTGACCTACTCGCTGCTCCCCTCAGCAGTCTGTCTTCCTGTTCTGCTCCCCACTCTGTCTATGGTGAATCCTCTCACCGCCCCTGCACCTCTGGCTTGCACCCCAGTTCTGTATGCATAAATAAATAAATAAACCTTTAAAAAAACAGAAGACTTAATCTTCAAAGATGAGATGAAATTAGTTTGTTGAACAGGAGTGTAAGCATAGTTAAAGCTACCGAGGTTTAAAAAAATCACTAAGATTGGGAAGTACTACAAATCAGCACTTCTGAGTTGGAAGGTGCAGTCAAAATGAGCCAAGAAGGAGGACAATACTCCCATTGGATGCAGCATTTTTGGATTGGAAATCTCTCCATAATCTTCACATCCAGAGGGATCATGCCCCTAAACTAAACACATCCCTCCCTGGCACACTGTAGTCAACAGCGTGAGGGCACTTTTCATTCAATCACCCACCAATACTAGGTGGTGTCAACCCTCAAAGCACTGGTGTGTGAATCACGCATGTCTGCAGAGCAGACATGCAATGTCTGCATAGCATTCCTCTCATTCCACTAATGACAGACTTAGTAAGGGTTAAATCGCATTTGGAATTTTGTGTCATAGCAGAATAGACTTAATCTTCTAGAGAACATTTGCATTAAGTGTTTATACTGCTTCTGTTCAAGCGAACACTTCTGCCTGAGGTAGCTCACTCCATTTTTGGAGAGTTCTAGTAACTAAAAAATCTTCTGGATGTGGTATTAAATTCTATCTCTCAGTAGTGCCCACTTTTTTCCAAGTTCATTGCAATTCCACATGACAAAGAGTTTTCCAGATATTCGGAAATAGTCATCTTAATTCCTTTTGACCAGGCAAGCCATCCCTGGTCTTTCACATGCTGCTTACATGGCATTGCTGCATTCTCTACACAACCTACTTCCCTTTATTTTTTTTAAAAAAAAAATTTAAATATATTCACTACATCAGCCTTCATTTTTTACAATGTATGGTCTCCCTATGAGAGACTGCCAATTCACCTGTGCACCATCATCATAGTTCCTTGTTCTCTTCCCACTTCTGCTCTAGTCTCCTCCCTCCTCCTCCCCCTGCAGAGTGTCTCTGAATATATTTATGCTGTTAGATTTGTCTATCATTTTTTCATCTGTGGTTTTGGACTATTGTTCAACAAACTTGTTACATTCCCAGATCTCTATCACCGGCCAATGTGATTTGCATGATAGCTATAGTCTTTTCCAAAGCAATAATTCCTCTGGGGCATTTCTCTAGAAACCTCCTCCCACATGGCCCTGATCCTTTAAACCACACAGTGCATTTTGGTCTTTAGTAAGTTATGAACCTATGGTAACTGATTCAAAAATAAACTTATACAGTTAAATTAAAAACAAAGAGAAAAAAACCAACAACAAGGAACGTCTGAGAAACTGACACAGACCAGAGGAAACTAAAGAAAACATGACAACTAAATGCAATATGATAACCTAGATAGGTCCCCGCAACAGATAATGCCCATGAGAGGGAAAACTGGTGACATCCAAAGTCTGTGTCTCACTGAATAGTATGTACTACACCAATGTCTATTTCTTAGTTTTGATCAATGGACTAGATTAAATAACACACCAACATTAGAGGAAACCGGATGAAGTATAGATGATACCTGGACTGCTATGTACCACCTCGGTAAATCTAAATCACATTTTAAACATTTAACATAAAAGGCAATATATACTCAATGCTTTCACTTCCTACTTTACTACATCTGACTAATATTTACATAGCATGGTTATTTATTTCTATGGTATCTATGAACATCCTGGGTTTTATTCTTTTCCCAAGAGCTTAATGTTAAATACCTACAACCATATCTCTTCAAGATCTTCCTTCCTAATTTTAAAAAAAAAAAAAGGTAATAATCTTCGCACATGCCCTTGACCAGAATAACCATTTTTTATCATTTGATTATTATTGGAAGGATGTGATCTTCAGCTTCACTTGTAAATGAAATGCCTGCATGATGATGCAGCTCTGGGGCTGCATTGTCTGTCTGATTCTTTCTGAAGCAATCAATTTTCAGAAACCTATAGTCATTGGAGGAGCATTTTAAATATCAAATCAGAAGAATCACTTTCTTTTTTATTTCAAAATAAAAATGTATTCCCCTATTGTGCAAAAATGTTACACCATTAATAATCTCCCAGGAAACAATCACAAACCACATTACTACCTAATCACTTTCTGTCCAATGCACATGGGGTTATGATGCTTCTACCTAACTTATCATATGATCAGAACCACATTTCTCATGTGGTCTACAGAAATGCCAAGATAAACACTACGAATGTTTTTCTAAAGTCAGACACACTGTCTGTGGCAGTTCCCTTACTAACTGGTCTACTTACCTGCCCCTTTTTAAAAAAATGAGGCTTGGGCCCCCCTGGTGGCACATGGGATTTAAATACAACTCTGGGAAGCTGTCCACAGCCACCGCAGCATGAATTCAATCCCCAGCCAGGGAGGTGACCCACATGGTGCAGCAGACCTCTCCCTCCTGTCTGGCCCGCTGCTCCCTTCAGCAGTGTGTTTCAGTTGGTCTGTCTGTTCTGCTCCCTGCTCTGTCTCTGGTGAGCCCTCTCACCCACCACACACATCTCTAGCTGTACCCCAGTTCTTGTATACATAAATAAATAAACCTCTTTTAAAAATTAGGCTTATCTAAAGCCAGAAAGAGAAAGAAAAATACCGGATGGTTTCACTCATAAGGAGTATAATGGACCAGGCGAGAAAATAACAAAAATAATGAACAACCATATACCAGAGACATTCTGTGGGGGCGGAGTGGGGAATGGGATCAAAAACGGGGGGGGGGGAAGGGAGGGAAATGCACGGGACTATGGTGGTGGCACAGGGGTGATTTGGTGATGGGAAACCCGCGGGGATTACAATCAAGATGGGAAAAAAAAATGGGCAAAATGATGTAAAAATAAACTTTGTAATAAAAAAAAAAAGAGAAGTCAAATTTAAACATATTTTCTTCTATGTTTAAAAAAAAATTAGGCTTATCTGATGTATTTTTGGCCTTGGTAAACTCCATACTTATATACCATCTTCTTCTAAAATGTATGTAAGGTGACTCTCCTGATTACCAGTTTGATTGTGAACTGTCTGAGACTGAGACAAATATAAGAGAACTGCAGGAAATTGTTTCCTAATTGTCAGACTTCTACACTATGGTCAGGAAAACACATTCTAAGGCTTGCTTCAGAATTAGGCCTATTTACCTTCATTTTAATCGAAAGCAAGTAATTAAGAAATTTTCTCTCCGGAAGACTTCTAATAAGCAAATTTCCATTAGCCTTAACCACATAGTGTGAGCTGACTTTTTCTTTTGTAATGAATCCTGTAATGTAGACGTGGGCATGCATTAATCCAGCTGTGGCTGGGCAGAGTTGAGCCCCAGGAAGACAAGAATCAAGGGTTCTCCTCCCTTGGCACACAGATTAATAAGTGCCTGATGTAGACTTTACAATTCAAGAGTTGAAAGGGCAAGAAAATCTGTATTTCACTCTAGCCCAAGGGACTAGACACTATTGACATTTTTAATGTAACCATGTTCTACTGATAGAGCTAAAAATGTGACAAATTGGATGACAATTTGAATAGCGGATTTTACAAATGATAATAGATACTATTTGTTGTACCAAACAGTTTAGTATGCACTTTAAATAAATTACCTCATTTAAAGTAATGGGGATTGTTATCCCTTTTTCACAGATGACGAAGATGTGTTCAGAGATGTAAATATGTCCTACATGACCAATATGGAAAGTGGCGGAGCGGGTATTTGAAGCTAGGGCTGCTGGTGCCAACATCTTCATTTCATCCCTGTGCCTCTCTGGATCTCTTTCCAGCTGAACTATGGAACAATAAAATAACAAACTTAATTTTCTGCAGTGAGAACCAGGTGAAGGAGCTCTCACAGCTCATTACTAAATTATTTCCAGAACACACTTCAATAGGCATACACATACAGATTCATAATTATATACCTATGGTGCTATAACATACTGTATATAATAATAAAATATCAAGGTAGGAAAAATTTAAATGCCATGAAAGTTCAAATATATCCTAAAGTTTCTATCTCCCAACTCAATGGACCACCTATAATCTATGTACCCACTGTAACAGAGACTGCCCTTTGCCAAATTTAATTAATTACACATCATCTGGTAACTTTTTTTTTTTTTTAAAGATTTATTTATTTGTGCATACAGAGCTGGGGTACAGGCCAGAGGCTCAGGGGCGGTGAGAGGCTTCACCAGAGACAGAGTGGGGAGCAGAACAGGCAGATCGACTAAGTACACTGCTGAGGGAAGCAGCGGGCGGGCCAGGAGGGGTCTGGCTCGCCATGTGGTCTCCTCCGGGGCTGGAGGCAGGCGGAATCGAACTCATGCGGAAGTGGCCTCAGATTCTCAGTGCTGTGCTTTAACCCGCTGCGCCACCAGGGAGGGCCACATCATCTGGTAACTTTTATGTACAGTTTGCACTAGTATCTTTACGTATGGACTTACTATTCTAAATATTAGTAATACCAGGCATCACTGGCTACTCTCCAACTGTGGATGACACAAAAGGAGCATGTCTGTTACAGAGGATTAAAGGGTGAGAGAGCCAAGCCTGACTCCACTCTTATTCCAGGTCCTTGACATGACCTGTCCCTCACAGCAGCCTCTGGTCACATCACACCATCTGTGCTGGCGTAAGAGTGGCATCCTAACCAGTAGGAGTTCTGAAGATTAACAAAAGATTCCTGGTGGCAAACAAGGTGTTGTCAATATTTCCTAAACTAGACCCAGCATCTGTGTCATGAACAGGCCGTGGGTTTTTTAAATGTTGAGAGTTCCAGATAAACAAAGAATTTTGTAAGGCAATGTTCCTTTCTTCACAATGATCATTAAGATGATCTCTTTGTGTTTAATTAGGACATAATACATATTGTACGCTCCCACTTTAAATTCCCAGCATATAAGGAATTTTCCAGAAGAATAAGCACACTTTTGTGGCATAATTCATGAGTGAGTAAGGGTATACAGCTGGGCAACTTCACTACAAAAGGCTTCCTGGAGGAATATTCTCCAGGTACAGTTGAATATTCTCATTTATCCCTTTAATTCCATGTTTATCAAATAATGTTCAATTCAAGGATTCAAGACTAGTGCCTGTTACATAGGTGTGGGCAGAGAAGAAAAGCAGGATACAGGTAGGGAGTACCCTTTCTCTAGCCAAAATAATTCTTTTGTGTTTTCTATCTGGGGATAACTTAAGGGGGTTCCATTTCAACAAGCATTGTCAAAATAAATTAACCAAAACCTTCATTTATGGTAACACTTAATTTTACCTTTGTAAGTAAAATATAAAAACTTTCTGCCATTCAGTTTTAAAATGTGGAGAAAGAAAGTGAGACAAAAACATAGCAAAATTCCAAGGTAAAAGAATAATGAAAAAAAAAGCCACAAATTAATACTTTTATAGTTTCTATATATGCTGACAGCTGAGACTCAGATTACTTGCATCACCCGATGTTAGAATTTCACATTACTCCCCAGGGAGGATAATTTCAACAAGTTGCTCAGCCTGGCATATTTCTGAGTCTTTATTCAGCATACCTGCAAGACTGATAAGGGATATAGTGGGATTTTGAACTCTGAGTCACTGATTATCAGTCTTTGTGGGTGCTTCAGGAGCAAAATCAAGATAGATGACTTGTCTGTATGTGTGTGTGAGGGAGGAGGAATTAAAAGAATTAAAACAGCAAAAGAGCCAGAGTCCTTGCTCTGAAGGATTTTTCTGCAAAATATATTGGTAGAGAGGTGTCATTTTCAGTGGAGTGTAACATTTGAGCCTGTCAGTGCTGACAGTCTGCTTGATGTTGGCCTTGTTAGCCGAATACTACAGGCAAGACAATGAACATGCAGCCCCAGGTAGCTGCAACAAACCTGTGTTTAAAGCACAGATAGACAGCCACAAACTTGGGAAAACAGAATTTCCCTGACATGAGTTACTCAGTCTCTTGTAGTGGCTATATACCAGGGGAAGCTCTTTGATCACTTGGGCAATCTGACCCCAACAGTTTCTTTGGCTAAATAATCCACAACCTGAAACATGTCCTAGAGTCAGATAAGTCTACAGTCAGCACCTTATCATTCTTAAGCCTTGTCCTTGTTAAGTCTTGCTCCTAAAATATCTCCCTGATTCCAAATCGTGTTTACTCTCTAATAATTAAATCAAATGTTCCCCGGCCTCTAATCAGTCATTCTTAATTCCTCTATTCTCCAAAATCATTCATTCAAAAAATATTTATTGAGCTGCTATGTGTTAAGCACAATTACAAGTGCTATGGATACAGCCAATAAGCAAGACACACAAGTGCCTGCCTTTCTCGAGCTTAAAATGCTAGTGGGGAAGACCAGGTTAACACAAGAATTACACAACACACACACACACAAATATGCATGTGTTTCTTTTTTAAAAAAAGATTTATTTATTTATGCATACAAGAGCTGGAGCCCAGGCCAGAGGTGCAGGGGTAAAGAGACAGAGTAGGGATAGACAGGCAGATGGACTGAAATACACTGCTGAGGAGAGTAGCAGGCGAGACAGGAGAAGTCTGCTGCACCATGTGGGTCAGCTCCCTGGCTGGGGATCCAAATCATGCTGCAGTGGCTGTAGATAGCTTCTCAGTGCTGTGCTTCAACCCCTCGCACCACCAAGGAGGGCCCAACATATGTATCTGTTTTTATACATGTGCACATACATACATATACATATATATACACACATATGTATACACACACATATATTTGTATTTATACTATTTTATGACCCTGGGAAAAAGTGCTATGAGGAAATACCATGTAGGATAAGGGAGTCTCTAATATTCTCTGTGTCACTCAATTCTGATATAGTTTTTAATTCTGATTTAACTTTTAGTTTGTACCTGGTTTTTTAAGTCTTAACAGAGAGATGTATTATCTTTGTATCTTCACCAATACCTAGCTCAGATTTGTAACATATATTCAATAAATATTTGAATTGCCTTGATTAAGTTAAATCCATTCGCCAACATCACAGAGCAGGATTTTGAATGCAGACTCACTACTGAGCTGGTTTAGGTCTCACAAAAAAAGCGCTTCAGGAATGGCTTGCAGCTGTACACTGACAGTTGTTAATTTGTAGTCTCAGAAATTTTGTTTTCAAATATGCATAGATTCCTTCTATGCAATACTTATTATAATAACACTGTGCTAGTATTTAAGATGTAATATTAATATTCTCCCCCTTTTCTGGAACAGTCTTGAATCCACTTTCATTCACTTCTTCATTGTTTTCAATATGAAACTAGTAACCAATAACATTGATTACTATGACATCTTATACATTTGAGGATTTTCATATAAATCAATTTACAGGTCATAGGGAAAGGGGAAATAATGCTGATTTGAACTACATCTAGAGGTGTTCTTTTTCTGAAATGCCTTCAGTTTCTTTACCCAAATCCAAAAGGCATGTTTTCTTGGACCATGCCTTTCCATATGAATAAGTTATATTTTAATAGTAAGTCAGTCTGTTAAATGTCTTTGAATGTCTGTGGACATAAACTGTCCTGGGTAAAAGATGTAACAGTGCAGCAGTGATGAAATTCTGCACTTGCTTCAGGGTGTGGTAACCAGCCAGACACTTATGCACTAACGTATCACAGCTTTCTTTCTTTTCCTATCTTAATATGATTCAGAAAGCAGCAATGTCCCAGGATGACCTTCATCTGTCTCACAGGTGTGGTAAAATGTATTATTTGAAATCAGATAAATGGGGATTCAAATCTTAATTTTGCCTCACATTTGCCAGGTGGCCTGGGTCAAGGTGCTCTATCTCACTGAATCTCAGTTTCCTAACTGTTAGATGGGCATAATATTGATATAAGCATTTCTTAGAATGGTGTGCACTAAAGGAGATCCATATTAAATGCTCTCTGCATAAAAGACCCTCAATATAGTGCCACTATTTTTGTCATTATTTCTAACTTGTAGTCACCTTATGTTAAGCATTGAAATAAAAATAGGAACACTTTCCAACATTTCTAGAAACTCATAATTTAGATGGAGACAGAGAAACCTAAGTAGATAATTCCAATAAGTGACTGAATAGAAATTAATTAATAAGTGACTGAACAGATTGTGTGGGAGTTGGAGGAAGAATATCTACTGCATGAAGTGGGAGAAAGCATCCTAATTATTATGATCCTGGGGGAGGAGGGATTTAATGGACAAATGGAAGGTCAGCAATGGGGAGAATGGAAGAGTAGAAACAGCATTAGTAAAAGAATAGAAGCAAGACATAACACTGTTTACGGGAAGCTACAAGCCACTCCATTTGGTTGCTGGCAAAGTCCAAGCAGAGAGTGGTGAACATGGAGAAATAAGTAGGAAGCAGCTCATGGAGAAATAAGTAGGAAGCAGAGATTTGTCAGATGACATTTGGACTCCATAAAACAAGTCCCCAGCACACTACAGTACAACATGGTGGTGTCAACCTCCCCAAAATGTGTTGCACACAAGGGTAGATGCATGTTTATATAAAGTAGTAGGGCGTAATTGGGAAACACTAATGTAGACCCCAAAACCCCACCTATGGTGTGCTCACTGTGGGAGAAGAGTAACCCCACTGACTAGAAATGGAGGGACAGTACAGTCCTTGGAGGGTGGGTGGCAGGGAAATGCAACCTTCTGTGAAGAGAATTTAAGAATTAGGGGGTTTGTTAGTAGTGGCACAAGATTTTTCCCTCACTCCTAGACTATCAATTCTATACCACCTTTAGAGATGCCAATATTAAGTGCTCTGTAATTTATTACTTGTACCCCTCTTCACAGAGCAGGCTATTAACTATTCTGACCTCTGCAGCCATGTGCTCCTCTTCACTGGTGCCCTGATCAATGCCCATGAAATATCTCTTTCCTGAGAAGTTTCAAGCACTTTAGAATGCATCATAGTAGACAAGAAGCTTAAACTGCTTGCTCCTTGGGTCTTCAATGATGTCAAGATAGAGTGTCAAGTGTTTATAGTAATGATTGAGTCTCCTGATGAGACCAGGCACAATATGCCTGGACCTCAGGAATTCATCTGGCTGGTATTAAACAGACACCTGAAGAGGGGATTATTCAGTGCATCTGACCTCCCCTTAGTAAACAAGACCAAACTGGCAGAGTCTAAGGATTTCCATCACTTTGCAGTATTCCGAGCAAACTCAATAACATTTCTAGACCTATGACCTTAAAATCCATTCTTACTGAGGCATGTATACAAATGTTCTGATTCAGTTAATGAAAGAAACACTTACAGCACCCTGTATATACCAGCCAAAGGTTACAAAACATGACAGATGAATTCGCTGCCCTTAAGTACATGTAAATTCAAAGCCACTACATATATCTGTAAAAAAAACACTGTGTTCCCTTTATTATCTTAGAGCTGGAAATGCTTATTTTGGGTTTTCTAACAAGGCCAACACTAACAAGCATTTCTATTGAAATGTGTTACTGGAATTACAAAGGTTATTGAATGCATCAGTGGTTAAGGAACTAAAACTGGATTTGAGCTATTTATTAAACTTATTATCAACTATACTTGGGAGCAAATGTTTTTACAATGAAACATTTAAGAAAACTTTTTCCCGATTGCACATAAAAAGGCAGAGATAAATCCAAAGATTCGACTCGGCTTTTTATTCTCAGAAAATAATTCGGCTCAATGTTTATTCCGTCTGTTCTGCCTTCTGACTCTTTTTATGGCCTGCACTAGGAAAATAAAGAATTATCTTTAGGTAGAGAACTAACAGATATGTTAATGTGTATGAAGGTATCTGTAAACCCTCCATTGGTAAAATTATTTTGACTAAGAAGGCCTCACCAACCTTGTAAAACTGTAAATGAAAAGCACATTAGCATTTACAGCAAGAGTTTGTGGGAAGTCCATACAAAATAGCAGGAGCAAAGGCATTACTTGCTTTTTAGGAAGGCCAAGTTGGTACCAAACACACTTTCCCAGGATAAGCTTTCTGGCTGCTGTTTGGAATTGATTTTAGGACAAAAGTGTGTACAACTGAAGGCAGCAAATGAAAAAAATCTTGTGTAACAGCAGTTTCAAGGAAACAGTCACCTCGTGATAGACAATAAGAGAAGAGGCAATGGCGGCTTACTTAGATAGAATAACCAGAATCTAGTTGGGGACTGTGATGAAGGATGTCACAGAACCTGTGCTAAGCACATTTGCCAATAGGACCAAGCCACCTGCATTTTTCCTTTTGTCTTTTAGAGTTGAGCTTTTCCTTTTCAAATACATTGGGTACCCAAGTGCTTGAACGCAAGTTTATGTTTATAACCAATTGAGAATATGTAGACATTTACATTTCAGGAACACTTGCAAGATTAATTTTGTTTTTTTCCAATGCTTCGTGTATTGCAAGAGCTTTATGTCCTCCCAGAATAATCATGGTTTTTATAATCTGTAGTTACGTGCAGAGGTTATAGATTCAGGCATGAACTTCAGCAGCTATGAGTATTATAGGTTTATTTGAAAAGTTACGTTCAGAACTAAGTGCCTGTGGTCCTTCAAACTGGGCATAGAAAAATTACAATGACAGTTTACCAGTATCTCTATCACAGCCAGTTAAACACAACTGGATTAAAAACGTTATATAAATGATCTTAACAGAATGAAGCATCAGTTATCTCTTCCTTTCTCAGATTGAAATTTATTAACTGTTGTAGAAGGTCCATCTCTTAATTTTTTTCTTTTCATTTAACTAAAATTTTTTTGTCATTTAACTAAAATTTTAAGTTTACTTCAAATAAAGTACTTTTTAGGCCCTCATGGTGGTGCAGCGGCTTAAAGCACAGCACTAAAGCCACCTCACCATGAGTTCAACCCCTGCCCCAGAG
>NW_004567109.1:45180169-45196254 GCF_000260355.1 Condylura cristata | reverse complement strand
CATTGTTAATTTTTGTAAAGTACTTGATGCTCCCATCAGATGTAGACCCTGTAGTTCTCCCACCTCCATAACACCCATGACCCATCACCACAGTCTCTGTGCCCTCCCCTCTCCTGTCTGACCTCTCTCTCTCTGCCCCACCCCTCCTGTATGCCTTCGACTTATGGGTAGCTTGCAAGTTTTGTCTCTTTTTGGACTTTTAAAAAAAGATTTATTTATTTATGCACCCAGAACTGGGGTACAGGCTAGAGATGCAGGGGCTGGTGAGAGAATTCACCAGAGACAGAGCAGAGACCAGATCAGGCAGACTGACAAAATATAATGCTGAGGGGAGCAGCAGGTGAATCAGGAGATGTCTGCTGCAACTTGTGAGTCACCTCCTGCCTGGGGATCAAACTCAAGCTGAAGTGGCTGCAGCAAACTTCTTAGTGATTCTCTTTAATCCGGGAGGGCCCTCTTTTCTGACCTTTTACTTGGTTTTTCCACATGTAAGTGAAACCATCTGATATTTATCTTTTTTCCTTCTGATTTATTTCATGTAGCATTCCAATTCTATCCATAGTGCCACAAATGGCCTGAGTTTATCTTAATTGACTTCTAGGCATTTCATTGTGTGATTATACCACACCTTCTTAATCCATTCATCTTTTGGGGGGCATTTAGGTTGTTTCCATATCTTGGTTATTGTAAATAATGCTGCAATAAACACTGGAGTGTAGGCTTCCTTTCGAATTAGTGTTTTTGTGTACTTTGGGTACATTCATAGGAGTGGAAATTCTGGGTCATATCCATCTTTGGTTTTTTGAGGAAACTCCACACAGTTTTCCATAATGGCTGGAGCAAAAATTACATTCCTACCAGCAGCGGCCCACTCAGAAGACCTACATTTTTAAAATATAAAAGATTGGCCTTTAGCTTACTGAATTTTCATTAAACCCAACAACATTTATTAACTACCTTCTACTGAGAAAAGTAGAAGGTACAGAGTACATGCCAATGAAGTACATTAAAAGAACACAGGATGATAATCCCTGGGACACTGAGTACCCAAGAAGCACTCTATGGTGTTAAAAATAGAGCATGCCAAATAATATCTGAGCCCTGTTTTTTTTTAAATGTATCTATAAGAAGGATACTAAACACCATTTTATAGTTGTTTTATATTAAGCAATAATCTATCTGGAGGAAGCAGTGTCCTATGCCCTTAAACATTGGGAAATCCTTTAAGAGATACTCTGGTGAGGAAAACAGGATCTCCAGTTTGTGCAGATGCCGACTTTCTCATAAACACCTTAAATTACCTGTTTTAAATTGGGTGATCTTTGTATGACTATGGTCTTCACATTCTCTTGCTCTTGTGTCCCCTAATGTAAGTATAAAAAGGCTAGATTACCCAAAACATATTCTCAGACCATTACCTAAAATATGTCGATGTTAATTTAGTTACAATAGTATAATGGCCAATATATTATAAATACTCACATTTTCAGAAAAATCAATAGATTTTTCAATACTACAGTTGAATTTAAATACCAATGTTTTGAAAGCCATCATCCTCTATTTAAAATATATAAGAACACACTCTTCTTAACCCTTGGACATGGTACATAATACTTTCTCTCTTTGTGAAGTTTTTCCATTAACTTCCCCTACATAATTTTATCTTGATGTAATATTATGTTATACTTGAAAATTTTTTACTGCTACAGATATATTTCTAAACAAAATTTATAAAAAAAAATTTCTTTTATAAAAATGAAGAACTATTTGATTATTTTTCTGTATCATTATTCTTAAAGTTTTCAGTTGAACATGGGTGATAAAACTATGAGTGATACCTATGTTTCCAATTGTAAAAAATAATCATTAGGCAAAACTTGCAAAATGTCATTGTATAGATATCTCTTAATACAATAGATTTTCCCCCTCAATTAATTCACATAAATGTGGATTAACATTATTTAATGCTGAAATGAAACAGAATTAAACCACAGTTGAATCTTACATAATTTTTAATGCATTTTCATGCTGAGTAATCACTCTTACTCAGTAATAACTATTACTCAGTTTTTGATCTACTGACTTAGATGCCAAAATCACACTATGATCTATCATCATTTTTTTTCCCACAATCAGTCACGAAACAATTAAAGAAGTCCTCTTTTGTTAATAACAAAGAATTGAACATAGTCTAATTTGTAAAGGGTATTTTGTTGAGTCATTCACTTTTTAGTTTCTGGACATTCTAGCTAACCATAAAAACTTTACAGAGACTGATCAAGTGACTGTTAATTATTAATTAAACTGACTACAGTCTTTAACTTAGAGATACCTTGTTTGTGGATTTAAAATTAAATGAGGGCCCTCCTTGGTGGTGCAGCGGGCTAGGACGCAACACTGCAAGCTAGCTGCAGCCACTTCAGCATGAGTTCCATCCCCGCCCGGGAGGTGATCCACATGGCTATGCAGACCTCTCCTGACCCGCCTGCTGCTCCCCTCAGCAGTGTACTTTGTCAGTCTGCCTCTTCTGCTCCCCACTCTGTCTCTGGTGAAGCCTCTCACCATGCCTGAACCTCTGGTTTGTACCCCAGTTCTGTATGAAAAAATAAATAAATCTTAAAAAAAAATTAAATGAAAGGCTTTAGACTTTTTCCCCAATGCTCATCTATTAAAACACATCAAAACAACTTCAAAGAGTAAGAGACACAGGTACTTGATGTTTATAGAAAGAGAAAGATTGCTATTTTCCTTTTATAACTGCAGATATTTGAATTTGTAATTATGAATTTAACAAATTTCAAATTCATCTTGATATCTAAGAGGGTATCATTTATCCTACTGAAATGAAATTTGTTTTCTAAAGTCCAGGGCATTATAGGCCAGGTTGCATTTGAGTACATTTCATTCTATACCTAGAAATTTACATCAAGAAGTAGAAGCTGTTCACATCAAGAACTCACAGCTATTATGGACATACTGATGATTGTTCTAAGCATGTTCTTTACAGTAGAATCCACATATAGTTCAGTTAAATTAATCTACACTGTATAAGCAAATGCCACAAATAAATATGCCAAAAAGAGATGCTGGGGGGAGGAATTAAATACTGTCCCAACATAAAAAAAGATGTTAAGAAAATAAATATTAATAATATTTCTACAAAAAAAAGTAATAGATAACTAGAGAAGGGGGAAAAGCATACTTAGAGCAATTCCCACAGGAGAGAAGAGGAGCTGTCCTAGGGAGTCTCTCTGCTGTTGTTAACTCAAGGGCACACTCTCACATCAGGGACTTTAAACACAAAGGCCGGCAGAGGAGAAGGGGGTAAGTAAGAGTTAGCATACAGGATGCCAGGTACACTCTTACGGAACTATAGCAGTAAGCATAGAGAGTCAGGATTACTGGTTTGAGCCTGTGGCTCCCAAATAGAATAGCTAGGTCTGAGTTGGCAGGGAAAGCCAGATGAGAGTCAATGTCTCCTTCTAGATATGCATGAGAAACACCTGCCTTACCTAGGGCCAAAATGAGGCAAAAACTGGAAGTCCCAGAGAGTTTTAAACACTTGGGTCATAACAATAGGTGCAAATCCCCAGGGCAAGAAGTTTAAGGTAATAGTTATAACCATGTTTACAAAATTAAAAAAAAGAAAAGAAAAGAAGGGGGGGAATGGATGATTAGAAACAGGAATAAAGTGAAGATCAAGAACGCAGAAGACCATAATAAGTAGAACTAACAAATACTATAATTAATTTAAAAATAAAATAGAGGGCATGGATGGTAGAAAAATGCAGGCAATGGAGAGAATTGGCAAATAAAATGCACAGTGGCAGGGAATATATACAAGGAAAAAAGAGAGAGAAAGTATCAACAAATGAAAACAGTATAATAACTCTTTGGAGTAACCTAAAGAGAAAGACTATTTACATCATGAAAGTTCAGATGAAGAAAAGAGAAAGGCATATAAACCGTAAAAATAAATAAATAAATAAACAGTTGCGAGAACCATCTCAACATAGGGTGGGGGTGATCCAGAAGCTTGGAGAGCTACAAACAAAACAATACCAGACTGACACACTCCAAGACACATTATAATAAAACTGCTGATAAGGAAAGAATATAAAAAGAAAGTACCTCATAAGGGAAAATATAATAGACTGTTCACTAACATTTTGTTGGAAATCTTACAGGCAAAAGGAAATGGCACATGACATTTAAACTGCTTAAAGAAAAAGATCCCCAACTTAGAATATGTTATCCTGACAAACTGTCATTCAAAATGAAAGAAAATGTAAGGATCTTCACTAAAAAAATACACATTAGAATAATATATCAATCCTAAACCAGACATGAAAGAATTACTAAAGGGACTTTTAATAAACAACAATAACTACAACAAAAACAGCTGTTAACATAAACCTGAGTCACACAATGTGGAGGAGAAGGAGAGTGAAAATAGGGCCCAGAACAAGTTTGAGAGCAAACAGTACAACAGGCCACAAAATTATCCCAGTATATACTGACCTCTAGTATCTTCAAACTAAAATCAGTAGAAGACACAGACAATAGACATGGAATTAAAATAAATATAAAAGAAGCTATCAAAAAATAAAAAGAGAAAAAAAAGTTAAAGCTATAACAAAATGGTAATAAGCACTTATTTCTGAATAATCACCTTAAATGAATGGTTTGAAAATGCCAATTAAAAATTACAGAGTGGCTGAGTGGATTTTAAAGCCAGTCCACTATGAGAAACTCAACTTACCATTAGACTGAAAAGTTAATTGACTTGAGTTAATAATAGAATAGGTGGAAGACAATGCAACGAGCAGTCAAAAAAAAAATCAGAAGTGGCTATACTTACATCAGATCAAAACATATTCCCAATTAAAAGGATGCTAAGAGATAGAGTTGGACATTACATTATGATTAAGGGCCGAATACATCACCAACAAAAAATAACACAAATAGAGGTGCACCAAGTGATATATAATGCAATTGACTGTAGAATCAAAAAGAGGTATTGACAAAATACAATACTACCAGGGAATTTTAAAACAGCAGTTACAGCAATGGACATATCAACAAGATACAGAATAAGTAAGAAAATGATAACCTTAAATAAGGAGCTAGATCAAACAGCTTTAACATATATTCTATGCAAAAACTGTTACATATGTTTTTTCAAAAGCATATGGAACATTTTCTAGAATAGAGCATATATTGGGACATAAGCCAGTTATCAAAAAATTATAAAGATTGAAATTACACAAAGTATTCATTCTAGCCATGAAGTTACAAATCAACCTTGAAAAAAAGGAAAAGCTATTTAATACATGGAGACTAAACAACATGCTACTTAATAGCTATTGGATTAAAGAGTAAATTAAAGCAGAAATCAAAAAATACCTTGAGACTAATGAAAATGTAGAAACACACTCTCGGAATTTATGGGATGCAACACAAGTGGGCTTAATAAGGGAGTTAATTGCACTATAGGGCCATCTTAAGAATTAAGAAGCAAGAAAAAATCCCAAATAAACAATTTAATATTACAACAAAAGCAACTTGAAAAAGAAGAATAAGTAAATCCAAAGTTAGTAGAAGGAAGAAAATAATAAAAATAGGAGCAGAAATAAATAAATAGAAATAAAAAAGACCATACAAAAGAGCAATGAAAATTAAGTTTAGTTGTTCAAGAAGATAAACAAAAAGGCAACCCTCTAGTTAGGGTAACAAAGAAAAAAAGAGAGAAAGTATTAATACAAAGAATTGAAATAAAAGAGAAATTTGCATGCATATCCTATAAAGCACTACTGTCAATACTATATACCAATAAATTCTATAATCTTGAAGAAATGGACATTTCTGCAATGATACAGTTTACTGAGACTAAACCAGGAAGAAACAGAAGAGCTGAATAAACTGATCACAATCCAGAAAATTGAAACAGTAGTCAAAAACTTCCCCAAAACCAAAAGCTCAGGGCCAGACAGATTTACATGTCAATTTTATCAATACTTTAAAGAAAAATTTATGCTCATTTTGCTCAAATTATTTCTAAAAATCCAAAAATAGGGAATGCTCCCTAAAATATACATAATGGAATACTACTCAGCAGTCAAAAAGATAAATCTACGCCACTCATGGCAACAAGGATCGAACTAGAAGGGATCACTTTTAATTAAATTTAATTATTTATTTTCTTACATTGCTGTTGGGTTTTGTATTGTATTTGATGTCTCAGGTGTAGTCCTGTCTCCACAGTTCTTCTACCACATTGGACCCATGATCTATCACCACAGTCCCTGAGCTCTTCCTTTCCCTATTTTGACCCATCTCTACTACCCTCCCCTGCTGTATACCTCAGATCCATGATCAGCTTGCAAACTTTGTCTTTTCTGTGATGTTTATTCACTTTCCTTATATTCCATATCTAAGCAAACCTACCCAAGATGTATTCGTTTCCTTCTGACTTATTTTACTTAGAATTATTGGTATGAACTCATCTAACAGAAGTGAGCCAGAAGGAGAAAGAGAAACACTGGGTGTTTTTTTGTTTGTTTCTGTGGACTATAGAGAAACTGAACCAAAAGTCAAAACCTGCAAGGTGACCACAGATCTGAGGCATACAGCAAGGAAGGGTGAGGAACAGGGGTCAAACCAGGGGAGGGAAGAGCACAAGGGACTATTGTGACTATTGTTGCTATGGTGGTAGGGGAGCCACAGGGAGAAATCAAATACTACCCAAAAATTAACAAAGATGTAAGAAAATACATACAGACATAAAGAAAGAAATAATAAAAATGCCAAAGCCTAGTGTTTACCTAAGGATATACAGTTAACTAGACCAAGCTGAGGGTTACATATAGACAAGAAGTTTTAGAAGACACCTTCTTAATTTTTATAAATATCCTGACTCAAACTAGGCAAAGGTATGTTTATCCATTATCTCTAGGATCTTCCTTTAAAAAGAAAAGAAAACCATCACTACCATGCTATAAATGGGATAACATAACTCTTGTGGCCCACTCCCTCTGACCAGAGAGGAAAATAGGCTATTTTCTCATTGTTGCTTCCATCCATAGTCTACCACAGAAGAACAACTTGTCCAGATTTTGATGTTTCTCCCAGATTAGTTCATAAGACCAAGTGTTTCTGCCCAAAAGCAAATGTCTTCTCATATTCTATTCTTATTATAGGTAACTTTAACCTCTGATTTAACAGTTATTAATGTGATGATACAAAACACTGTTAGCACTTAATATCATTCCATTGCTTAGACTACGAATTCTCTATGTTCAAATTTCCACGCGTTTTAGGTACAGATACATGCCAAGCAGCAAGCACATCTCTCATATTCTCGCTCTTATTTGGGTTGTAAGTAACTTTATAGGATCTATTTTTCTTATCTATAGGTGAGAAATTCAAACTTCAATGAAATTAAGTGACTTATTCAAGATCACATGATCAGTAAATGTGAAAACATGATTCAAATACAGGTCTGCCTTTACCTAAGTAAAAACATTGACTACATTTCAAATACGTAGAGAAATAGATTATAATCATGGGCTTTTAAATTCATTTTGCAACTATAATGCAAATGAATTACCTTACTGGAAAATAGAGTCAAAAATAGCATATTTTCAAATTCTGACTCTTATATTCTGCATGACTATAGGCAAGTCCTCCAGTTCATGCTCTGTAAATAGAGAAGCTACCAAATGAAGAAACCATTGTGAATTTTAAACTCAATAAAACATGCAAAATACCTGAAACTGTACCTAGCACAGAAAAAAAAAAAATTGAAAAATGACATCGGGGCCCTCCCTGGTGGCACAGCGGGTTCAAGCACAGCACTAAGAAGCTCAAGCCACTTCTGCATGAGTTCGATCCCCAGGCCCAGAGGTGACCACATGGCATGGTAGACCTCTCCTGACCTGCCCACTGCTCCTCTCAGCAGTGTACTACATCAAGTCGGCCTGTTATGCTCCCTGTTATCTCTGGTGAATCCTCTCACTGCCCCTGTACCTCTGGCCTGTATTCCAGCTTTGTATGCATAAGTAAATAAATCTTTAGAAGAAAAATGACAATGAGTAGTAGCTTTGCTCCCAAATAAAATAATAATAATACTCAAATTTATAATGTCCAACTACCTTTTGGCAAAAGGTCATGAAATTATTTCTCCTTACATATCTAGACAAATGTTTAAGAAAACCTACCTCTGCCTCTGGCATGTTTCATTTCACACAAATGTACTACTAATCTGTTAAATATGAATACCTGTACTTGCCCTTCTTTGAAAGCGTGCAAAATAATCCACCAAATAAAAGCACTTATTTGTTTGTTTTCATTATTGAAATGGCAACTACTTCAAAATGATGTGCTTTATAGTCAATTAGTATTCAACGACATCTTTATTATAAATCTTAACTATGTATAAATTGGTATGGTATGTATGTGTCAAGGTCCGGTCAAGGAAACAAAAAACCAAGGAGGCATTTAAACATGAAACTTACAAGGGGGAGCTGATCTCCCAGATGGTGGAAGGCTGAATGGCAAATTGGGTCACCAAGGGACCAGTGATATAGCACACAGAGCAGCCCTCATCCTGGGCAGAGATTAAATTATTACAGCCCAGATGTGAAGCAAAAGAATCCTGCAGAGTTGTAGCACAGACCTCCTTGGAGGGGCACAACCCTGCAGAAGCTCATGTTCTGAAAACATGTCCAGAATCTAGTTCTGAGCGAGCAAGAAGAGGTTGAAGACCAGAACCAACCACTGCTGTCAAACTAAGGCCAGAGCAGGGACAAAAACAAAACAGGGAAGGGAAAAGTCCCTGCCTCCAGCCTTGCAATCTGCCCTTCCACTCACGGGCAAATCCTGTCTGACTGAATAAAATGAAATATGGTTTATAGTAAAGCATGTGTGATATATATAATAAAGAGCTAAATAAAATTACTTGAAGAATGAATGTGTGCTTTAAGCCTCAGAAAATGAACAAGGAAGCAACAGACACATGGATTATAAAAGAAATCCCAAAGTAGAAAACATATGAAAATTGCACTAGAAGTCCAACCTAGCACGTATATGCTAATAGCATTAAATTTACAAAGAATATGTAAGATTTTTAATGATCCAAATGTATTTTAAAGGTGATCTGGTTCTTAATTTTTGAAAAAAACCTACTTTTTCATGTGGAAGAGAGCCATTAAAATAATTTTATTGATCATATATCTTAATGTAATAGGTACTTAATAAACACTAATCTTTGTTAATCACTATGACAGCAATAGCTCTTTCACAAACAAAATAATAAAATTTCATTACTAGCAACTAACATTTGATTAGGTCTTTACAAACACTTCCCATGTATTAATTTGATCTAGCCACACAGCAACCAACCCTATGAGGAGAACAGCAAAAGTATATTTACATAGTACATATAAACAAAGTATATTTAAATAGTAAGTAGTATATTTACATCTGTTTTAGAGGGGAAAACAGGATAGTTGAATGATATATTGGCAGTTACAGATTGTGAGTAACACAGATAACTATCAAGTTCAGATTCATCTTTCTTACACAATGGATGGAGCAAACCATGTTCCCAACTAAATTCAAACTGTTGTAATTTTATTCAGTGAATGTTTGGTGATGTTGATTGAATTAACACAGGTGAAGTTGGTTTTCTCTCCGAAGCAATGCTTTTTTCTGTGTTTGCTACCTCCATATTTCTTCAAGTGAACTAAAACATACACTGCATTGGGCTTTTCTATAAGTTTCTCAGTAGTCTCTCAGAGGTCACAAATGGTAAGGCTTCTTCATTCTTACTGACAAATTTTAAAATTGTTAATAAATTCATACTAGACTGGGAAACTGTCCATTTCACGTCAATTTAGAATAATAAAAGAGATCAGAATGTTTAAAAAAGCTCCCAGTTTTTAAACAAGTTGATTCCCTAATAAAAACCATTATCTAAAATGTTTCTTGAGTGAAGGGTGAATCACTGCATCCAGGCAAAATAACACAGAACAACAATGGAAATAAGGTGCCAACAAAATGAAGGTATTATAGCTCTGAAGATCGACATCTTGACAGCTAGTTCTACAAAAAGTTACCCCTCCAAGAGAGCTAAAACTCATAACTTAGAATTCTCTAGGGATTATCTGAAATTCTGCAGACCAGCACTTTCTGAAGCTTGGTCCTTCTTGATAACACACCAAATATTTTGCTGATTTACAGTAAAATTTCATCAGAACTGACAATCTCAAGGACAGGAATGAAAGTGCCCTGAGAAGGGAAGGATGCAGCTTTTCATTGTCTTATTCATAAGCAATGAATTCCATTGAGAAAACAAGATCTCATTAAAATTGCAAAGTGACAAATTTTACCTTTCCCAGGGCAATAGCAAGAGGGGATGAGATAAATTTGGGGGGCAAGATTAAAGCTAAAAGTCCAAAATATAAAGGGAAAAAGACTTCAAACAGTATTCAACTGAATTAACAACTATAGCATTTTAATAATAACCAAAGGGCTTTCTTCCTGAGTTTCCTCTAAAGATAAGGCACTCTGTATCATTTAAAAGATACTTCTCCAAATCATTAAACAGTCTCAAATCTCAACAAGCACAGAGGGGTTAGTTATGTTTATGACTGTGGCCTTTAAGGCAAACTACTTGATTGGTTTATTTAAATAAAAATCTATTAGGAGAAAGTTCTTCTGAGCATACATTTCCCATCTCTACATTATAGTTTATTAAAATGGTTATTGTTTGGTTTTCAACCTGTTAGATCAGGAGGTGTTGATTTAATATGAGTTTTAGAAGAAATATTATATGTTTTCCTTTGAAAAGGCCTATAGAATGTTATATTTAAACAATGACACTCTAAATTGATTCATAGGCCAACCTATATAATTTTCAAATATGTGAATAGACCTCTAAGACAGAGATTGCCTTTTGCCTGATAGGCATGACTGTAGATGAGATCCCCATTAAGATCATTTTTTACCCTTTAGAAAATTTTAAATGACACCCTAATAATAGTTAACATCCAAATATAAACCATTACCGCTGACACTAACCAAATAAAATGCCCAGTTAGTGTACCATAGGAAATTCTGACACCGCCCCTTATAACAATAAAAAATGTTATAAAAGTAGGCAATCTTTATCTCCCATATCTAGCATTATTGTTCTAACAAGCAATGTAACAAAAATGCTTGAGAAGGAATAAAAAAAATGCTATACTTGAGTTGAAGTCATGTCTTAGATCTTATAAAGTCTCTTAGGATCCTGTAAAGTCAGCTAGGAAACATGACAACAGGCATGACCCATAGTACAGGGAAAAGTATGAAATTTCAGGGATGCCAGAATGCCCATCTGCTGTGTCACACCCAGTAGTCTCTGATGATACCAAAGATTCTTCCCTACAGTGGCCTTGTTCAAAAGCAAATTTCAAAACCTGGCAGGAACATACCTAATGCCCAATATAGAGTAAACCGAGGCTTTTTGTTTTTCTTGCTTTCTCTCGCTCTTATTTTTTTTTTTTTTTTTGCTAGCTTTGTACTGGATTTGTTTATAAAAGATGTATTTTGTATAATCAACTATGAAAAATGAAAACGCTGTTTAAAAAAACAAATCTGGAATAACTCAAGAGTTCAATATTACTATCTAGTGTGTGACTAGATGCTAAAAGCTGTCCTTTTGAAAGAAAAGGATATATGTACTACACAGTATTACCGGGAGGGTTAAAAGAATTAATAAAAATGAAAAATATTTAGATCACTGTCTGCAGATTCTGTATAAGCAATAAGTTATGTATAAAAATATATTACAACAATAGTTCCGATTACTGAATAGGAATCTGCTCAGTGGTCCATAGAATATGAATAAGAAAGAAACTAACAGTAATACAAAGCTCTCTCCTTCTCAGTGAGACTAGAGGAAAGGCTTAAATGTGTTGTACATTTATAGAAATTTTATAAAAGAATAAATTACTTCCTCATATTTTAAATTAGTAATCATGGTCATGATTGTGGCTTCTAGTTTTTTCTTCTTCAGCTGTTAACATTTGCAGATGTCACCTGTAGCTCTTGTGTGCCAATTTCAATAAAAATAACTTATCAAAAAAGTGTTGATACATTAGAACAGTGTACCTTTAAATTATTAGAGGTATCCCAAGGGATAATCGAGTTATATGTATACCTTCCAAATCCCACCCTTGGGTGGTTGCCATAAATGCCATGCAGACAGACGATGCATCACACAGAATCTCTGGAAGAAAGAAAGCAAAAGCGTCCAAGATTTTTCCTAGGTTAAAAATGACAGACTAGTTGGCCCTCCCTGGTGGCTCAGCGGGTTAAAGCACTGCACTGAGAAGCTAAAGCCACCTCCACATGAGTTCGATTCCCGCCTGCCCCGGAGGTGACCACATGGCGTGGCAGACCTCTCCTGATCCGCCCGCTGCTCCCCTTAGCAGTGTACTTCGTCAATCTGCCTGTTCTGCTCCCCGCTCTGTCTCTGGTGAAGACTCTCACCGCCCCTGAGTCTCTGGCCTGTACCCCAGTTCTGTATGTACAAATAAAATAAATCTTAAAAAAAAAAAAAAATGACAGACTAGCATCTGGGCAAAAAGGCATTTCACCTTTAAATCTTCCAAACAGATTTAAAACATGCTTTAAAAAGAAAACCTTTAAAGAATAATCAGCTCTAGACACTCAGAATGTTTTTAATATAAGTGAAAAAGTTCACAAAACACTTCCTATCATAAAACTCTTTGGGGTTGGCTAGATGACAGGAAATCTACTCTGCTTCTGACCAATACCTAAAGACTCTCCTGACTTCATTTAGCACCAATATTATTTTAGTGGGCTTCTTCTTGATCTAGAGATGATCTTCTGCCATTGTAAGGGAGTAGACAGCAAAGATTCACAAGGTTGTACCCACATCTTGATGACACCATCATATTGAAAATGCAAGAAAGGCCAAAGGCAACATTCAAAGTAAACTATCTTGGTCACTTTGTCTAAAATACTAGCAACTGGCTGGCCCTATGTGCCTCTTAACCTGGAACACTCTTTTGTTCAAAGACTGTCATAACCTGATTCTCCACCTTTTCTGGAAAGTTAACTTTTATTATTAATGTAAGCTTTTTGTATCAAAAGACCTTGTTAAGTGTTATTATCTACTTAGAGGAAAGAAGGTTAAGATAAACCTTTTTAATGGTATAAATAAGAAGTGTCATCTTAAAACTTGCCCCAGAAAATTGTATCTTTTAATATTAACTATGGTGACTTTTCTTATATATGCGGCCCACTTCCAAGACAAATTTCAGAGTCTTAAAGAATATTACTGGTTAAAGCCACCACAGGCCAAGTTGATCAACAGACTGACTGATGATTAACAAAAGCGAATTAACAGAGGTCCCTTGCTTCAAGAAGAAAGAGTATTGAAAGAAATTAACAGAGAATTACTGAAAAAAATAAAGTCAGTCTGGTCCGTGTGGACCAGGTCCAGTGACATAAACAATGATGTAAACTCTTCTATCCCTAGTTCTATCTCTAGTTAAATAAAGAGGACAAATGGGAGGGGGCTAACATCTTCCTTTGTTAAACTTTAAATTCAATTCCTAACTCCTAAGCATTGAGAAACCACAATGGGTCTCTCTTTCAATTCCTCTCTCTGTTGATATCTGTCTGCATGTGCATTTATTCTTCTCTGCTCCTTCCCTCCCTTTCACTCTCTCTCTCCCTCCTTCCTTACCTATCTCTTCTTCTACGCCCTTCTTCCTTCTTTAGCTTCTGATCTCCCTACCTCCCTTTCTTTTCTGAAATATGGTCAGAATTAACTTGCTCAGTGATTCCCAGGCAATGTGTCAGATACAGGTCTCAGTAAGGAAATTACCTGTCAGTCAAAGTTTAAGGGGGATTTTAAATCATCATGACCATTAATTCTGTGGTAGTATAATCTTTCAAAGGGAACATCACCCAGAAACTACCCACATCAGGTTAAATTTTAGTTTCCCCCAGTCCCTTATATACAGCTCGTCTTCCAAATAAAGTGAGAAGTTGGTTGCTTGCCAAATTATAGTGTGGTGTGGCATATGAATACATGAAATGTGATCATAAAAGATCAGAATGCACTTTTTACCAAAAATCCTTATGTGTACTTTATATGTCGTCCCACGTACACTCAAGAATGTCTCTGGAGAGCATTTCCTCCCCCAAACACTGGGCAGCTGTACAGTGGTGCCACTGAATTTCTGAAATTCCTTTGTAATTCTGTTTGTGATTGCAGCTTGTCAATATCTATACTTCAAATGAGGACATGTTTTATTTTTGAAGTCTACATGCAGTCATTTAAAGTTAAATTTAGTGATTGAAATAGTAATAAAATCTAACTATAAATTTCTGTCCAGAATATGCCATCTTTGGCTTCTTTCAGTGCCTAATACTCTAGCTAGCACATGATCAAGAGATACAAATAAGAATGAAGGATAGAGTCATTGCATGGCTCATAAACTAGTTTTGAAGACCATTGTGAGAGTTTTAAATAACCAGAGCCTCTCTTGGTATTTAGTTTTAGTGAAACGGCACTAATTTTATATGTATAATAAAGCATTTAAAAGATCTCTAGTAGGTATCCATTTATTGGGTGTGGCTACAAGCAACTAGTTGTATCCAGTTTAACTTCTCTTTAGATAACCTAGCATTCCTGGTCATAATTGAAACAAATAATTGATCTATGATTTTTATTATGTTTTAAAGCAGGGGTCTGCAAACTTTTCTGTAAAGGACTAGAGAGCAAAATTGTAGATTTTGTGAGTCAAACAGCAAAATCAAATATTTTCTGCATTACTGATAAAATCTACACTGTATCAAAAATAATAATTGAATATAACTGCTTATCATTTAAATCTACTAATGACAAGAATAAAATTCTTTTTTTCTGGAGGGTACTATTTCACTTAATTTGTGTCATAATTAATGTCTCCTATCATCAGATTGAGTTCAAATATTCACTTGTAAAAAAACATTCTGAACTTGTAACTGGAAAAAACAGGCACTGAACCAAGTCTTACCCAAGGGCCATAGATCGCCAATCCTTGGTCTAAGAGCTGTGATGACCCACCATTAACTACAGGGCTTGAAGCAGCTCCTACAGGAGAAGTGGAAGAAACTTGCTAGAGTCTCAGTATTTGTGTCACCCCCAATACATATACTGGAACTTTTGTGTCCCCCAAAGTGATGATATTCTTTGGTGGTACCTTTGGGAGATGATTAGTTCCTAAGAATGAACAAGAATTCAAGAACAAAATTATTGCTCTTAAAAAAAGAGATCCCAGGCTCTCCCTGGTGGTGTAACTGGTTAAAGCAGCACATAATGAAGCTATCTGAAGCCACTGCAGCAAGAGTTCGATCCCCCGCCAGGCAGCTGGCATGGCAGACCTCTCCTGACCCTCCCACTGCTCCTCTCAGTAGTGTACTTCATCAATCTGCCTGTTCTACTCCCCACTCTGTCTCTGGTGAATCCTCTAATCCCCCACATCTCTGGCCTATACCCAGTTCTATAAGCATAAATAAATCAATCTTAAAAAAGATTCAAGAAGTCTGTGACTCAGCAAGAACCCTCGCCCAACGATGCCAGAACCCTGGTGTTGAACTTACAGTCTCAAAACTACGAAACATAAATTTCTGTTGTTCATCAGCTTTCCACCCTGTGGAATGGACTCAGGCAAACTAGTCTACTTTACAAGAACCATATTCCTGGAAGTCCAGTCCCCTTGACTGTTCAAGCACATCTCTTGGGCGTGCTAAGATGGAGAGGAATTGGGAGGTGGGAGACTAAGACATCCAAGAAATGACTGTTTCTGAATCCTATTCTTAAATTTATCATATTTCGTTGATTTGAAAGACACAAAGCTTTCTCACATTTTAGTATCTCTGAAATCAAGTTGGGTTTTACAATCAATAACTTAGTTCACAAAATTTTTCTTTTTCTTAGTGTAAATAAAGCAATGAAGAGATTATAATAACCAGTCACATGTTAGCAACTATGACATGGTACTATTTCTCATTCACAACTG
>NW_004567109.1:45144516-45179292 GCF_000260355.1 Condylura cristata | reverse complement strand
GATCTGCCTGTTCTGCTCCCCACTCTGTCTCTGGTGAATACTCTCACCCTCCGCCTCTCACCACCCCTAAGCCTCTGGCCTGTACCCCAGTTCTGTATGCACAAATAAATAAATCTTAAAAAAAAAAACAAAAAACAAAAAACCATATATTGTAGAAAGGGCATTAAAATAGAAGTCAGATGTCCTGGTATCAATTGTGGTTTTGCTGTTCATCAGCAGATTGTCTGTTATATGGCAAGTTTTGAGCCTAGCAACATACTAAATACTCTCACCAAATTATTTCCTCTAAACCTTGTATAAATATATGAAACAGACATCAATTATTTCATACTAAGTCAAAAAAAAACTTGCAAGGCCACACAAAACTGATAAGCGGAGAACCCGAAATATAAACTTTTACTTGATATCATGCCTGTTGCATAGTGTACACTCGATATTTTTTAAATAAGGAAACAAAACCTATCCTGGGAGCCTAGTATCACCATTCACAACCATTACACAGGCTGTATTGCTTCCATGTCCTTAAAACATATTAGCCCACAGTTGAGGATGTCTGCCTTTCCTCTTTTTTATTTCTGCAATCTCTTGTGAAACAGCATTTGGCAGATCTCAGAAAGTTTAACACTAAGAAAAACCTAACCTCTGAATCAAGAGGCATAGAAGCAGAGGACAGGGGCTAAAATCCTGTTAATGGTCCTGCAAGTGTTAGCGCATGTGCAAGGCTATCCTGAAGTTGTTAGACAAGCTCCCTACCAATCTCCTTTTTTGATCTCCTGACCTCAACAAAAATGATATGATTCCCAAGTAAAAACCAGTGTTCCCAGAGCTATTTGCACCACACCACTGCATCTTTGTGCAAATGCCAAGAATCGCACCACATCACGCCAGCAAGTCTCACCATCCCTGCAAGCTTTCTAGCCATCAATCTCCGCCACAGCACCATTCATAGTCAGAGCTTGAGCCAGAGATGAATCACAAACATAAGGAAAGAAAAATGTATAAACATATGGAGGACATAAAACTCTCCTGGAAAGTGGCAGAATTTATTTTCACTCTCCAGGAGCTGTCCTCCAGACTTGCAAACCTCCACCTTCTTGAAAAGGCATCTGGAAGTTCAGAACTACTTTCATCTGGAAAACTGATGTGATGTGACACCAATATTATCTGTTTTCTTACCTAAGACTTTCACAAGCTCTACAGGGAGAGCATTTTTCTCATCTTTTACCATCTTTACTTCTAAGAAGTTTAGGATTACTTTAGATGAATCCATAAAGAAAAGAATAATAATCTGAATCCCAGGAAGGCTTTGGAGTAAATGAGTTCATGTCTATGAAAACCATGTGTAAACTGAAAAGCACTGAGTTTGTCAAAGTTCAGTAAGGAAAGCAGAGTACTAGGAGTGTTGTGGGAATAAAGGATTGTGTAGAGGGATTAGTCTTCACATGAAAGGTGGAGCTGGGGAAGTGAAAATGTGGAAGGGGGAAAAAGAATGAGAATACCATTACTAGTACACCTAAAGACTCTGGTACAGATAGACAAATTATTCTACATCTCCTAACCTGCTCTCCTCACCTGTAATGCTCAGGAATTAGCCTGCATTCAAATCCTGGATCTGTGACTTAATAGCTATTACTTCACCTCTGATTCTCATAACCTCATTTGAAAAATAAGGTACCCAGCTGATAAGTAAAGTGAAACTTAAAACAGTGTCTGTAACATGTAAATAATAAGTGCAACAACCTTTACCATCAAAGAAATATGGTGAGAGAGATGTGTACCTAGCAGCTTGTTCGTTATTTGGAACATAAGTGCTAGGAAAACAACACGAACTACACACTGTGATGACTGAGGATTTTGAGTCCAAGATTTTGTAAGGGCAGTGTGGGAAAAGTTTGGAAGTGAAACATGTCAGAATAGGTTAGGGTCAACAAGTATGGCTCAAGGGGGGTTGGCTCCTGTGGGGGATGGGTAGTTCCTTATGGGAACTATGACTGGACAGAGGTGTCAAGTCTAACGCAGGAAGTCATGGGAACCATAAAGAATCACAGCAAGACTTAAGACTAGTACAATGAGAGATATGCTTTTTAAATGTGTAGCACAGCCACTGTAATGGAAGGGGTTCAGGTAGGGAATCTTATGTACAAGACAAAGGTATAATTAGTAAGGCTTTTCAGTAAACTGATACAAACAGTAATGAGGACCTGGATAATGAAAGTATGGAAATGAAGAGATGGAATAAAGATATGTCATATGGCAGAATTAACACATCACTGGAACTACTGGGCATTGACTATAATGAAGAGGAGGGGGAGAAGATAATTTTAGGTTAAGAAAATCAGAAAGATGATTTTTAGCCCATTAACTAGTCATAAGACTATGTGTGGTCTGGAATTCAGGAAAAATGTCAGCTTTGGAGATAATGATCCAAGACTCATATGGTAAAAAGTAGGATCATTGCCAGTCTCATTTTGGAATATGGAGAAGAGAATCAAAAATGAAAATGAAAATCAAGAGAGAAAACCCCAAATATGTTATTAGCAAGTCTTAGTTAACAAAAAATGTCTGTGTAAAAAGGCAAACAGGTAGCTAGTGGTGGCTAGAACATCATGATTATCGAGTATTTATTCTCAGCTGGATGGTTTAGCAATGTTTTTTTTTTTTATTTTTTAGAGTATGACATAGAGAGAGATCAGAGCAGAGAGCTAGACAGAGAGAGACAAAGAGGGAGAGTGACAGAGCAAGACAGAGACGAGAGACAGACACACACAGAGATAGATAGAGACACACAGTGAGGGAGTGTGACAGAGAGCAAGACAGTGACAGAGGCACAGAAAGCAAGACAGAGTGACGGAGACAGAAGAGACACAGAGCAAGACTGAGACAGAAAGTGAGTGACAAAGATAGTGACAGAGAATGAGAGCGAGACAGAGTCAGAGTAACAGAATGAGACACAGAGACAGTGTGAGACACAGAGTGACAGAGAGAGAGAATGAATGAGAATATGAAGGGGATGCCAGACTACTTGGTCTACCAAACAACTTGAATACCTGGACATGTGTAAATTTCCTTTATTTGGTCTTTATTGTTATCTTATAATAACCAGTAATTTAGTTCTCATTTAGTAAGGACCTGCACTTAAGTTAATAAACTACCTACGATCACAAAATCTGTGAGGTTAAAATTGAATGTGAACATAAAGCTAATTGATTGTAAAATGTCAGCCATTATATACCGTCCTTTGAAATCTGTGAATTCAGATATCTGGGGCCTGTGGTATTTCGGACTCCAAGGATAATCTAAAAATAGTACCTAGAAGAGTCAAGGAAGATGTGCTCTTCAGGAGCCATTTAAGGACAGCTGTATGAATGGGACCCTCGGCATTTGTGGGGACTGTGCTTGTGTAGGTCACACACAGTGGGGGAAGGGAGAGCGTGCTGCTAGCCAGTCATCAGTAAAATTCACGGTATTTCCATTAAAATGACAATTTCAATAGAAGAAAAAAAAATATTTGCTAGAACTCAACATTCATTCATTCTGCTAAAAAAAGTACTCCTAGCAAAACTAAAAATAGAGTGAAATTTTTTAATATGATAAAGAATGCCTACCAAATCAACATATCAGTAGAAGCATTCCTTTTAAAGTCAGGTACTAGACAAAAATATACTCTACCATTATTTCTATTCAACATTTCAATAGAGGCTTAACCCATTATAGCAAGACAAGAAAGTAAGATAAAATGATTGTAAAGTGAAAAGAGAGGCACCTTATTGTTAGATGATCTGATTCTATAATGAAATTAATTAAAATTAATTATTAATTTCCATAATTAATTCATAAATAAGTTAAAATAAGTTTTTTAAAGATTCCTTTAGAACAAAATATATTTATTTATATATATGATTATATCATTTATATCATATGTATCATATCACATACATTGCCTCTTATAATTACTTACATCATATCATATATATAGTAAGATAAATTTAAACCAAAGATTCAGAGACATTAATGAAGAAGGGTTTATTTTTAATATTAAAAGATAATACAGATAATCTCAAATAAGTAGGGAGATCCAGGCGTTCATGGATAAAGGTTCAATATTTAAAGATGTTAATTTTTCTACAGTTAATTCAATGTTATTTCAAGTAAGAATCCAGAATTTATTTTAGATTTGATAATATGATTTAAAACATATCTGGAGCAGAAAAAGACCAAAAATGAGAGTGAAAATTTTGAAGAAGAAATATTGAGGGATATGTCCCATGTAACATCAATATTTATTATCTACCTGTGGCAATTAAGACAGTACAATATTGCCAATGACACAAACGACCAAAAAGAAACCCCAGAAACTGAGTTGCATATCTAGATAATGAATAAAGGGCGTGCTAGTCATTATATATTATTAGACAAACTACTAACTAAATCATGCAAACCAATGTTTTCCATATGGAGAAAAATATAATGTAAAGTTTATATCTCAACCTTACATTATAAACAACAAAAAATTCTAGGTGATTAAAACCTGCATTTGAAAACTTTAAAAAGTAGAATATATTGACCTTAAGTATTGGTGATTCATACACAAAACACAACATTCATAATCATAAAGGAAAATGCTAATAAACTGAAATGTATCAAAATTTGTAACTCTAACCAATTATATACCATAAAAATGGAAAGAAAGGCCCTCCCTGGTGGCGCAGCAGGTTAAAGCACAGCACTGAGAAGCTAAAGCCACTACAGCATGAGTTCGAACCCCGCCTGTCCCGGAGGTGACCACATGCCACGACAGACCTCTCCTGACCTGTCCGCTGCTCTCCTCAGCAGTGTATTTCGTCCATTTGCCTGTTCTGCTCCCCACTCTGTGTTAGGTGAATTCTTTCACCATCCCTGCACCTCTGGCCTGTACCCCAGTTCTGTATGCACAAATAAATAAATCTTTTAAAAAATGGAAAGAAATACTAGACAAGCATATTTGCAGGACATATAACTATTAAAGTGTGATCCTGATAACCATATTATTAAGACCCACATCAAATGATCAGGAAAGACAATCAAATGAAAAATGCATAATGAGATGAATAGGTAATTCTTTCTTTTAAATTATATTAATTTTTTATTGATTCCACATAGTTTACGGCATTGTATATGATTTAGGGATATAAGCTAACACCTCACCACCAAAACACCAAAATTCTCCACCATAGTCCACTGGGTCCCATCCTCCCTTTGCTCCACTCCTCCTACTCTCCTCTGTTTTATCCCCTCCTCCTAACCTCCACCAACTCTATAACTAGATTTCTAATTTGTTTTGTTTCAGTTTTGTCTGTTCCTTTTTTAACTTTCTCTATGTCTATATATATGAATGGAATTATCTGGTATTTGTTGTCTTCCTTCTTATTTTGCCTCACATAATTCTTTCCAGCTACATCCATATTGTCAAGATTTCATCTTGCTTATAGCTGAGTCATACTAGAATGTGTATGTATACCACATCTTACTAATTCATTCCCCTGTCATGTTGTTTCCACAGTTGGCTGTTATAAATAATGCTGCAATAAATACAGGAGCACATGCATCCCTTCGAATTAGTGCGTTTGCAATCTTTGGGTAGATAATCTAGGAATAGAACCATTATATCTATGGTAGACTCATTTTTATATTTTGTGAGGCCTCCGGACTGGCTTTCATAAAGGCTGAACCTGTCTACATTCCACCACCAATGTCAAAGGATTTTTTACTCCACTTCCTTGCCAAAACTTGCTTCTGGTCTTTTGGATGTGGGCCATTTTCATGGTATCATTTTGTGTCCTGGATGACAAATGATGACAAGTATTTTTCCTTATGCTGTTAGCTGTCTACCTGTCTTTTTTTGGAGAAGCGTCTATTTAGCTCTGCTGTGAATTTTTGGTTAAGTATTGTTTTCCTTTTGTTGATCTATACAAGTTCTTGGTAGATTTTGGATATTAGAATTTTTAGATAATTCTTGTTGGATTGAACAGGTAATTCTTAAAAAAGAAAAAACCAATGGCCAAAAACACCCTGAAAGTAGCTGATATATGGACAGATGGTGAAAAACTGAAGTGCTAATCCATTGTAGGTGGATCTATAAGTCAGCAGGATGCCTTAGACACAACCACTGCTGTTTCTAATGGATGTGAAAATGAGCTCATGCTTCAAGCTACAGTTTCACTCCTAGATGTGAACCTCAATAAGCAGGTATTGCCCTTTGAAGACATTTGGAAATGTAGCTGTCACCTGATTCCAAGTTGCAAACTTACCTTCAGTGATACCTTATAAGAAAGCTAGCAATTTTCTTATGAAAATATGAATGCAATGATTTGTTATCATTTAGCAGTATTCCCTTCTGCCTTTGTCATCTCCTTAGTGGGCTATCTCTGATGGACATCACATCTGTTGTAATACTTCTTTAATAACAAAACTTTTCTTTCTCTTAAAATGCAAAGCCACTTTGGCCTTCCCTGATGGCACAACAGGTAAAAGCCAGCACTGTGAGGCTGGCCACAGTCAATTTGGTGTGAGTTGGATCCCTGCCCTATATGTGACCTCCATGGCGTGGCAGACCTCTCCTGTCTTGCCCGCTGCTCCCCTAAGCAGTGTACTTCATCAATCTGCCTGTTCTGCTCCCCACTCTGACTCTGGTGAATCTTCTCACCGCCCCTCCACTTCTGGCCTGTACCCCAGTTCTATATGCATAAATAAATAAATTGAAAAAAAAAAAACTTTAAAAAAGCAAAGCATCTTAAATCCACTAGTAATCAGGAAAATGTAGATTAAAACCACAAGATAATATTACCTACCAAAAAAAAAAATCTTTAAATAAGCAAATCCAACAATACTAACAATACTAAACAATACTCATGGAATAAGTGTACCTTTCACATACTGCTAGTGAATATATAAAAGGATATATCCATTTTGAAAACAATTTGGAATTGTCTAGAAAATAAGAACCCCCTCCTTAGTTATATACGCAAACCCCAGAAACTCTTTTTTGCACACTACACCAAGATACATGTATCCACAAGTTCACAGCAGTACTGTTTACAGCAGCCAAAACTTTGAAGCTACTCAAACTTGTTTCAAGAAGAAAACAGGTAACTGCAGCTCTACAAAAATATGAAGGAAACTCCCAAAATAAACTGTGTAGGGAAAAATTAGTTCTACCCAATTGAAATCGGGCCTTTGCCCTTGCTAGTGAAGTGATGTCCAGATCCTTGGAATGTCCTATCTAATAGGAGTATCTTTGTTCACCTGAGGTCCTAGAGACAAATGGAAATCTAAAAATGACTTATGGTGGGGGTTTGGGGCCATGCAGTACCTACTTTGTCTCCAGAGAGGTTAGAGACCAGCCACATAGGTGGTGAACCATGGAGCCCAATAAAAACTCTGGACATCAGGTTGGGTGAGCCGTCCAGGTTGGTAACATTCCATGCATATTGTCACACATCATTGCTGGGTAAGTGACAATCCACGACTCCATAGAGAATTCTGACCAGAAACCCCATGTTTGGTTAGTTCCTAGACTAAGCATTTCTTCTTTTGACTGACGTTAATCTGTGTGCTTTTCCTAAAATGAATCATCTATGTGAATATAAGAGTGTTCATTGTGTTCTATGACTCTTTCAGTGAATTATGAATGTGGGCATAGTTTAGAAACCCCCATTACTTGCAAAAGGTATCAAATTGAGGCACTTATGTGAACTGTAGCCCCCTCTCCAACTTAGCAATGACATTCAAGAAAACAAACAAGTTACATACCTATTCATATTCAGTATACTACCACTTATAAGTAGCCCCAAACCAACAAGACATTCAATGAAGCCCAATAGGATAAAACATGAGAATAACTCCAAAGTTCTGGACACCAGTTACCTCTTGGGATGGGAAAATGCAGAAACAATAGAAGGCAAACACAGAGGACTTAAGCTATACTATTTTCTTTCTTTGGGGGGAGTGATGGGAATGTGGGTGCTATTCATATTATTCTCTACGTAGCTTCACATTTTAAGATCCTGCATTTAGGGACAAAAGGAGGTAAATAATCCAGAGATGGGAAAATGGTCAGAGACAGAGAAAGAACAAGGAAGGTGACAGAGCAAAACAGCCTTAAAAAAAAAACTGAAGATAGGACACAGTATTCAATAGCGCTGTGAGGAATTGAGGATAATAAGAAGTGATTTGTGGATCTGGCAATTAGACAATTTGATCTTCCAAAGAGCAGTTCCAACAGAGTAGTGAGAGTGAAATCAGATTGTAAGAGATTGAGAAAAGTGTAGAATGTGGTGAAGTTGAAATAATGAGTGTTGATTCTACTGTCTGGATGTTAAGCAATAAAAGAAGGAGATGGAATAGGCACTGTAACTACTTGGAACAACATGTTAAACATAAGAGTTTGTTATGATGAAATATTTGTCACTTAAAATTCATGTATTTAAAACTAGACTTCATATCAATGGCACCAGGAGGTGGAAGGGATTTTGTCATGAGGATGGAGCCTCCTTGAATGGGATTAGTAGTCTCAGGAATGAGAGCCTCCTCCCATTCCACCATGAAAGCCAGAGAAAAAAGACACTGTAAACCAGGAAACCATGCAGCAGGTCTTCAGCAGACACCAAATCTGACAAAGCCTTGATCTAGGAATTCTCATTATTCAAAAATGTGAGAAATAAACTTCTGCTACCACCCGGTCTATGGAATTCTGTGACAGTAGCCTGAACAGATTAAGAGAGTCTTATGGTTTGTTTTTGTTTTAAGGAAGAAAGTGACTAACAAGCCACTGTTAGAGAAGAGAAGTAATAGATTGGAAAGAAAAAAAATGTAATTTCATTGTCATTCTTTAGGAATACTTAAGTCTCTTTACTTGTGTACCTTTTGAGACTATAGTAATTGCAAGAGACTGAAATGTCTTTATCAAGGTGCTAAATTACAAAAAAGTTTCATTTATAAGTTTGGAAATTTGAATGCAGTTTTTCAGTTAATAGATTAAAAAGGAGGGTTGTGTAAATCTCCTTAACCCACACAGAGCAAGCAGTAACCCAAATTACTGTGAATCTACCCTATTCTTTATAGATAATACCTTACTCTGAGCAGTTAACAAAAATAATCATAAGACAAAATTAGGAAAAAGAGATTTAAACTTTTTATCTGGACCTGGTTACATGAACAAAAACAGGGATGGGTTAGGACAATTAAGTTTATATTTTTATTGAGAATCTTCAGGAGAAATGTCAAGTTGCCCTTCAAATCTATTAAAATATGATGGCAACTATTCCTTTTGTGCAAGAGGAGGATGAGATAAAATCTAGATAAGTCAAGGTATCCTACCAAATTTATATTTGTACCCCCTGTTTTCCATAGAAGCTGAAGCCTTCTGTGAGGATGGGGGGATCCAAACCCACTTGAACTCTGTCCATATCTACACAGGGCCAGGGCAGAGGCTGTGAAAGGACCAGCAAAAACCCTTGAAGGGAATTTCTCCTCTGGGATAGCATCTCACTAGGTATGCAGAGAAGTCATAGGGAGGGAGTGTCTGGATGTAGCATAATCCCCGGCGGGTCAGCTACCCCTGTGGGGAGATGGTTGGCAACTGAACGGAGTTGTTTCCTGAAACGCTGTAACAGTCTTGGATTTAAGTGACTCCACGAATACACACTCACTCTCAGTTACCCAGTCACAGTCATACCATAGGACAGGAGTGGCCTCTTCCTTATTGCACTTAAGATGGTTCTGCCCTCCATGCCAATGCTGGCATAGCTCCCAAATGGACTATGATACCTTGAAAGATATCACCATCGTATTCAGCAGTCACCTGATGGAGCTGGCAAAGCCATCGGCAAGTTATTGCAAAGGAGAATAGTGTAGGACTTGTGGGCTCCCCTATATACAGGGAAGCTGGGCAGATAGGTAAGGCAGGTCTTTATGTAGTGGAGGAAAGTATGGAACCAACAAGATTTGGGAATTAATATTAAAATAAGTGCTTTCATATGCAAAAGAAAGTAGAGCTTAGGTTCACTGAGCTATGCATTTGCACTTAAAGAAATAAGAGCTTCCTTTTCCTTGATTCCTATGAACCAGGAGTTGGTCTCATCAATTCTCATTAAGGTCATTTTAAGCTCACAAATGGAAGATTTACCCTTAGCTGCTTTTGCTCAAAAGATCACTCAAAAATTCTTCACAGCAAAATTTCGTTCTTATTCTGTATGGATTCTTAATTCCCATCTTAATTTCACAGTCCTGCCCATCTTTCTCAAATTACTTTCATCTTGCTCTCTTTGATTCTACTACAAACAAATATGTTGCTCAGCTGGTGGGAGTCATCTTTCAGATATGTTTCACTGACCTCCTGATTTCACCCCTCAGCAGGACCTGTGGCCGGTGACCCTAGTTTATGGCCTGATCTGTACCCTGCCAGAGAATGATGAGCTTACATGGCTCAAAACATAACTAATTTAATAGGTTTACTCTAATTCTCCAAATATACAGACGCAAGTCACCAAAACCCAGGGGCAGGGTTTGAGGAAACCACTGGAAAGAAGAAGTTTGTTAGGCCCCAAAAATCAGTGAGGGACGGCGAAGCTGACCTGAGGCTGAAGTGAGTCCTACCAATTCCTCACTTAAAGGTCTGCCTTGTCAATTAAAGAAATGACAGCAAGAGAAATCTCGGGATGAAAGGGAACCCTGAAGTCCAGTATGCAAAGAAAAACAAGCCAGTCTGTCAGCCACAGGTACAGGAAGGAAAAAAAAAAAAAGGAGAAATGGAGAAAAGGGGCTTCCTGACTCCGCCTCAGTGAGAAGGATTGAGAAGGTTAACATTGTCAGAAGAAAGGACAAAAGGTTGTATGAGGAGAGAAGAAAAGAGGGTTAAGCAATGAGGGGGGCAAGCCTAATCAGTGTGACTATTTTTATAAAAGGGGAACAGGCTGTATCAGCTTCATTAATAAACTAACAGGCGGATCCACTCCTTGCATATGGAAATCTCTACAACTGCAGACTTCTGCAGAAAGCAGGACTATCCAGCTTCATGAATTGCACAGTTTCTCACATAAGACATGGTTTAAAAGCTGTTTATGAAAGGTACACAGTTGTACAAAGAAACAGGGCAACAAGATCCTAGGGGCCCCAATGATATCATGGGCTATCTATTGAGAACGGCCTGGTATCACCCCTTATTCCATGGTAGCTTGTCTAGAGTAGTTACCAGAAAACATACATTACCTGATTTAAAATGTGAATTGTTCCTATGTGTACATCATGAACATAAATAATATATTGCTTTGGTCATGAAAAGTCAGCAAATTATCTTTGAATTAAGAAGGAAAAAAATACTACCTGGAACAAATGTCCTTGCTTTCAAACAATTTTTTGTTCATCAGCTGTATGATACCTCATGATATCAAAGGCCTTAGAACCATGGGCAGCATTGCCACACAATGGTCACAGAAGCCATGTCAGGAAGCCTTTGGCACATTAGTGCCATGCCAGTCCCAGTCACTTGCTCTAGATTCCTAGAATCTGTTATTTGATTCACTGCTGAACTTTCTGGCCTTTCTTTTTCAGCAGCTGCCTCTCACTATACACCATATCTGACCACTGTTGACCTTCACTGGAGGACTCCTTACCTCACCCCATCCCAGCCATTGGCCTGCAGCAGCTGCTGCTTGGCTATCTTCTTCCTTCCAGGTTCCCATGACATGACTATGCACCTGACTAGCTATGGATTAGAGGCCTACTAATAAATTATGACATCTATGTTATTTCCAAAATGAATTTTCACCATTCCCTTCACACCCTTTAGGAGTCCCCTATTATACAAGTCAAGCACAAATTCTCATGCCTAAAAGACATAGTGGGCAACATAAGATTTAAAGTACATGGTTAGGGAGACACTAGGATTATGAGGAAGACTCAGAAAACCACACCTCATCTCAAGGGAGTACAATCATAAATCAGCTTGAACCAACTATTACCATGTGGGAATAAAGTAGAGCCCTCCTGGGCCTCCCTGGTGGCACAGTGGTTCAAGTCTCAGCACTAGCAAGCTACTGGCAGCCACTACGGCACATATTGAATCCCCAGCCAGCACAGCGGACCTCCCCTGTCTTGCCTGCTTCTCCCCTTAGCAGTGTATTTCAGTGGATCCACCTGTTCTGTTACCCACTCTGTCTCTGGGGAATCCTTTTACCACCTGTACCTCTGGCCGACACCCTTGCTCTTGTATGCATAAAAATAAATAAATCTTTAAAAAAAAGCACACGAGTCTACCTGATCCAAAACCTTTCATTGATTTTCAAAAATACCAATTTTTTAAATGTTGATAACTAATTTAGCATGTTGAAATTTCTACTGCATGGGTTAATGTGATGAGGGACAAAACAAACATGTCTATGACCCCATCTGTGATATGTGACTTGCCGGTTAATAATAGAAGTGTCAACAGGATATTGATTTATGACTCTGTGATGGACAGCAGTAATCAGAGAAAGATGAGTCTCAGCATGACTCTAACTTCCATCAGATTATGATAAACAGCACACAACAATGCATCCTAGGCAGAAGTTACACAACACTATTCACTTCTCTCCTTCAGATTAGGTAGAAAAAGAGAGGATGAGTCAATAATGAATGTTAGGGGTTCCTCACTCGGACTGTATGAACATGAGATAAATTTTGATGTGGAGGGAACCAGCAATTCCAGAGAAACTAACTTTGTGTCTCAGGACCCTAGAAGTTTCCATGAGTCTCAAACCTTTTGGGAAAGGGATTGCTCAATGTATACATATAATGAGCTGGAGCTTAGTTTTGGTTTTCTAATAATAAAGGCACTTAAAGAGCAAGACACAAATGTGACAGGTAGAGTTAGTTATATGTTACTTCTATAGATTAGTGATGACATGACTTTTCCAGATTATTCCTATCAGCTATGCACTCGATGATATCTGCTCTTCTATTCTATATTCACCCCTTCCCAAGTAGAGTGCTCAGGCAGTCTTGGGTTATATTGATACATTTGCTATACCTCTGATCCTCTTGGCTCTAGGCTGTCAAGTGAGCACGTGGCAGCTGGAGTCCCTAAGTCTGTCCCTCCAAGTACCAGCAGCATTTACCCCAAAGCACCAGACAAGTATGATTAGTGTTGGTATGTGGCAATAAAGAAAATTTTAGATTAAGGTAAAAAGTATGGCTAACACATCTGTCTGCAGGTTCTTTATGGATGGGTTTACCTTGGAGGTGGCCTCACCTCTGTCTTGGATAAGCTGTTCAGATGGTTCCCTCAGAAATGAAGTGCTTGGTTTTCCTAGCTGCTAGGAGTGTTGCAGGCAACAGCTCTCAGCTGAGTTCCTCAGTGAGGCTTATATTCACCTAAAGAGAAATACCAGATTCAAAGTCATGCACTCTTCAAGGACAACCTACAAGCAAAAAACTCTCAATGATGGGGCTCCTTCTCCCCAATTCTTGTGAAGGTTGAAGGGCCACCCTGAGTCCCAGTGCTCTTGTAAGTAAATTTGACGGAGGCACTTCAGTTTCAGTGCAGTGCAATTTAATTTCCCTTTCTGCCTGATACTGCTTTCTTCTCTACCTTCCAGTACTGATTCCAGGAGTACATCCAACATGCATCCTGCATGCAAATCTCAGAATGAGCCTCCAGGAACAAGCCTGTGACAAGCTGTGATTCAGTCTCATATAGAATTCATCCCCTCTGGAAACAAATAGAAACATAACTAAGCATAGCCTTGCCATTTCAGATGAATCTCATTTCAGCTTTCATTTCCTTCATGGGTTACTATTCTTTTTTTTTTTTTTTGTTAAAGATTTATTTATACAGAACTGGGGTACAGGCCAGAGATGCAGAGGATGAGAGGATTCACCAGAGACAGAGTGGGGTACAGAACAGGCAGATCAATGAAGTACACTGCTGAGGGGAGCAGTGGGCGGGTCAGGAGAGGTCTGCCTCGCCATATGGATCTCCTCCGGGGCAGGAGGGGATAGAACTCATGCGGAAGTGGCTTAAGCTTCTTTGTGCCGCTGTGCCACCAGGGAGGGTCCCATAGGTTACTATTCTTAATTCCATCTAAGTCCTTTTTTTTTCATGTAGGTCATCAGGTCTATTTTCACTGTACTGGACTTCCTGAGGCTCAGAAAATGAATTTTTGTAAACCCATACAATTCAACAGCAAAAAAAAAAATAATAATAAAAAAATAAAAGATGGGTGGAAAATCTAAATAGGCATTTCACTGAAAAAAAGACAAGAGTCAACCGATTCATGAAAAGACAGTCTACTGTGCTGATCATTAGGAAACTGTAAATCAAAACCATTGAGATTTCACCTCATGTGAATTAGAATGGCCATAATCAAATAGTCAAGAATTGTTGGCTAGGATGTAGAGCCGAAGAAATCCTTGTGCACTACTGGTGGTAATGTATATCGATGTGGTCACTATGAAAAACAGTACATTCCTCAAAAAATTTTAAAAATAAACCTCCTAGTATATGATACAGGAATCCTTCTGCTGGGTATCTGGAAGTAGAAAATACTAATTTAACAAAATATGCACTCCTGTGCACTATTCACAATAGTCAAGATACAGAAAATGACCCACTGCCTGAAGACAGATGAGTGGGTAAAGATAATGTGATTTTTATATACAATGGAATACTACTCATCCATAAAAAGTGAAATGTTGCCATTTCAGACAACATGGATGGGACTGGAGGGATTTGCTAAGTGACAAGTCAGAGAAAGACAAATACCATATGGTTTCACTCATTTGTGGAATATGAAGGAAAAAGCAACTGAGCAAGCAAAACAAAAATGAAAACAGATCCTTAGTCTCCAGCAACAAAATGGTGGAAATTTTCAGGGGATTAAGGGAAAAGAACTGGACATCTGGTAGTAGTTGTAATGTCATATAAACAGAGTTGCAAACTCTTACCTCATGAAACTCTGTAGCATGTTACCTCAATAAAAAGCAAAGAAAACAATTTTAACAAAGTAAGGAAAAGAAATAAACTCACAAAGGGGATAATAAAATTTCCTATCCCAATACCCCCCATTTCAAGGCAACCATAAGTATCAGATGTTGCTCTCCAAGGGTAGACTCAGGACTGAATTGTCTGTCATATTATCCTAACTTAAATGATAATTACTACAATTATTACATTATTACCATCAATTATATACTTGCCATGCCAGAGCTGCATTCTAAAAAGTTTTTAAGTATTATCTTTAACTTTTCCAATAAATCCACTGAGGAAAGTATTATCAACTTTTTCTATAGACCAGTAAGTTGTAGATATCTAGCTGCATAAAACTAAATCACTTTGGAGCTTAGACTAAATGTAGGACCATTCTCCTGTCACAACCTAATTATGTTCCTCTGCACCAACTCTCTCTAATCTCTATTCTTCCCACTTTCCAGGTCAGAGTTCATTTTCAGTTCAGAGTTGACAACAGTGGCTGGCATGTGATTGATGCATAATTAGTTTGTTTGAATGAGCAAATGAGATCCAATAACATAATCCTGTCAGAGTGGAGTCAAGCAGCAACGATGTCTGCAGATTATCTCTAAATATGTCCTTTTCTTGAGCAAGCATCTGCTACTAGCCCTTACAATGTGTCCTAATTGAAAAAGGAACCCCTTTCTCCCTCTGTTATTTATTGATTGTTATTGAAGCATCACTGTTCTACATAATTGCCAGTGTTTTGACAGAATCGGATTTCCCTCCTCAGGTATCACTGAAGTGCTCCCACCACCAGATCAGTCAAAGACCATGTGGAGAGCCTTCTCAACAGATTTACATCAGAAATTTTTTCTACTGTATGCATATGTTGGAACAAAACACTTTACCTGAATCAGTTCCAAAATAATAATGGCACAGATCCACGGTGTGCATGACGTGGATAATTATCTCTTTAATGTGGGGCTTTGTGTACCTGACAACCTGCAGAGTCATGTGTGGCCACTCTCCTTAGGCTCGGCCAGGTCCAGTTCATGCTTTTGTCTCGTTAGGTGTTGGAGTCAGTTCAATCTTTTTTTCAAACAGCTGGACTCTATTCCACATTTGTTTTAATTCCTCACTCAGCCACCTTTTGTCAACTTTTAGATAATTGCCAAAGTCTCAGAAACTTTTCTAGGTGATAGTCTCCACATTATGCAGGCCCCCCACTCTGTAAGGTTCACACTTTCAAAGAACTCTCTTATCTCTGTATTTTCAAGAGCTGTACAATTTCCTGACATTCTTTTTTGCTTGTTGAAGATAGATTCTCTTAAGAGAATACAATATCTTAAGTACTTTAAAAATACTGTGAATGCCATCGCCTCCCTTTTGAATCAAGTTTCCTTTCTCATCAGTAATCACCCCTCTGACCTGATTTTTACAGCCTCTTTTACTCCCTTTGTCCCAATCAGATGAAACAACTGGCCTGGAAAAGGTCAAATTCAGCACACCAAAATATTATATATTTGTACATTTTCAATGAAAAGAATGGCAAATTGGTAGAAAACATTCCCCAGTCTATCTCAGAGTTTCTTAAAATATCAATAGTCTTTGATCATGGATATCTAGGTGCCAATACATAAATCAACTGAGTATTTTACTTTATATATAGCTCCCCCCCCATAAAAGCAATGGGGAACAAACACACACACACACACACACACACAGGAATGTAATAAACCAGCCTGCTGTTATAAAATGTTATATAGCTGAGGAAATCTAACAGGAGCAAAACTCTGGTTGGCATAACTCCCAAGATACTGAAGTGAACAAGATTTGGGTGTATAAATAGGTCACTGTAAACAAATACCAACTTTACTTTGATAATCAGTTCAGCCTACTCACCATGGCAACTGCACCAAATCTTAACATCCAGGCAGACCTAAGTTGTTCTCACATTTGAGAAGCTATTGAATTTTGTTTGGTTTGTTGCCCTATTTAATATGTTGTATGAAATTTTCAGCTCACCCATCCATCTTTCCCCCCACAGACTTGGGAATCCTTGGGTAAGAACCACATCTTACACATTTTTATTTTCCCAGTGATAAGTATAATGCCTGTCACATCATGAGTGTTCACAATGCTGTGTGGGAGTCAGGTGGATATTGTCATGGACTGAAAGATTGTGTCCCCCATAATCGATATGTTGGAACCTTAGTTCTTGAAGTGATGGCATTTGGAGGTGGGATCTTGAGGTGATGAGAATGCAGCCTCCATAACAGGATTGGTGAAGAGACATGAGCTCTTTCTCCCTCTGTGAGTATACATCAAGAAGGTAGTCACCTGAAAACAGGTGTATCACTGATATTTCCAGGGCAACTTCTTTCCTTCTGACCACATGGATGGATTACATGAACACACTCCTTTAAGTCAATCTTGCATGGCTTTGGCCAATGAATTGACATACATATTTCATAATAGAAGCATTTAAGGTATGGAGTGCCATTCTCCACTTCTCCTACTACAGCAAATATCAACATTGGCATGGTAGCAACATGCCTACTTCACATCTGGAGTTAAGATGATAAGAGAGAAGGAAAGCTTAGAGACCAAGCCATAAGCTATGGAGAACAATGAACTGGGAAATTTTCCTAGGGATCACAATGGAACTCAGTCTAGGAATATTCTCTAGCTCTAAGGGAGGGGACCATCAAACACCAGTGAATTTTCAGAATTGCTCGCCCAGTTACTGCTTCATGACTCCCATTCTTCCACTTGGAGAATGTGAGTATTTATTGAGGTTACCTTGTCCCTATTCTACTAGGAGGACAAAAAGGAGGCACTGATGATTTTTCTTTTTTAGTTCACAATATTTCATGGGTATCTGGAGTGCTATCTTTTGCAGGAAGTATATTCTCAATGTTTATATCTTTCCAAAATTCTGACATTGAAATTCTAACACCCAAGGTCACAGCATTAGAAGGTATAGTCTTCAGGAGGCAATTATATCATGAGATTAAAAAGTAGCTCAAGAAAGCTACTTTGTTCTTCCATCATGTGAGGATACATCAAAAAGATACTATCTGTGAAGCAGAAAATGGGTCTTCACCTCAGAATAAATCTGCCAGCATCTTGACCTTGGACTTCTCAGTGTTTAAATCTGGGCAAATAAGTTTCTGCTGTTTTCTTTTATCCTGCTATTTATATGATACCCAATCTCTGTTGTTTTGTCTGAATACCATGAGCAGAATAAGACATGGTGGGAGAGAGTGGGTTCTACCTGGGAGGAAAAAGAGCAAACCTAATATCAGATAATGGTAGACATTACAAATTCTTCCCAGTATTTCCCTTCTCTGCTCTTAACACTGGAGGAGTGTGCTTCCTCTGGTACAGATACAATGCTTTGCTTTGATCAATGGAATGAGAGCAGAAGAAATGTATTACTTTTGGGTAGATGCATCTATGGCCCAGTGCATGATAATCATGTTTATTTTTCCCATCGTGACAAATCTTGAAATCTCATGTTAAAATAGTTATGTTGTTAAAAAGCCCATCAAGCTGGGCTTCTGGATGTTCATTAATGAGCATTTCCCCTGCCAAATCTGACTTATAGTATCGAGGAAAAAATAATCCTTTGTTATTTTAAAAGTGTGGAGGTTGCATAATCTAAACTGTCCTGATAGTACCTTTAAACTTAGCATTAAGAGAGTCCTGAGATTTAGTTATTCCCCTGCCCAAATTAGAATGCATGAGAGAAGAGTTACATGGACAAGTAGAAAGGAGATGAGACTGAACCTGAACCCTTCATTAAGCAAAATGATCAGCACTGGTCCTTCACACAAAAACAGATGAAATAGAGCCAACAGCATTCGCTGTAATACATAGCCAATTTATGCCAATTTAGGAAGTCACTCATTAGCCAAAAAACACTATCTTCAAAAACAAATGAACAAAAAATTCTTTTGGAAATTCCCAAAGAGGACAACCAAGTATTCTTGCTAAAATACAAATCCCTAGGTCTTGTCCTTAAAATTCACTATCTTAGCAAATTATGCCTTAAAGAAACTTTGTTCTTTCTAGGTATACTATCATATATTTTGACTCTTTTCTAGTGTTATATAACTCCCAGCCCAGTAATCTCACAATCCCTTTAAGTCAATAAATACTTAAGACCATTAAAAATTCCTTAGATGTTAATGCCCAAGCTGATACTAAAATGTGCTTTATAGTCATGGGGTCTTTGAGAAGGCATTGGTGGGCTTGGAATAGGAAGAAACCACAATTGCCACTGTGAAGTCAGTGTTTGTAAAGTTCTTTGATATTATTGTAAAGAATATTAAGCATCAATATGCTCTTAATTTTTTACCATGATACTGGGTATTAGATATCAAAGATGAGGGTTCAACTCTCAAGGAATTCCACATCAACATAAAGTCTATTCTCATTATTTACCATTGTTATACTCTACAAGTCCCCAAATACTAAATTAGTGAACACTGAACCACTGATCCTAGGAAATAAAAGATTAGTTTCCTGTAAATCTCCAGTTACGGTATTCTTATTAGCCAATAAATATAAAAACTTGTTTTACTTGTTTTTGTTTAAAGACAATACATTTAACATATAGTGTTCTGTTTTCTTGTTTTTATTTAAAGACAGCATATTGAATATAGATTGCCAATACATTAACATCGGACTCCTGGTCACCAGTGTTATAATCATTCTTGAACCAAATTCATCTAGCACAGATTTTCTCCATAAGGCACATCAGAACCTTGCACTTAGGAGGAACACCAGAAAGAACTTGACCACTATGCTTGGGGGCCACTTTAAGCAAAAAAATCCCAAAATGCTAAAACTTGGCACCAAACAGATCATGAAATGACCGTTCATAATATGACAGGTGCAACAAGAAGGAGGTGTCACCATGTTTGACTTCAGTGGGACGGCACACGATGGGAGGCTCAGAGTTGGCTTTTGTGGTATGCACAAATAGCCCTCAAAAATACCGCAGTGCTGATTTAGAATCACAGGGACATTTTTAGTGATCAAGGTGCAGACAGGGAATCATGAAGGATGAGAATTAACTGCATGTTCATAAACAAGGTTCAATGCAAATGCAAAGGGAGGAGATTCAGGAATCTGGAGGATGAGGATGGAAGGAGATAAAAATTTTCAGAGACAAACTGCTAAACATGGAGCTTCCATACAACCCAGCAATCTCACTCCTAGGTATCTACCCAAAAGACGCAAAAACAGTGACCCAAAAAGATACCTGCATCCCCATGTTTATTGCTGCTTTATTCACAATTGGAAAGACATGGAAATAACCCAAATCCCCAAAAATGGATGACTGGGTTAAAAAGATGTGGTACAGGCCCTCCCTGGTGGCGCAGCGGGTTAAAGCACAGTACTGAGAATCTGAAGCCACTTCCGCATGAGTTCGATTCCCGCCTGCCGCCTGCCCCGGAGGAGACCACATGGCGAGCCAGACCTCTCCTGACCCGCCCGCTGCTCCCCTCAGCAGTGTACTTCGTAGATCTGCCTGTTCTGCTCCCCACTCTGTCTCTGGTGAAGCCTCTCACCGCCCCTGAGCCTCTGGCCTGTACCCCAGTTCTGTATGCACAAATAAATAATCTTTAAAAAAAAAAAAAAAGATGTGGTACATATACACAATGGAATATTATTCAGCAACCAAAAAAAAAGAAACACATGTCTTTTGCAGAAACATGGAATAGAACTGGAAAAGATCATGCCTGGTGAAATTAGCCAGAAAGAAAAGGAAAAATACCGGATGGCTTCTCTCATAGCAGGAATATAACGGAACAGGTGAGAAAATAATAATGATGAACAGCTATATACCAGAGACATTCTGTGAGGGTAGAGTGGGGAATGGGATCAAATATGGGGGAGAGGGGGGAGGGAAAGTGCACTGGACTATGGTGATGGCACACAGGTGATTTGGTGATGAGAAGCCCAAGGGGATTGCAACTGAGATGGAAAAATGCACAAAAAGATGTAAAAATAAACTATTATAAAAAAAATAAATAAACTATTATATATATAATTATCGAGAGGACTTGTTAAGTGAACAGGAATTTGACCCATAGGGAAAAAAGAGGAGGTATTTGGGAGGAGGGAAATGCATGTGGGAAAGAGATGAGCCTGAACAGACAGGCAGGCAGGCAGTGATCCTGACAGGCCCATATGCCCTGCTAAGGAGGTTAGATTTTATCCTCAGCAAATAGCAGTGAATGATACTCTGGCTAATTGAGTAGACAGTCTCAATTTGCATTTCCCTCCTATTTGCCACAATATTACTCTACCACCAAGTACTAGGAGAGTGGAAGTGATTATTTTCAGAATAGCAAGTGTTTGCTCTATCCCTTTTGTAATGTCTCCTATTTCAAGTTCATTTATTTCCTAAACATTGCCTGAAAGCTTCACATTATGATTTATTCAGTGAATAATTTAACATTTTGGAGATGATGTTTTGGCAATGTTTTGATTAGATCAGAATCCAAAATGAATGAAGAATGATGTAAAAAAATAAAAAATATTTTTAAAATTTTTTTTAAAAAAAGCATCTACGACCTGGAATATGACATATAACAGCATCTAATCTTACATAACTACAGATCACGCAAAGACAGAGTGTCAATGGTGTCAACCACATATCAGTTGTGTGCTTCTGACCAAGCAGGAACCAAGCTTCTAATCAAGGAGGGCATTGCTGAATATGTAGAGAAGATAAATTATAAACCAACGCAAAGTTTAGACAAGTTACCCAGCCGGGTGGAATATGTATTACTACAGGTCCTGAGGTTGTCAGCATTGTTTCAAGTGCCTTAATTCCTTGTGTTGTACTGTAGATCGTAAGCAATATTCCGGCAGACCTGCCTTTTATTCACTGTATGGAACTGCAGGTACCCAAGAGAAAAGAGGTGGTCCTCATCTGCAGTTCAGGCGCCCATCATCCATCAACTCTCATTGCTATAATTCTTTCACTGGCCTTCTATCTCCCCTACATTCACCACACTCCTCTGAGTGATCTTTGTAAAGTTATGAATACCAATACATTGCTCTCCAGCTTGAAAATCTCCAGGCTCTCAACATGGTTTCAAGGTCCAACCTTCTCAGATTTCCTTTAACTAACATTTGCCTTCCAAACCATGACTTGTCCTACCTCAGGGTTTTCACAGAACACTGTTCCCTACCTTCATCACAAATTCCTGCCTTTTTTTTCTGTCTCATCTTAGACATCACCTCTTCCAGAAAGCATTCTCTGGACAGTCCACCTCTCCTTGCCCCAGTGGGGTTCTTTGTATTTTCCCTAACAAAGCACAGAGCTTATCTCTGCTTGTTTACTTGACTATCTTCCCCCCTTAGACTATGATTATAACCAGTGCAGGGACTGTGTCGTATTCTCCCTTGTATTTCATTGCCAACACTACATCCATAAATGTTTGCTGAAAAAAGTAAATGAGCCCAAAGAGAGAAGATCCAGGATGTAGAATCTGAGAAATGGGCATGAATCCCAGTTCCACCAGTTGCTGGTATGTGATCAGTGGTTGTACTTTCCGACACTCAAATCTTTTTTGTAAAATAGGGATGACAAAACACCTTTGTGGAACTGTAGTAATGGTTAATTAAAACATGTAAAAAGACACACTGTAAACATGATTTGTTAAATGCATGTCAATTATTACCTATTAGAAAATATACATTTTTATTGTTCAGAGGGTTAACTTTTTTTCACCACTGACTTCATTTTAAGAGAGTTTAATTTGGTGCTGTGGGTGCAATTTTATCCTTTAAATGAAAATCATTGTACTGTGACTAGATTAGGATATTAGGACTCTCATGAAATGCAGCAGGAAATTGGAAATGTTAAAAAAAAAAAAGGCTAAAGAGAGGGAGGTTGTTGAAATTCTAATCTTAAAGCATTAAACAAAAAATAAATAAACACTAAGAAATATACTATGCAAACATTTGTATTAAATACCCCATTCAATAAAAAGAAATATAGCCTGTATCAACTTTATTTGCTGACACTAAAACAATAAGTTAGAGCCAACCCATCCTCTGTGTGATCAAGTAGAAAAATGGACATTGCAGACATTCCTGGGACATGAAGACAACGGACACTGTACTGTTGAGCTCATTCAGCCACACGGTGCTTTCGGCTCACTGTCCATATACTCTGCACAGCAAGCTTCATGGGCCATAGCTCAGCTTCATTAAGTGACCGAGAGAGCTAATGGACAGTCACACTTAGCTGAAAACTGACACGGGGTATTTTTCACTGGTCGCTTTCAGACCACTTCTGAATCTACTTCTATTTCAATTTCCAGATCAGCAATCATTTTTAAAATTTGAGAAACTGCTGATTTATCAGTACATGACCTACCAGTGAACTTTAATATTAAACAACCAAATTGTCCAAATAAAACAAGGACCTATTCAAACCAATTCCTGATCTCAGACATCAACTGCAATGAAAGCCTTGTCAGCAGGTGGATTTTTCAGGTGGTGTGTTTACTAAACTGCAAAGATAAAATCTGACAGACTAAAACTATTTCCCAAATGCTTCCTCTGAGTCATGATAAGGTGGGCTCAGTTACCTGCCTTTTTATGTCTATCTCTCCAAACCCAGGCTGGGCATCCCTCCCTGTACATTTACCTCCGTGTTCTCAGAAGGGAAACCATCCATCTCTCTTTAAAGCTTACCTTTCCCTATGGGTTCTGTGCTACTATGACAGTGTAGCTATAAGGCAGCAAAAAGATAGTCAATAAAGATGCAATAAATGATTCTGATTCTAGTATAAAACTGCTTCAATAATTGCACTGATCCTTATTTGATGCCTTTGGTATGTTCAAATTTTCCCTACCTTAAAACAAGCAAAAAGTGCACTCAGTCAACTTATTTCAACAAATATTTTAGATAAGTATTTAACATAGATATGTCCCCAAAATTATGATGGCACCACGGGGAAAAAAGAAGACAGAGACTCTCTTTCCTAAAGGACATTCTGGTCAAACCCTGGAAATAAGGCACACACACACACACACACACACACACACACACACACACACTGTGAGATACTGGTTTGAAAGGCCTGACCCTTCTGCAGAACTGTGGAAGGTGCTCACTCCTCCAAGCCTCAGTTCCTCACCTATACAGAGGTGGTGATGGGGCAGACCTCAGGATATTGCTGTGGGATTGAATGCATTAATGAATGCAAAGTGCTTAGTACAGTGTGGCTTAAAGTAAGGGTCAGTTAAATTCAATATATAAAATACAGGAGAAAATCTCATATTCTTATGCTTAAGTAGATGTTCTACAATCCTTTTCTAAAAGTTACTGAATATCATGGAGACCCATTGAAAGATTTTTAAGCAGGAATCTGACATGATACAATTTACATTAAAGTAAAAATATCAGAGGTGGGAAAGGATCAGCGATGGGGGGAGGAAATAGAAAGAACTGGCAGAGGTGGCTTGGTGGAGGATGAGTAGACTATGTGCACATATGGAGGAATAAAAATGGATCTTTCAGACTAGCTCTTGCCTGAGACAGTGTTCTTTCTTCATCTACTGAATGTTTTCCTTTACAAATTACATTTTCAGATCCAAATGGTCTGCTTTGTGTTCTCCTTGTTTATCAATAAGAAGGCTTTTTTCATTGTTTTATTCGGGTTGTTCTTCATCTCCTCCAGCAGCTGTATTTCAATTGTAGTTCATCCTAAATGTCATGCTCAATTCTCTACCTGGGTCTCTAATGTACCTGGTAATTTTCATTTGCCTATTGGCAGAGTTCAGATACAGCTGCTAGAGTGCCTTAAAGAGCAAAGATTGAAAAATGGAGAAGGCACAATGTTCTCCATTCTTCTGGGAGGACTCTATAGCAGCAGACAACCTGTCAATCCCTACCCATTATTTCTTCACCTAGTTTTTCCCATTTGCTCACTCTCTGGGAAAGGAAGGATTTGCTCTTCTTGTTCAGCGACTCTTCAGTTACTTGAGGCTTATGTATATGAAGAATAAGGCATTAGCCATGTTCTTATATCAGCTCTCTCTCTCTCTGAAAGTCTCATACAGAATGTTAGAGCTTTCTAGGAAACACTAACTCCCACATGGCTTAACATATGACAAACTGGAGTTGTTGGGAACAAACTACAACAAGTTCATATTGAAACCATTATCTCCCCTGAATCCTGTGTGCGCATGTACATGAGTGTGAGTTTTATGGTGTCTGTGTGTGTGTGTGTGTGTGTGTGTGTGTGTGTGTGTTAAAATGGCCATCCTTTAACCAACATGTATGCTGACTTGGTATTCTTGGCTGAGATAACTTTCATGTCTACCTGGAACCTGTGAATGTGATATTATTTCAAAATAGGATCACTGAAGATATAATAAATTAAATTAAGATGAGGTTGGATGGGATGAAGATGGACCTTAAGTCCATTAATTAGAGTCTTTATGAGAAGACTGGGGGAAGACAAGAGATACTCACAAAGAGAATAACGTACGAACGGACACAGATATTGGAGTGTTATGTACATAATGCCAAAGAATGCTGACAACCACCAGATGCTACAAGGCAAGGAGTGATTCTTCTCTAGAGCCTTCAGGAGAAGGATGGCCCAGTTGACTCTAATTTTTAAACTTCTGTTTAGTACACACAGTTTGAGGTCATTTTGTCACAGCACCTATAGGAAACGAATACACTGGCTTTCAGGTGCAATATGAACAACTTTGTTGTCTCACTCAGTCTTCATGTAAACCGTATGAATGGTGGTGTAATTGCTATCCCAATTTTATACACAGGTAAACTGAGATGTGAAGAGTTTAAGAGTCTTTCCCAGAGCCAAACTGTAGTAAGGGATGCAGCCTGGACTCAAACCTAAGCAAGGCTAATTTTAACCACTGCTTTCTATAATCACATAGTGCAGAAGGAATTGAAACACCTTACATGTGGCTATAACTAAGGGCAAGCACAGGACAAGCACAGATGGTTATTCGGGTTCATGACTGGTTAACATGAGAGGATCTTCAGTGAGTACCTTTCCATACTAGGGATGGAAGTTGGGATGACCCAGCAGTCCCTTCCCTGTCAAGTGTGAGACACTGAGGGGGAGATTAAACAATGTCTAATGGTGATTACTGTCTGATGACAGCTCTTTGCAGAGAACATTCCTTCTAATATGTTTTTTAATTGGTCCTATTACCAAAATGTTTCTTTTATAATTGTCATTTACTTGACAAAGCTAGAAAAACTAAATTTTGTGGCATAACTGTTGAGACAATGCTGATGCAGGCAACAACCATGCTTATTCCCACAATGCCCTGTGTCTGCTGTTATTGCATCCACTTCACTGTGCTTTTCCGTTTATCTCTGTCCCTTACAGAAAGGTAAGTTCACTGGGGGTCAGGATGTTGCTTTACTCATGGCAATAGCTATGTACAAATGGCTATTGGTTTTATGTCATCTTGTGTTCTTTCATAGTAGCTTCTTTGGAAGATGGCTTATTACCTAAATTAAACCATACACCTTGAATGAAGGAGAATTTTTATTAAGCTGGACTTATTTGCAGTAAGAAACATAAATTGCTTGAGGATGGAGAAGAAGGCACTGGCAGTGGTGATAACAGCAATGATACACTTACAGAGAAAGAACTAAGAAAGCACTAGTATGAATGAGGTAAGAATGATTAGCATAGTGATTAGTATCACTGAAATTAGAGCCTGTATTAGGAAATGAGAAAAGAGCAATGATTCCTTTAATGACCAAGAAAGCAAAGAGCCTATTAACACACATTGCAATGTCAGCAACTCCAGTAAGGTCCCTCTGACTGTAGTAAATGCTTCCTCAATTCCAGTGATGATGAAAATTAAAGTTCTTTAAATTATAAATTTGTTCACTTATAAAGGGTACTTGTAGGAAGAGTACAATAATTCTTATAAACCATGATTTCAATGCCTATGAACTTATCATGTCCTTTGCTAAGATCCTGCATTTTGTGGAGATGAAAGAACATGAGGATTTTGGATGAAAGACAGTAAAGAGACTCAACAGAAGCACAATTGTGTGTGTGCGTGTATTAGTTACACTTATAATTAGTTATATGTAGTATTTTTTTCTGGAGTCTTGCCTTAGAAATGAGGCTAAAGTCTGTAGGACAGTATTTATATACACCTTTAGTACCCAAAAGCTATATTTTATTTACCATTGGAAAGTCTGTTAATTCATTAGAGTTCTTTATCCCAACCTGCACTCTAGACAAAAAAAGGATACAAATACCTTAGTGCTTGACTCGTTGAAAGTGAAGAAGTATTTTATTTCTATAGCACACAATAAAGTTAGGAAGTATGCTTAAATGATTTCTACTTTCATCCCAACTGCTTTTGATCTTATATTAGATTTGCTAGGAGGCCTTTTTTTAGAAAAGCACTTCAAGGACAAACAAGTTCAAATCTGATTATTATTTCTTTTGACAATACTTATTAAAAACTGGAAAGACAGAGGCTCTGTCAATTTCTCATTTTGGTTGACCTTGCCATTTTGTAATGACATCAGCAGGAAAAAGGTATATCTCTGCCAAAGTAATATTATTTTTGCGAAAGGATATGTTAGATTTATTAACTATCTACTGACTCACAATTTTTTTTTATCACAAAACCAAGGAAAAGAAGACAGAATATTATTAGCCAAATACGTCTTCATTTGAAGTCCATTCTGGCATTCTTACTATCAAGAATTCTGAAGGGCAAAGATTTATCTTAAGCTAATAATAATCCTTTTAAGAATACTAGTACTGCAAGTAGTACGAGTGATATGATGTTTTAGTTACATATGATGAAGCTATGTCAAGTTCAGTAATACATATTTTATATTAACTTGACAAGTTTAAATCTCACAAAAATCCCAAGTCTGTCAAATTTCCAAAGCTTGTTTTGTTTTAAACACTGTGTTGCTATGGCCAGTTAGATGTGGGTTGGATCAGAGTCTCTGACAGTTACCACCTCTCGTTATTTATCTAAAAAAGCAAGATAAAAATATAGAAGAGAGCTCTCCCTCGTGGTGCAATGGGTTAAAGCACCACATTATGAAGATCTCCAAAGCCACTGCAGCATGAGTTCAATCCCTGGCCAGGGAGCTGACCCACATGGTATGGCAGACCTCTTCTGACCCACCCGCTGCTACCCTTACCAGTGTACTTTGTCAATTGGCCTGTACCCCACTTCTGTAAGCATAAATAAATAAATCTAAAAAATATAGAGAAAGGAATAAGCAAGGGGTCAGGGAAAAAGAAGTTAAAACTAGCAAGCTAACTATAAATCTGAGACATACAGCAGGGAAGGAGCAAAAGGAGGGAGAAAGGTCAAAACTGAGGTGGAAGAGGAAGAGCACAGGAGACTAGGGTGATGGTTCACTTGTGTTGAGAATTTTATGAGGATTACATGGGGGGGAGAAATCAAACATTGTACAAAAATGATTAATCATGTAAAAAAAATACATTTTAAAAGAAAGAGCAAGACAGAACTTGCAATGTAGCTGTGATGGTTATTTTAATGTACCAACTTGGCTGGTCACAGGTTGCCCAGAAACTTGGTCAACATTGTTCTTAGTGTTTCTACAAAAACCTTCGAAAACGCTGAAGGTCTCAGAGCTTGAAAATCATGCTAAAATGTGAAGCAAGAGTTCGTTTATGGCCTAGTTGCTGAGAACTGGTTGATTATAGAGCTGATGCAACATATATGTGGTATTCTGTGGCTCCAAGAAGGAGAAACCAAAGGTCCCATGCTCCTTAGTACTGGGGAACCTGGGTAAGTTCAAGAAAGTTCTATTATTGGGATTTTGGGTTTTGAAAAATTCCCAACTGCTCCAGGTGATGCAGTGCTAAAATTAAGAAATTTCTCTAGGTAGAGAGCAAATCCAGCACACTATCAGAAAAATTTTGCAAAGATGACACTGAGTGTGTAACTGTCATCTTTGATTAGACCTCAGAAAGATGCAGGCAGGTGCCTCAGAGAAACTGTTATCTTAAAAAATAAGATTTCTAGGCCCTCCATGGTGGCGCAGCAGGTTAAAGCACAGCACAAAGAAGTTTAAGCCACTTCTGCATGAGTTTGATCCCCGCCTGCCCGGGAGGAGATCCACGTGGCGCGGCAGACCTCCCCTGACCGGCCGCTGCTCCCTTCGGCAGTGTACTTCGTCGATCTGCCTGTTCTGCACCCCACTCTGTCTCTGGTGAATCCTCTCACCCTCCGCATCTCTGGCCTGTACCCCAGTTCTGTATGAATAAATAAATCTTTAAAAAAAAAATAAGATTTCTAAAAAGCTTAGGTTGTCTTCTCTATAGTCTCAGCAGAAACTTAAGTAGAGATGAGTGTATCTCAAGTATATTCATGGATGTTCCTTAGTCAAACAGTATTCATAAGAGATCCACAAGTTAAAAAAAAAAAAAAAAACTGACGAAAAACATGATCGGGCTCTCCCGGTGGTGCATCGGGTTAAAGGACAGCAGGATGAAACTATCGTGCATGACTGCACGAGTTGGACTGCTGCCCGAGTTCAATCCCCAGTCAGAGAGGTGACCCACATAGCAAAGTAGACCTCTCCTGACCTGCCTGGTGCTCCCCTCAGCAGTGTACTTCATCAATCTGCCTATTTTAGTCCCCACTCTGTCTCTGCTGAATCCTCTCACACCTTGCACCTCTGGGCCTGTACCACAGTTCTGTATGCATAAATAAATAAATCTTTAAAAAAATGATCAGCTTGAACTGAAAGGAACAAATGTACAAAATGAAAAAAACATGTTTGGGTTCCTAAACTTCAAGCAGGAAGCAGCCTTTAAAAGCCACTCAACTACAAACATTGGATATCCTTCATGACAAAGAAGGGTGAAAACAAGAGACCAAGTTATAGAGACTATAGGTATGGAGAACTATTCCCAGGCCTTTATTACCAATCAAGGAACTACTAACTGGTGCCCTGTAACAGTATGGAATTCCTATGAACCTGTACTTCCTGTATGATCCTGTTTTTAGACTTATTGAATGAATGCACTCATTCTGTTCCTGTCCTACCTATTTTGAGTATTTGTGGGAAAGATAATTTGTCTCTCAGATTTATTGTCCTTCAAATCGAGTCACTCTATTTGAAAAACAGTACTTAAGAATCTATACCAGAGAACCTCATCCACACCTGGAGCTCACAGATGACGTGGCCCTTGATGCTAAGCAATGAGACTTTGTGAACAGTTCTTAGGAGTGACTGAACATATGTTGCAAGTGGGAAGAATATAAATAAAGTTTGGCTGGTGGACTAGCTATGGTAATTTTAAAATATGTCCTCAGATTCTTTAATACTCCTTTTCTAAAAATATAGCACTTGATGAGTTCCCTCCCTTTGTATATATAGGTTGGACTTAGAGACTTACTTTTACTTAATAAAATATGATAGAAGAGAGAGAGTGTGATTTCTACTACATATTGGGGGTGATTTGTTACACAGAAATAGGCAAGGAATTCCCCTCCAAAGTAGTATCTTAATACTATTCTTAAATACTTTCTAATTAAAAATCAGAATATGGCATAATTGAAAACACTATATTTCACCATGACTCGTCTCTCATTTGAGACAACTCACAAATGATACCTTCGCCATAAACTCTTCATTTCTCTACCTTATAATTGGCACCATATCTTTATTGTTGAGAGTTTTTTCTGTATTTGTCTCCCAGACTATTAGGAAGACAAAGAAGTCATTTCAATATGAACATGTTACTTTGCAAATAATAGGTGATTACAATTGTTTATGATCCAAATAAATGAAATCCAGGACAGATATCACACATTTTTATATTTAAATTAATAGCATGTATAGGAGGTATTTCTAAAAAATTGCTTGACTGAACATAATTTATAGCAAAAATGTTCAAAAAAGGAAAGAATGCAGGATAAAAAGGTTTGTTCACTAGGTTAAACCTAGCCCTGAAGCCAGGAGTTGGACTGGTATTTAAAAAAAAAAAAAAAGTGAGCAATTACTGGATCATAAAGTAGATCAATATTTCTAACATTTGAGAAACTTCCACATCAATTTCCATAACAACAAGTATGAATTTCCACCAACCATGTATGAGAATTTCTTTTGACTCCACATCCTCATCAATACCAGTCTTTTTGTTTCTGGTCTTTTTTTTTTATATATATAGGTCATTCTTGCAGGGGTAAAATGGTATCTTATTGTGGGTTTGACTTGCATTTGCCTGATATTAAGTGATGATGAGCATTTTTTCATCTTCATCTTGGTCACCTTTGTGTCTTCTTTGGAGGAGTGCCTATTTAGCTCTTCTGGCCTTTTTGTGGCAGTGTTATCTGTTTTCTTTTTGTTGAGTCATGTGAGGTTTTTTGAAATTTATTTTATTTATATATGAATACAAGAACTGGAGTATAGGCCAGAGGTGTTGGGGGTGGGGACGGTAAGAAGATTCACCAGAGACAGAATGAGGAACAGGAAAGGCAGAGCTACTGTAAAACACTGTGCCATGTGGGTCACCTCCTTGGCTGGGGATTGACCTCATGCTGTAGTGGCTGGCAGTAACCTGACCGCAGTGAGACATTAACCCCTGAGTGGTATGGGTTTTTAGCTCTTCATCAGATATGACAAATATCCTATACCATTCAGTAGAGTGTCTTTTTGTTTTAGTAATAGTTTATTCTACTGTGTAAAAGTTTTTAGTTTGAGGTAGTCCCATGTGCTTACATATTTTTTTTTTTTTGCTCATGCTATTGGTGATGAACCCACAAAGACATCAATGAAACTAATGCTGTAGAGTGTTTGCTTACACAGCCAATTATGAAAACAACTCAATGTCCACAGATAGATTAAGATGTGGCATATATGCAATGGAATTACTCAGCTACTAATTACCCAGCTACCATGGTTGCAACAACATGGATGAAACTGGAAAAGATAATGCAAAGTGAGTAAGTCAGAAGAGAAAGACAAATATCACATGGTTTCACTCATATTGACATGTAGAGAAACAAATCAAAAGGTCTGTCAAAACTAATTCATAACAAAAGCTATAATTCTCTATAGAATTGAGGCACCAGAGGGCCCTCTCTGGTGGTGCAACAGGTTAAAGCACAGTACTACGAAGCTAACCATAGCTGCTTCAGCACAAGTTCAATCCCGGGCCAGGGAGCTGACCCACATGGCACAGCAGACCTTTCCTGTCTTACCTGCTGCACCCCCAGCAGTGTATTTCAGTCAATTCATCTGTTCTGCTCTCCACACTGTCTTTGGTGAATCCTCTTACCACCCCTGTACTTCTGGCCTGTACCCCAGTTCTGTTTGCATAAATTAATAAATGTTTAAAAAAGAAAACAAAACAGAATTAGGCTATCTGAGGGGGAAGCTTAAGAATAAAGGGTGGAAGGTGCCCAACAGACTATAGTGGAGGAATATGGGTGAGTGTAGTGTGGTGACATACATCTGAAAATGTTAATTTATCCTGTACCTCTGAATCACATACAGTGTCGTAAACTAGTGTCAGCTCAAAAAATAAAAATTTAGCAAGAAGTTAAAAATTTCCAGTAAGCACATTTTCCCAAATGTAGAAGGAATGAAGATAACAGGAAACAAGTGAAGTAGCTAGCTAGGAAACAAATGAAATTCAAAGAAAAATAGAACCTTTTTTCCTCTTTACTTCCAATCTTATTGCATTTAAAAGACCTAAGTCATATTTTTCATTTTAGTTTTTTTTTAAAGAAATATAACACAATTTTGAAATGGAAGGTAGAAATTTTTTTCCCTATGGAATGAATTATCTCCTAAGAAATTTAAAGTATAAATAATAATCTCTTAGGTATGAATAGTCACAAGGATTTTTCACATTATCTAATTTATTTTATGCAACAACCTCACAAAGTAGGCATAGTAGTAGTCTCTTGTTTGCAAATAACATAAAGTTCAGAGATGTTAAAGCATTTGCTCAAGGTCACACATTAGGGAAGTGGCAGAACCAATACTTAAATTCAGGTCTTCTGTTTCCAAATTCAGCATTTTCTCACTACATCACAATGAAAAACTGAGTTAAATACATGGGAAAGTCAATTTGGTTTATCAGTGAATGAAGGATCTGCAAGCACAGCAGTATTTCTAAGCAAACCACAGCCATAAAAGCTCCATCTAGAAAAAACTGCCCAATTCCAGAAATATAGACCACATAAAATCATACCTTACCTGAAATTAGAAGGGAAAACTCAACACTGTTGAATGATAGCCCAGTCTCACAGGGTAGTTTCCTTGACTTTATAAAGATCTATATTTTCATTCATCATTATTATGCTGACTCAGTCTCATCTAATAGGTGATGTCTGTGAATAAAAAAAGAAAAAAGTTATTCTCTGAACAAGTTTATTAAAGTTTAAAAACTTTTTCAACTTTTCCCACAACTGAAAATCAACATTTTCAGCACTGATAATCTATTACATTTAGTTGTTTAAAAAAATGGAAAATTACCAAAAAAAAATTATATAAATTGAATATATGACCACCAAGGAAAACTGAAAGGGAATGATTTAAGTGATGTGAGCTAAACTATAAAAGTTGATATCATAAGCTAGGGGGCACAATGGGAATCCCAGAGGAAGGCCTTAAGCGACATTGAAAGCAAATGGTAAGAATGACAAGATTATATGTAAAAGGTAAAAATCAAATGAATCTTGTTTGAGCAGAATGTTGGGAGTTTGGAAAACATAAGATGTTTGGGGATAAGTTAAAAATTTTAGGTAATAATAAGCAATTGTGACTACTTTACCCAAGAAGATACTAAAAACTGTTAGAAGACTTTACTGGCAGTTATCAATAGCATGACTGCACCTTTAGGAATCTCAAGAGTATAGGAATAGAAAGTAGTGGGATGGGCAGGGGAAGCCGTGGGAAAGAAAATGAAAGTCAAAGAAATACAACATTTAAGAGCTAGGGGAGGAAAAGAGTGACCTGTCAGTCACCATCTTAATCATAATCAAATATTACACCACTAACAGCAGGACAGCCTGACACAGTGTATCTATGCAAAGCACAACTCAGTGTCACATAGGAAAAAACTGTCAAAAATGCTACACTGAATCTAATGAAATTGTCAGAAAATTTTAAATCTTAATATGACTAAACAGTTAAATACAGCATGTGGACTGTATTCCACAATTATGAAAATATAAAAGGAAGAGCTGTAGAATTTTCCCATAGCCCAAAATGACAAAAGAAAAAAAAAATTAAGTCAATATATGAATATCTATTGGATGGGTATTTTTATAATGCTGGAAACATCTTCGAACTTGGGAAATATATCTTAGGACTCAAATTCACTTGTGAACTAGATCATCAAATGACTTGAACATGAGTTGGACTTAGAAATCTAGTGCTACAGGTATCCCCTGTTATATGAAAGTAGAATATTCCCATGAAATATTTGGCTTCTCTTATGGGAGGAATTTGGGGACCCTATTAAGGGATGGGGGAAATCTGATCAACACAGGAGTAGGAAAAGCACAAGAGACTATGGTGATGGTGCATGGGCGAATTGGTGGTGGGAACTCCTTGGGAACCATACACGAGATGATATTGTATGAAAATGAAGAACGATGTAAAAAATATATATAGAAAATAAAAAATATCATAAAAATAAAATGAACTCTATTTTGACATAAAACAATGGCATACACAAAAATAGCAGTGGGAAGGAAGTGGACTATGTGATGGCACACAGGTGATCTGGTGATGGGAAGCCCACAGG
>NW_004567109.1:45139766-45143741 GCF_000260355.1 Condylura cristata | reverse complement strand
CCCCACTCTGTCTCTGGTGAAGTCTTTCGCCACCCCTGAGTCTCTGGCCTGTACCCCAGTTCTGTGTGCACAAATAAATAAATCTTTAAAAAAAAAAGCACAGTAGCCTAAGTCAAACTTTCAAAAAGCAGGGATATCTGTATACTTACTTCACGAAAGAAGAAACTAAGTCCCAGTGACCTGCTCAAGATTATGTAATTAACTGCAGTCAAGTTTAAACCCAGGTTTTCTCACTCCCACTCATTCCATTCACTACCAGACACAGATGCCATTTATTAAGTCAAGCCTGTTAACTGGAAAACAGAACTAATTATATATGACATAAGGAAAGAAATGTTACCTTTTGGGATACCTTTCTTAAATGGGGTTTGTTCATTTGCTAAATGGGTATGTGAGGACTGACTGGTACTCTACTCAGTGAGAAGTGTTTTCATTTATTGTTCACTACCTTTTCAATTCTTTAGAATTAAATTAAAAAGACTTTACCCTACCAGTCCAACAATTAAAATCACAACTGATAAACTATAGCAGAAAACATAAAGGAGTCTATCTTGTCCCTCTTAATTATAAAACTGTATGCTGGAACAGGAACAGGACGTACAATAACCTAAAGCCTAAAACTTTTGTAGTCTGGGTCCATTATTGTCTTCCTATCTTTCTTCACAGCTGATATCCAATTATTTTTAATATTGAGAGAATGGTCATTTCTCTTAAGATTATATATCCACAATATGAAAGATTTATCCAAACTTATAGGGAGAAAAAGGCCTATCATGATTAACAAAATCCTCACTTATTTTCCTTTTATTAGGGAGATCACTAGGGATGTGGATATATTTGTTCGTTGTATATTTGTTTCAGTGATAATTTCTTTCACTATGAAGAATTTTTTTAATTAGATGCAGCCCCATTTATTTTTGCCTTTGTTTCCCTAGCCACTATAATGTAGTTCCCAAAGAGACCCTTGATGCCGATGTCTTAGAGTTTTATCTAAGCTTTTTCCATGTATTTTATGGTTTCTGATCTTACACCCTTGTCTTTAATTCATTTTGAATTAATTTTGTGTATGATGTGAGATAGTGTTCTAATATAATTCTTTTGCACATTGCTGTCCAATTTTCTGAACACCATTTGTTGAATATTTTCCTTTCTCCATTGTATGTTCTTAGCTACTTATCAAAAATGAACTATCTATATAAGTATTTGTTTTATTGTGGGCTTTCCATTCTATTCCATTAACCTACGTTTATTTTTATTCCAATACAAAGATGTACACTAAAACGTTATGATACTGGAATAAAAATAGCCATGCAAAATGATGTAATGAAATCAAGGACCCAAGAATTAACCAACCACTATATGAAAAGTTAATCTACATTAAATGAGCCAACATATATATATACAAAGGGCATAATAACATAGAGAAGACTCTTAATAATCAGATTGACAAAATGATATATTCTTTCCCCAGTCACCTCTGTGCCTGCACAAAGTGTCCAGGAGCAAGTAGTTGTGGTGAAAGAGAACTCAAAACCATATTATCCCTTTCATTGACACTGACTTGGTGTTACATTTTATTTTCTTAGGTGGCCACTGTAACATATCAGTCCCATGTGCTCTTTTACACTATGACCTTGACACTTTTCCATCAAGTAATAGGTCTCTATCTTTTCCCTTCAAAGTGGGTAATATTTTTATGACTGCATTAATTCACTAAATACAATTAAAATTTGACTTTAATGCAAAAAAATGGACTCTGCATGCTAAAATCATAAAAATGACATGAACTTAACAACTTGTCCCATCAGTGCACTCATCTTTGGATCACTAAGCTACCAAATAAGAAGACTTAGAATCACTATACTACAAAAAAGTCCAAGTCACAAGGAGAAACCTGGTGTAAGTTAGCCAATCAATAATCAGCATCAAATGCCAGAGGTATTTCCAGATTAACTCTATTCCACAGCCATCAAACACTCTCAGGCTTTAAGTCTTTCCAGATGAGTCCCCTGAAGAGTAGGGGAAAGCCATATCGGTTATATGAATAGCAGAAATTCATCTGCAATAGATTGTGATCTATCTAAATTTCTGATACACAGTATCCAGGAATATAATAAAATATGTTTATGGGTGGTTTGTTATGCAATGGAAAAAAAGAACTAGAACAAATATGAAGCCTGTAACAGAGATTTCCACCCCAAAACCTAAAACATGTGGCACTGGCTTTTGGATCAAGCAAAAGCTGGCCAACTTTGAAGAGTATTAGTGAAAATCTGAAGTACTTCAAAGAGGCTTTTAATGAGTGCTCAAGGAATACTAATAAATTGTTATTGGAATTTGGAGGAAAGGAAATCTTTTTATGGACTGTTTGTAAGCACAGAAAATGGGAAAATACTTAAGGAACTTAATAACACAATTAAAAAGCTTTCCAGGAATATGAAAAGTGTCACCTGAATTCTATGATAAAATATGAAAGGAAAAAAAAATGAACTGAAGAATGAGCTATTAAATGTAAAGGGTTGAGGACTCACTGTGTTTGAAAATAAAACTCTTTCCTTATCATACTTTCAGGATAAGGCAAAATCCAGGACAGAGCTTGTAAGACCTCTCTTAAGACCTCAGAAAGCTGAAATGCCATATCTCATAGAATCTTTCAGACAGAAAAGGGTTTCTGAAGATCTAAAGGGCTTCCAAGAATCTTAGAGGCTTTTTCTATAACCATCTCAGAGGAACCCAAAATAGAGAAGTGTTTATTTCAAAATGACTCAGTTCTACAACTTTTATCTAAAGAAGTGGATTACAAATTGTTATATAAAATGCTCAAAATGTTTTAAAAAGAATTTATCAGATTTGATTTAAAGGTAAAGAGACAGGAGGGAAAAAAGTATTTGAATTACTATGGAGTACTATGAGCAGGGGTAGCCTTGGTTTACTTAGTTGCTAAAACATAATTTTTTTTTTATGAAAAAGAAAGAATGACACAAAAGACAAGAGGACAGTATGCACAACTGTAGGGACACAACAAGAATCACAGAAATCAAAGTCCAGGAAGTGGGAGACTGAGCCTTATTTAAGTAACATTTCCTGGCTGGGTTTCAGAATTGCTATGGACCAGTGACTGTCTTCTGACTCTTTAAAAGGCTCTCCTGGCCCTCCCTGGTGGCGCACGGGTGAAAGCACAGCACTGAGAAGCTAAAGCCACTTCCGCATGAGTTCGATTCCCGCCTGCCCCGGAGGAGACCACATGGCGTGGCAGACCTCTCCTGACCCGCCCGCTGCGACCCTCAGCAGTGTACTTCATCGATCTGCCTGTTCTGCTCCCCACTCTGTCTCTGGTGAAGCCTCTCACCGCCCATGGGCCTCTGACCTGTACCCCAGTTCTGTATGTACAAATAAATAAATCTTTAAAAAAAAAAAAAAAAAAAGGCTCTCCTGTATCTATCCAACCAATATGTGATCAACTGGCAGAGGAAATCGTTTCATAATTTACAAAACAAACCGTACTGAAGAAACCATAGCCAAGGTCCATATACCTGGATCTTTGCAGCAAGATAATTTCAAATTGATAATGTAATAAGGTAAGTCTTGGGGGAATTCTACAGAAGATGACTAGTTGATAGGACATTGGTTTTAAGATTGATTGCTTAACATGTAATTAGAGCAAAGAAAAGATTTATGCAGGGAGCATATAGTCTGTGGGAATCTAAAGAAAAGTTCCCGCCCCATAGCAAAGAAAAACTCTGGAGACTATAGATATTCATTTGGGAAAATGCTGGATGCACATTGCTAATAAGTGTTTCTTTAAAGCCTGATTTTTAAGCAACTTTTCTCCAAGGACTTGACATGGCACTCATTATGTGTTGATTTGATGAGTTTAACTTTTTTTTTTTTTTTTAAGATTTATTTACTTATTCATACAGAACTGGGGTACAGGCCAGAGATGCTGAGGGTGAGAGGATTCACCAGGGATAGAGT
>NW_004567109.1:45122482-45139536 GCF_000260355.1 Condylura cristata | reverse complement strand
GCTTTAACCCGCTGCGCCACCAGGGAGGGCCCTGATGAGTTTAACTTTTAAAATAGCCCGACATGTTGTTCCTTATCGCTGTTATTCCTTTATATATGCATTGCACTAAGTACATATTCCTTATGTATTTAGCATTAAACTAAGTACAATCCATAGGGTTGCTCTGTATTTTATAAAATGATATGTATATAACACAAATAAGTAAAATGAAATTTACTACTAAATGTGTGTGTGACAACGAAGGTCCCTACCCCATTCATTAACTCAAGAACAAAAGCCCAATGTCTGGTACATTTATTCTAGAATTTACTCATATGAAAACTCTCCAAACATATGCAACTAATTTTTTTGTTTTTTTTTCCTTCTATGAATCTAATGTTAACTTGTTTGCTTGACCATCCCATAAAGAACTCAGAGGGTTAGGGGAATTTTACCCCTGTGCTCCAATAGTATCATATAGCTAATACTTGTTTCTCAGGAATTGATAGCAATTAAAATTTTGTTCTAGTGAAAAGTCAAATCTTATTACACTGTCAATTTTTACTCATTTCTATTATAAATTATTTTAACCAATGTCTTTTATCTCCTCTACCTAAATGATCAGATATTAAGATATTAATAATGTTTTACTCCAGTTTTTCTTCAATATTTTTTAGTCAACTGCTCCATTCCCTTCAAATGATTTGTAATGCAAATGAAAGAATCTGAGAAGTCACAAGTTGGATTGTGACCTCTTAAATTAACTTCATTTAAATAGCTCCAACTACAGGAAAGAGCAGACCTTCTTGCATTTGGGGTGAAAGAATCACAATTTGAAATGTCATTTGCCTCAGGCAGACACATCACATTGAGTTGTATTTAAACATAGCTTAAAGCTAGTTTCACACTGAATTATAATAGAAAAGTCATTAAAGTCATCTCTATTCATCTATAGTAGAAAAAGGATTTTAGTATTAGCTAACATAGGAAAAATGGTTCATGTATAAATAACATCCTAAAGGTTTATCTTCATATAATGAGTTTTTCTCTTAAAAATCTAAAACTTTATAAAATTATCCAATAATTGGCATAATTTGGTACAATATCAGTAAATATATGTACTATGTGTGTGCATATACATATATGAATTAATATAAAAAATAGGTAAAATTATTGGAGTAATTATTGGCATCAAGTAAGATTTATAGATAATAGTTATTTAAGGGAGGCTACAGAAAAACTTTGAAGTGTGGAAGTATAAATTGGTTAAAAGTGAAGAAAGTCACTTCAGAAAAAATAGTTTATTATAAAGAGGATCCCTCTTATTTGAGATACTTAGCTAAAGATCTACTTAACATTCAAGGGTAGGCCAGTAAAATGTCTTACCATGAATTCCTTATTGAATATATTTTTCCTTAAATTATTTACTAAATATGTCTTAGTTCAAAAAGGAAGCAAGACTTCAATACAAGAATGTATCAAGTTAAAAATTTTGATTGTAGCTGTTGGGGCAAAAAGGAAATCATCCTCGACTGTTACAGGGCAGGGGAGAGGGGCACCACTGAACCCCCAAACCTGTCTGCTCTAAATAGGTTCTTCCATCTGCCGCATCGAGACAAAACATGTAAGACTTTAATGAAAAGGGACTTCAACACAGTGAGTGTACAATATAGAAGACAAAGAATATAACTTCTAAATCAAATACCTGAAGTTACCCATCCCCTCTTGGGTAAAAGTCCACCCAAAAGGGATTGGCCCAAAGCAAGGCCTGAAAGCCTGCCACTAGACTAAAGCACCTCTGGCCGGGACTCATAGAAAAGGGTCAGAAATGGCCAGACAAATCTGGGAGGAAAAGAGCAAAATCAATATAAACACTGCCATACTCACCTCCCCAAGGGTCTCTCACCCAAATCTCTTTCAACCAGTCCAGGGCCAACATACAAGCACAGTTTCTTCATCAAATGCTCTCTTATCCATGTGGCTTCCTCAGGTCTCCTTCTTGCTTCCTTCTTCCTCAGATTCCTTCTCTTCTCTGCGCTCAGCTTCACCCTCCTTCTGGGTGAAGCAGGGAACTTGGAACTTCCCATTTTCCTAGGAACCACCCTGTTACATACCATTCTGGGTTTTGCTAGGCCTACACATAATTAAAGGAATACCAGAACGACTGATAAGCGAAAACCCCCCCCCCCCAAAAAAAATAGCATGTGTATCACTTAGAAGAGAACCAGAGATCCAGCACAACTTAGTAATTTCACTTACATGGTTTCAGATGCCATTTTAAAACTTAGCAAAGAAGGGCTTCTGAAGAGGAAGAAAGGTAAGGTCAGTTAGGGAAGTGATAAGGGAAAGCTGGGAAGAAAGAGAAGATAACAGGAAATAAAGGTGTCCATACTGTAATAGGGTGGTCCCTAGGAAAAGGGAAGTTCCAGGTTCCCTGCCCCACCCAGAAGGAGGGTGGAGCTGAGCAGAGAAAGGAGAGAAGAGAAGGAATCAGAGGAGAAGAAGGAAGCTGCCATTCACACTGGTCTTTTTTCAAGTTACTTTTTCCTGCCTCAAGGCTTTTATAAAGTGTTTCCTCAGTTTGGAAAAATTGTACCAGAACTCCCTCCCCGCCCAGCAAAAAGGGGAGGTTTCAGGTTCCCTGCCCCACCCAAGGAAGGGTGAAAATGAGTAAGGAGAAGGGGAAGGGAGAGAAGACTAGAGAAAAGAGAAGAAAAGGAGGGAGAAGTCCTGGAGGAGGCACATGAAGCAGACAGGTGAAGAAGCAACACTTGTTTCTCAGCCTCAGGACTTGTACTGGGTACTTGAGGGACATGGAAAGAGACACACTTGAAACACACAGAAGTGAGAGATCCATGAGAAGGTAAATAATGGCAGCCCTTATCTTGATTTTGATTTTGTTCTTTTCCTTCCAGACTTGTCTGGCCTCTTCTTCCTTTTCCCACAAGTCCCCACCAGAAAGTGTCTTGGAATTGTTGCAAGTTATTGGACCTCAACAGGCCATTTTGTGCCAGCTCTGTTTGGCTGGGCATTTACCCATGAGGAGATGGTTAACTCTGGGTGTTTCATATTTTATCTATTTTAAATATTTTATCTATTCTTTCCCTTCTCTTGTATTTGTTTGCACATTCATTGTATTAAAGTTTCTTTCTATTAAAGGTCTTACACACTAGAGTATACTCTGTCTTAATGCAGTGGATGGCAAACCTATGTAGAGCAGCAGGCTTGGGGTCCCAGCGGTACTCCTCACCCCACCCTATAACAGTATCTGTCTCTTTTTCACCTAAATAACAATAATTCTTTATAGAAATAACAATAATTCTTTATATTCAAATCCATCTCATATCTGTATTTAAAAAACATCAACATGGTTAGAGGCACAATCACATTTAGTAGTGAAACAGCAAGAAAAGAGAATGGTATGGAGAGGTTCTATCAGCTGTGCCATCTTCAACTGCCTGGTGGTGGCTACCTGAAGCATTAGTCGGAAATTCTTTTTTATCATTATTATTTTAGTAGTTTCTTTACTTGTATACTTTTGACATCAGATGTAGGCCTCATAGAATTTCCACCACCAACTCACCCATTCCCTGTGGGCTTAGTCCCGTGGGCTCTTCACCCTGTTTTGTATCCTCTCCTTTCCTCTCCCTTGCAGAATGTCCCTAATTTATAGCTTCTTTCTAGCAGTAAACAGCACCATGAACCCATATGAGTATCAAAGAAATCTCCCTAATGAAATAATGCTTACATTGGTGTTACCTAGGTGAAAAGAAGAGGCAGCTATCATTGCAAGATGAGAACACAGCTTGTGAAAAATGCCCTGAAACAAAGAAAAGAAGCTAAAAAAAAATCAGTATGGCTGGAGCATAATAAAGTCCTACCTGGCAAAATAGACATTCCTTTCAAGTCAGGAGAAGGGCAAGGAAATGCACTGGCATCAATGATTTAACAGTGACTTGAAATATCAGGCCAGTCCAATGAATGTTAGGAAACCAAAATGTATAGCAATGCACACTGTCATAATGATTCTTATTTTTCAGATGATCCTGATATACAACTTAAAATGGAAAAGGAGAATAATAAATACTGAAACAGTAAGAGAAACTAGTAAGATATCTGGTAACAAAATAAGTATGCAACCTTCAAGTTTTCCCATAAGCCCATAATAACCAATTAGAAAATACAGTGGAAACAAATTATTCAGAATTGAAACATAAATATAAAAATACACAGTAATATATGGATTATGAAATGTATGAAGACGTTATATGAAGAATATAATGAATTTTTATTGAATATCTAAAAGGGGACTTGAATAAACAAATGGCTATTTCATATTTCTAGACAGAATGATTCAAACTGCAGAAAATTTTATTCTCCCCACATTAATTCATGTATGAAGTGCAATTCCTATCAAATATGAGAGAACCTAACTATAATATAAAAAACAAATGTTAGCAATAAAAAAAAAGAAACTTGAGTTGCTCATTACTGAAAATATCGTAAAGCAGAAAATTGTTTTGTGAAGTACTGACCCCCAAAGACATAAGTAAATAAATCTAATGGATAGCCTAGAAATGTTCAGAGCAGATTTCCTTTCAAATCAGTTTAAGAAATAAAAAGACAGGGCCCTCCCTGGTGGCACAACAGGTTAAAGCACAGCACTATGAATCTATCGCAGCCACTGAAGTATGAGTTCAATCCCCAGCAAGAGAGATAGACCTCTCTTAACCTGCCTGATGCTCCCCTCAGCATTGTATTTCTGCCTGGTCAGTTCCCCACTGTCTCTAGTGAAACCTCACACCCTACCACACCTCTGGCCTGTATCCCAGTTTTGTATGCATAAATAAATAAATCTTTGGGAAGATGAAGAAATAAAAAGACAAATATCCCAACAAGAAAGGAAGGGTACAAATAGGCAATTTAAAAAACAGTACATTCAGAGGCAGCGGGGGAAGATGGCAGCGGCCGTTCTGCAGCAGGCCTAGACTGTGGAGCAGGTTTGCAGAGAGCAGCTACCCAAGAAAGACATTATCAAGTTTCTACATGACCACGGTTCAGATTGATTCAGATTCGTTTCTTGCAGAACATAAATTACTAGAAAACGTTAAAAATGTGGTCAAGACTGCTAACAGGGACCATTTGGTTACAGCCTATAACCATCTTTTTGAAAGTAAGCGTTTCAAGGGTACTGAAAGTATAAGTAAAGTGTCCAAGCAGGTGGAAAAATGTGAAGCTTAATGAAGATACTACCATAGAAACCAAGCCTGAAGAAACTCTGGATGAGGGCCCACCAAAATATACAAAATCCATTCTTAAAAAAGGAGATAAAACCAACTTCCCCAAAAAGGAAGATGCTGTTCATTGCTGGTATACAGGGCTATTTTTGATACTAATATTCAAACCAGTTCAAAGAAGAAGAAAAATGCCAAGCCTTTAAGTTTTAAGGTTGGAATAGGCAAAGTTATCAGAGGATGGGATGAAGCACTCTTGACTATGAGTAAAGGAGAAAAGGCTTGACTGGAAATTCAACCAGATGGGCTATGGAAAGAAAGGACAACCCAATGCTAAAATTCCACCAAATGCAAAACTCATCTTTGAAAGTTAAGATACTAATTAGAGCTGGTTACTATTTTAAGGAGTCAACTAGAATTATTCAAGAAGTTAGAGCTTGTTTACTTGATCCCCAACTTCTAAGAATTGTAATCCCTTATAAATCCCTTAAGTCTAAAATATTTTACTACAGCTGTGCAAAGTACTGGTTAAGGAGAAATGATTTTCCTCTTACTCATGTTATACACTAAAAAGGCTCTAAAAAAATGCATCTAATGTGTTAAAAAAAAAAAGTACATTCAAAATGTTAATAAACATACTCAGGAAAGATTCAGTCTCCTATCACTTGAATTAGTGCCAAAAATATACGATAGGAAATATCAATGTGGTGAAGCTCTTAATGTCCAGAGTTGGTTCAATTTCAATGTGAAAGGAAACTTCACATCTACTGCTAATAGGAGGTCATATTAGTAAAACTGTTTCAAAGATTGTGTAGACAAAATGACAGCTCTCTAAAACATCCACATCTTACTCCCCAGAACTTGTCAGTATGTTACCTTACTTGTCAAAAGGGATTTTACAGGTGTGATTAAGTGTCTTGAGATCGGTGAGATAATCCTGAATTTTCCATATAGGCTCATTGTAATCACAAGGATCCTTCAGAGGAAAGACAGAGTTAGAAGAGACAGTATGTGGTAAGGAAAAGTCAGATGCTATTTTGCTGGTTTTGAAGATGGAGGGAGGAGCCAAAATTTAAAAAAAAAAAAAAAAAAAGCTTGTTTCTAAAAGGTGGTTTCTAGAAACTAAAAAAACAAATAGATCCTCGAATAAGAATACAACCCACCCAAACCCTTGTACATAGGACTTCTGACCTCCAGTTTTTGGTGCTTTCAACCAATATTGTTGTAATTTATTAGAGCAGTAATAGGATATTTACACAAGAACAAGTGGATAACTTTAAAGTTATGTTTTTCCATGATTTAAAAACTACTTCTAGTAACTGATCCTAACAAGTATGTTCATACTAGCATCATGGAGATAGTTAATACTGGGAGCTACTAAGTGTCAAGCAATAAAGGAATTATTAAATATTGTATATTTGTAATAAAAAAAATACAAAAGAGGCCTTCCCTGGTGGCACAGCGGGTTAAAGCACAGCAATGAGAAGATAAAGCCACTTCAGCATGAGTTCGATCACTGCCGGGAGGTGATCCACATGGCGTGGCAGACCTCTCCTGACCCGCCCACTGCTCCCCTCAGCAGTGTACTTCCTCAGTCAGCCTGTTCTGCTCCCCACTCTGCCTCTGGTAAATCCTCTCATGGCCCCACACCTCTGGCCTATACCCCAGCTCTGTATGCATAAATAAATCTTTTTAAAAAAAAAATACAAAAGAGTAGTAACAAATCAGCTTCTGGAAAGTTTTTACAGAAGTGGAAAAACTGTTATGATAGGTATCTTTCTGTTTAAGCTAGTTTATAAACTCCATTACTTCCTGTCTGTCTTGCCCTATCAATAATGACACCATGGGCTAGGAATGAATGCCTGAGCCCTGACTGGGGTCAGTGCTACCTGTGCTGAATACCACAGACAATTCACAACCAAAGCCAATGGTTTGAGTAAGCCCTTGCGGTTCTTATAAAGAGTGCAAGATGTACCTCAGCAACAACCATCAAGGAACTCTGGAAAAAACAGGTTTGTTAACAAATCTTAAAGGAAATATAGCATATTCAAGGGCCACAGGGGTAGGTGACAGAGAGAATGGGAAAAATCTCGGACCTAGTTCTGCCTTTACTGGAGTCAACAGTGGGATGCCTGAGATTTTGTGAACTTATTATTTACTGGTAGATTTAACATACAAGCAGAAATTAAGGCACTGAATGGGAAAAGGCGGGTCACCCAACTGGTCAGTTATCTAGGTCAACCAGGGCATTCTAAAAAGGGATTACCATGGGAAATCATGGCCTGGCTCCTTTTCTAGTCAGTTAGTAGATGTGTCATTCAGCTAATAATATATTTAAAGATTTACTTATTTATCCATACAGAACTGGGGTACAGGCCAGAGGTGGGGGTGGTGGTAAGAGGTTTCACCAGAGACAAAGTGGGGAGTAGAACAGGCAGATGTACTGAAATATACTGCTGAGGGGAGCAGTGGGTGGTCAGGAGAGGTCTGCCATGCCATGTGGGTCACCTCCCTGGCCGGGGATAGAACTCAAGCTGCAGTCATAGTGCTGTAATTCGACCCACTGCACCACCAGGAAGGGCCTAATGATATGTTTACTTGAGGTGGATATCTTTGAAATGGATGCTTCACCATCAAAAGTTTATTAACAGGCACTTACATGACAATCCAAAAAGGGTATTATCAAGTACTTACACTAAATACATACGATATAATACCTATTTTTAAAAAGTTATGTATCTGATTATAATCAAGACATGTACAGTTATCTCTGGATAGCAAAATTACATTTTGATAGACTAATTTTATAATCAGTCAGAGTTAAAAATGTGTAAAATAATCGTACATACCTATCATTTTTCAATATGAGCCTATACAATGTAATTATATTCATAAGTATTCATATCAATTATTACATAGTGTTAGACAACCTCAAGGTATATATGTGCATTTTCCTTCTTGAAAAACAAGCCAAGCCTCCTAGTAATTGGAACTTTGTTAACATCAGCTCCGAATAAAGAAAACCTTCTAGTGACATTTGACTAGTTCTTCCAACTACCCCTGAATTTAATTTCCAATTTTGGGAAATATGTAAGTCATGAAGGTTACCTGAGAACAGCAAATAACCAAGTTTGATAGGTTATTACCTTTAACATTATTAGTTCAATAATTTATCTGGACTTTAATTCTTTTAAAGTACTTATCTGATGAGATGGGGTGGAAGGACACAGATTAAAGTGTAGCAGCTTTGTAAGTGACTTAATTCTATGTTCTTTGAGACTCAAAAGACCTTTTTTTTTTTCACTTCATGCTTGTGTTTTAATAGGTCAGACTAACATCAGTTAAATGAATGTACAGGCATATGTATAATAAAAACATCATGAACTTAAAAGCAAAAGGAGATTAATAAAAAAAGGAATAAAAAATTCTACTACATGCTCTTTTTGACCTATTGGATACTAAAATCCCTCTGTATATGATGGATGATTACACTGAAGAGATCTATTTTAAAATAGAAGAGAATAGTAAAATAATAATTTATATAGTGGGTTAATGCTTTTAAAGGTATTTGAACACTAAAATGTAATTGTGTTACTGACAGAGGAGCACAGGGGCTAATAAAAGGATGTTCTGAATCCCAAAGCAATTCTTTGTTGCTGCCAATATTTTCAAGTTACTCAGTTTCATTGCAAAAAAGATGTACATGGGTAATATTGTCCAAGCTTGTTACAGAAATGTCTTTTTTAAATTATTAATAAATGTCTAACATTTTTTTCTTTTATTATAGGAGCTGGAAGGAAGCAGAGTGTTAGAATGTTAAAAAGGTTGGAGATTTTTATAAAATTCTATCAAATAACATTCTCTATTACACTTTAAAAGGCTGAATTTTAAGGCATATAAAATATCTATAAGTAATGAGAAAACTGTTCATTATACTAGTTAGTGTCTGTTACCATAAGATCTGTACACTTTCATTTTTGATAATGAAAGAATGCAAAAATTATGCAGACAATATAGAGGCTATATCCCTTAGATTTTTCTCTTCTAAATAGCTATTATTTGGTTATTGGTTAAGAACTAGAGTCCATTAATTTCCTATTTGAATTTTCTAAAATGCTGCTTTATTATAAGTACATCAGATAGACAGAGTAAGAGTGATATTAGTAATATAATGGAATAGGAACTAGTACTCTCCTTTCCCCATTGAGACACTAAATTAACAATATGTAGGCCAATTTTTTAATGCTTTGTGAAAAATGAGAAACCAGTTATCATTTTCCTATACCACATACATGCATTAAATCTGTTGCACTAAAACCAGTAGGGAAATTTTTGCCATTTGCCTATAAAGTCTCTTCTCCTGATAGATATTGTAAGGAGGAAACTCCCAACTCCCAGCTTCTCCAGAAAAGGGGAAAAACTGGAGTATGTGTATAACATTATGACTGTTCAGGGTACACCTGAGGACTGGTTTCTATCCAACATGTCTTAAAAGACAAATCTCATTTTACAAAGTCAGCATTATCCTGAAGTGAAAGCCAAAGACAGGAAAACAAAACTACAAGCCAATACATTCCTGATGAATACAGATGCAAAAAGTCTCAACAAAATATAGGTTTCTCTTGATATATCGATATAGAACATTTCAGGGAAAGCTTTGTAAATTCAGTGGTCTAAAGAACCAATTACCACTAATTATATGACAAAATTTTGAGGATTCTTGGACTCAAAAAATAAGTTATCAAATCATACCAAATAACATAAAAACTACAATACACAAACATATAGTAAAAGCAGGAGTACGTGATAAATACCAGTATATAAAATGTAGCTCCTGGGGAAAGAACTTATGTGGTAATGCTATTCTTGCTGGTGGAGATATACATGTCTCTATAAAGCCCCCTGTAAAACAAACACTGAATGCTATTTTCACTTCTGCCTTTTGTCTAAAAGTGAAAAATGCTATTGAATTTCTTTCAATTAGATGCTGTCAGCCTCATAAAACCCAAATAACTAGCCCAAACTTTGGAAAAGCAGGGGGAACCAGCACTTGCACATTGAATACAGTAACACATTTGAAAGTACTATAGGCCATGACCAAGTGGGATTTGGTCACTTGGTCTGCGTTGAATGAATCTTTTAAAAATAAATAAATAAACAAAAGAGAAATGTGATTTATCACATTAACAGGACAGAGTGAAGGAAAGCACATGATAACCACAGTGGAAGAGAAAGTATCTGACAATGTAAAACACTCAAAAGACTCGAGATAGAAGGAGATTATCTCAGCACATTAAAAGTCACATATCACTAATCCACAGTTAATATCATACTCAATGGTAAAAGACTCAAAGCTTTTCTTCTAAGATCAGGAGCAAAACAAGAGTAGCCACTCTGGCACTATTATTCAACATGGTATTATAGTTCAAGCTAGAGTTATTAGGAAGGAAAAAGAAATAAAAGTCACCAAAACAAAAAGAAGCATAATTATCTCTACTCACATTAACATGTCATATGTCGGCAATCCTAAAGATCCCACAAAAAGAATGTTAGTGATAATAAATTCTGTAAGATTGTAGATTAGAAAAATCAATACACAAAAGTTGTATTTCTACATGTTAACAATAAACAATCAAATAAAAAGAAATTGAAAAAACAACTTCATTTACAACATCTCAAAAAAATAAAATATGTATAAACTAGAGGCTGAAGGAAGTGAAAGACTTGTATAATAAAAACTACAAAACAACACTGAAAGAAATTAAAGATGACACAAATAAAAGGACAGAGGTTCGATGTTGATAGATTAGAAGACCTAATATTATTAAAAGTACATTCCACCCAAAGCAATCTACAGAAGAATGCCACCTTTTTACAGAAATACAAAAAAAAAAAATCCTAACATCCAAATGGCATCACAAATTGAGTTTGAACACCCAAAATGATCTTGAGAAAGAACAAATCTAAGGTCTCACATTCCTGACACAGGATGGTACTGACATAAAGATAAGCAGGTAAACAATGGGACACAACAGAGAACTGAGAAATAAACCCACACATCATGCTATGATTGCACAATGGGAAAGGACAGTTTTTTCAATAAATATTGTTTGCAAAGGTCCTCCCTGGTGGCGAAGCGCGTTAGGACGCAGCACTGTAAGCTGGCCACAGCTGCTTCAGTGTGAGTTCCATCCCCAGCCCTGGAAGTGACCCACATGGCGGCAGCAGACCTCTCCTGACCTGCCCACTGCTTCCCTCAGCAGTGAACTTCATTGATCTGCCTGTTCTGCTCCCCACTCTGTCTCTGGAGAAGCCTCTCACCACCCCTGCACCTCTGACCTGTACCCTAGCTCTGTATGAATAAATAAATAAATCTTAAAAGAAAACATTATTTGCAAAACTGGGCATTACCCTGAAAAAAAAAAGAAGGAAATTCTAAGACCTTGATTTTATATCAGACACAAAAGTAAACTCAAATTAAAACTTGAAAACTATAAAATGCCTAAATAAACCTTGAAATCATTGGTCTTGACAATGATCTCTTGGATTTGAAGTTAACATATTGGACAACAAAAGCAAAAAAATGTCACGTGAGACTACAGCAAAATTGAAAGTTTCTACACAGCAAAAGAAACAATCAATGGACTAGGAAAGGCACCTTACTAAATGGAGAAAACTTGTGCTAACGGTGAATATGATAAGGAGCTAATATACAAAATATATGACACTCCTATGAAACAGTAACAAAAATACACCTGATCTAAAAATGGGGCAAAACACTTAGCCATTTTTCTAAATAAAGCATACAAAGAACCAATGGGTATATGAAAAGATGTCCAACATCAATAATTATCAGGGGAAAAGACAAAAGCACAATGAGATGTTACCTGGTGTCTATTAAGATGACCGTTATCAAAAACACAGAAAACAAGTGCTAGCAAAGATGTGGAAAAACTGGAAATCTTGTACAATACTGAGAATGTAAAATGATATAGCCATTATGAAAAACAGACTGGAGGTTTCTTAAAAATTAAAAATAGAGGCCCTCCCTGGTGGCGCAGCAGGTTAAAGCACAGCACTAAGAAGCTAAAGCCACTTCTGCATGAGTTCGATCTCCACCTGCCCCGGAGGTGACCACATGGCATGGCAGACCTCTCGCGACCCACCCGCTGCTCGCCTCAGCAGTGTACTTCGTCGATCTGACTGTTCTGCTCCCCACTCTGTCTCTGGTGAAGCCTCTCACCCTCCACATCTCTGGCCTGTATCCCAGTTCTGAATGAATAAATAAATAAATCTTTAAAAAAAATTAAAAATAGAATTATGTGATCTAGCAATTCCACTTTTCGGAATTACTCCAACAGAATTGAAAACAGGATCACAAAGAAATATTTACACTCAAATAGTCACTACTGCCTTATTCGCAATACCTTAGAGGTGGAAACAACCTAAGTACCATCTGCTAATAATAGGTAAAGAAAATGTTGGCACATCTATACAACTGAATATTACTCAGTTTGAAAAAAGAAGGAAATCCTTCCATATATGGGTGAAACTTCAGGACATTATGCTAAATGATATATCAGTCATGGCAGACAAATACTGCATGATTCCACTTATATGAGATAGCTAAAGTAGTCAAACACCTACAAACAGAAAGTAAAACAGTGCTTGCCTGGACCTGTGGGAAGGGAAGTTGACTGTTGAAAAGGCATAGTTTGTAACCCAAGAAGAAAAAGGTTCTATATATTTGCTGTACAATAATGTGCTATCACTGTCAATACTCAACTTTACTTTTAGAAGTTTGCAAAGAGGGCAGGGTTCATTTTTTATCATCATGAAAAATAAATAAGACAAAAGTGACAGAGGTGGCATTCCATTGCTGAAGGGGGGTGTTAAGAACCTTACTTATATTCTTACTGGGTGCAGAGACATGTAACTTCTACATGGAAAGTGAAATCTGGATTTTAATGATACTTTTGATGATACTTTCTATTAGATATGCACATCTGAAAAAAGACCTGCATAGCTCAAAAATGATAGATAAGAATCTATTAGCACCCCTCAAGTCCTCATAATCCCATAACATCTATTATGGTGACACATTTCATTATAGATTAGAGGGATAAGATATTAGACTTTGGCATTAAAAGTACTAAAAAATTCATATATGCATCTCTATCCTTATGTAAGTGATCAGGCCCATGCAGTGTCACTAGTATTGTAGGAACAAGCTGTTCTTAAAGTCTCGCTTCTGCTGAGGTCATCTAATGCCAAGGTTCACACCCTTGACCTGGAATGGAAGAAGGCAAGTGGAGGAATTCCCACTCTCTGGCCATGTGGCATCAGATGAAAACAAGCCTCACTACTCCAAATCCCTACAGGTTGCCTGTTTTTATTCCTACAATGATACTGTGTAGGGCTGCAGTAAGGATAGTTTTCACACTGGAGTACAGCTTCACCCCTCCATGTCAGCTGCATCAACAAGATCCTGACAGCCCCAGATATGTATAAGGGGTACTTTTGGAAAGCCCCAGGGCACAGAGGCCAGAATCCACATGAGACAGGACATCATGTCTCTCTGTATCAAGCTACAGAAAAATGGATCACAAAATTGAGGTAACATCAGGGTCAAGGTCATGTTCCCTAGCCACCAGAATACCCATTATCTCCAAGAAGTGAGGTTTTGCTGTTTAGTTTGTACAAATTTAAAGACATAATGGATCAATCCAGATGGATGAAGGGATCAAATATATCCTGAATTGCAGCCCTCTGGACAAATGTTAGGCCCTGTACTCATGAGAGCAGAAGAGTTTCCCCTTAGTCATGCAAATAAGAATCCACATTCTTACAAAAAAATTTTAGTTGAAAATTTGAGTGGATTCCAGCATTCCAGAGCCAGAATTATGAGTCTAAATGTTTTAGAACTATTATACATTTAGACTGTAATATAATATATACATGAGAAAATACACTCAGTTCTTTGAGAAAATACACTCAGTTCCTACCCATATCTAAAAGTCAGGAAATTCCTTTTCTCTCAGTTGTTTTTACTATTTATCTTCTTTTAAATAGTAAATCGATATCAGACATCAATTATGAAGCCTGTTAAATGGGCTAAAATAACATTATAAATAGAATTTTTTTCCAAATTAATATTTTATATAATAATGTGGAAACTACTTTCCACATTTTTTTTGAATCAATTAAAAAATCATTATTACCTACTGACATTTATATTACAGTTTTTGAGATCACATAAACAAATTCCTCACCTAAGACTTCTCTGTAGAACCAACTCATCTCCGGTAAAATTGCTGAATAAGTCAGTTTGGTCCTTGACAACTCCTTCTTCGACACTGCTCAGGTGTCCAGTGCTATCGTGTTCTATCCTTTGCACTTTCTGCCATTCTTAAGCCATTACTTTGGGATTTTCCTCATATGCTTCATCATAAGTAAATGTGGTACGCTGGACACAGCTAAATTACAGGATTGGACTCTAATAAAAAAGAATTTACTTAAAGGATTAGTGAGTGATGATGGTTTCAAATGTAACATCTACACTTGAAATTCCATAGCCTAAAGGAACAACTGAGTAGGAATTACAGGCAGTACAGGAGCCTTTATTTTGGCCTACACATAAGACACAGAGGTCACTAATAACATATACCTGTTATTTAATCTTAGTACCTAAAATAACAGTAAGATGTTTATTTGAATCCCAAAAGATTTCAATCATTAGTGCATAAGAAACACTTCTCTTTAAATGAGGGAATTTACTAAGGGAATTTACTACTGATCATTTCCAGTGCTTTAGATTTCTAATGATTTGACTAAAAGCTTTTCTATAAACATGAGATGCATAGCCATAGGTGCATAGTCTAGAGGCTGCAAGGCACTAAACAGAGGACATTGGCTGTGAACCCAGCTTAGGTTCAAATCATTGCTACTCACTAGCTCTAGACCTCCAACAAAGAGTCTAACCAACCTATACCATAGGTCCTTCAGCCATAAAGCAGGTAATAATGAGGGTTGATGATGATGCATGTAAGACAACTGTCTAGCACTAAGTACAGAACACTCAACAGAAGTTAGTTATTATTATTGTTAATCAGATTATTTACTAACTATATTTTTGATGTTTAATATTAGTGGCTATAATTTTGAAGCATTTTTTAAAATAAATAAATATAGCACCAATCTTGAGGCATCAATACATCCTATTATATTTAAATTGAACAAGACTTTTTAAAAAAAATTTATTTTGCTTGCCTATGCATACCAGAACTGGGCATAGGTCAGAAGTATGGCTATGAGATAATTCACAAGAGACAATCACCAGAGACAGAGTGGGAAACAGAACAAGTAGATCTGCTGAAATACACTGCTGAGGGAAGCAGCCAGCAAAACAGGAGAGAACCGCTGAATGGTGGGGTTAGCTCCCTGGTCTGGCTTAGAACTCATGCTGCAGCAGTTGGTGATAGCTCTGTGACTTTAACCCCTGTACCACTAGGGAGGCCCTGAAAATAACCTTTTTTTTTTTTTTTTTTAAAATTTTTATTTATTTGTGCATACAGAACTGGGGTATAGGCCAGAGATGTGGAAGGTGAGAGATTTCACTCTTCACTCTATGTCTAAATAGCTTTACTTTTTTTTTTTTTTTTTTAAAATTTCAGGACTCTGACATTCATCATAAAAAAAAAAATCACTAAAATTTGTCCATGTATGGCCCTCCGTGGTGGCGTGCCGGGTTAAAGCATAGCGCTGAGAAGCTGAAGCCACTTCTGCATGAGTTCGATTCCCGCCTGCCTGGGACATGACCACATGGCTGGCAGACCTCTCCTGGCCCGCCCGCTGCTCCCCTCAGCAGTGTGCTTCGTAGATCTGACTGTTCTGCTCCCCACTCTGTCTCTGGTGAAGCCTCTCGCTTCCCCTGAGCCTCTGGCCTGTACCCCAGTTCTGTAAGAAAAAAAAAATTGTCCATATCAAGATATGTATTTTTATATTCCTTAATAACATTTTTTTACAAGAGCAAAATTAAATGTCCATCTGTTTTTGAGATATAATGGTAGAACTTTTTTTTTTTTCATGGCCCTTATCCAAAAACTATTGATAGTTATAAAAAAATGGAAAGTTAAAGAAAATGGACATTTTTAGAGAACAGGAGAGAGGGGGTAAAAGCCCATCCTGCCTGGGTTCAAATCCTAGCTTTACTATTTACTAGTCATTTACCATCGTAGGGCCAATCATTTAAGCCTCTGTTGCAGCTTCCTTATCTGTGAAAGAGTTGTTCTAAGTATTAAAGTAGTTAATATATACTTAATTCAGTAGGTGGCAAATAGTGAAGGAATAAAGATTTATACAGTCTGGAGGTAAACTATTGATAAGAGCATCATACATAGTAACTAGTATATAAAAATTCATTATTCTACATGGGGGTCTACATGGTCATACAATGGTATCTATGATACATTGTTATAAAAACAAAACAAGTTATGATATTATCCCATTTGGGTTAAAATAACAAAGTATAAAATTTTGTATCTATGTACATAAGCATAAAAATACTTGAAAGTTTATACATTAAGCTTTCATAAGGTTGTCACATTAGGGATTTTCAAAACTCCATGATATTTGATATTTTTACTATATTTATCTATAATTTTATAAAGAACTCAGCAAAAGAAGTTCAATTAAGAAATGTACCTTTTCGGCCCTCCCTGGTGGCGCAGCGGGTTAAAGCGCAGCACTGAAAGTCTGAAGCCACTTCCGCATGAGTTCGATTCCCGCCTGTCGCCTGCCCCGGAGGAGACCACATGGCGAGCCAGACCTCTCCTGGCCCGC
>NW_004567109.1:45120656-45122382 GCF_000260355.1 Condylura cristata | reverse complement strand
TCTCTGGTGAAGCCTCTCACCGCCCCTGAGCCTCTGGCCTGTACCCCAGTTCTGTATGAATAAATAAATAAATCTTTAAAAAAAAAAAAAAAAGAAAAGAAATGTACCTTTTCAGGTGAGGAAAATTAAAAGTAGAAGAAAAAACAAAACTCTTGGATTTTAGAAAACTGATTAAGAGTCATTGAGTTCTCATGCTATCCTAGGAAAAGAGATTTTGAGAATTTAGAGTTTACAAGATTAACTACAACATTAATGAGAAGTATATAATAGTAAGCCCAAAGTTAAAATATAGTTTCCCTTTTCATCTTTCATCATATTGATCTGAATTGCAAAGGGAAAAAGAAAACATTTAAGTACCTTTAAAGCTGTCCACATTTCAGAAGGGACACTGAAGCATCACTTACCTAAACAATGATAAAACACCATAACACATTTTACTTTATGGAGGCAAAGATAACATATCAAGGTTGAAATACCTTTAATTCCCGTAGAGTATCTATTTTGCCTAGTTTATGAAGGATTAATCTCTAAAATTTAAAATTCTAATTTTTATATTAAATGGAAGCTTTTCTGAGAATTAATATAGTACCTCATAGCATACTAACCTATCTCAGCCAGTTTTCTCAGCTATGAAATAGGGGAATATCCTATAAGAATTAAATGAGAACATGCACTGATCATGTAGAACAAGAAAGCAACAACATTTAAAATTTGTACTCTTAGCTATCATCACTTTTTACATGAGAACCTAAAAATACTCATTGTTATTTTTGTCTACTTTATAGACTGCATTTTTTACACTTGATAAATACACATACTAGCTCAATCTGAACTCTTACATAAAAGTTAAAAATACTCAGCTTTCACACAGATCATTATTGTCCAATATGTCTTTCTCAGCGCCACCAGTTGCATTTAACATCCCAAATTTCTAGACCATGCTGATGACAGATGCCCCTCTATTGTGATGTCATCCAGTATGTTATGGTAATATTTCATGATTTTTTCCTGGCTACAGTTTGTAGGGTATTTCCTGTGGAGTCAAGCCTACATATTATCAAAATATGTAACTAAAGGATTACAGTATGACACCTGTGATTTTATTTCTATATCATTGCCTAAAGTAGCAATGAGTAAATCTTCTAAATTATGTCCTAAGACTTCTTGTCCAAGAAGAAATATATTCTGCAGTCTTATTGACAAAATTGTTAAAAGACCATCCTTGCAGTTTTTGGGTCAATGGGGATATCACTGCTATGAACCTAGGATTTACAGAACACTGGCAAAAATCCTGAGGTATGTCGACTTAGATGGGTTTGACATACTACTCACCGATTATATTGCATTTGTGGAAAAATCAGGATACCGTTTTGAACTAAACTTTAATCTTGAATTTACTGAAATATGTGTGAATACAATTCTGTACTGGGTTTTTGCCAGAAAAGGTAATCCAGACTTCGTGGAATTGCTTCTCAGGAAGACAAAGGACTATGCTCAAGACCGAAGTTGTAACCTGGCATTAATATGGAGGTAATAATCTCATGTTTTTATCATAAAAGGAGAAAATTTTTCTTTAGTCAGTTATACCACTACTTTTTTTCTAAAATACATACATACATATATATATGAATAATGAACACTGACTTGTTTCCTGATTGCTTCATTCATTATTTATTCAATAAATTTTATCTGTATATGTCACCTACCAATAAACTGTTAGTAGTTC
>NW_004567109.1:45118863-45120471 GCF_000260355.1 Condylura cristata | reverse complement strand
TGGATCTCCTCCGGGGCAGGCAGTGATCGAACTCATGAGGAAGTGGCTTAATCTTCTTAGTGCAGTGCTTTAGCCCACTGCGCCACCAGGGAGGGCCCAAAGACAGTTGTTTTAAACAATACTGTGAATTCTTCCTTTTGCAAATACTGAGAATATGAATTTACAGCATGTACAGGAAATAACTTTCAAAGTATAAGTTAGAATATATATGTTCACTTAGTAATCTTATTAAAAAGTTTTCTACTTTTATGTTAAACCATGATAAAGAACACTACACATTCTCCATAAATGCATACAATGAAAGTCAAATACCTAATTCAGTCTGTTATAGAATAAAATTTTCACACTGTTTGAACATGTCACTCCAGCTAATGAATAGTAATGAGGTCTTATGAAAATAAAATCTCCAATGTGACCTCTTTGTAGAGTCTAAAATATAGACTGTAAAGTTGCTTAGTTAGCAGTAACTCCAATTTACTCTTTGGTTTTAGGTAACAGTTTGATTAGTTCTAATCAAACAGCAGTGCATTTGTCCTCTGGATTTATCACCTTATTATGTTTGAGGCACTGTACTAGTTACAATTATAGAATCATTCATGCAATAAAAACAAGATGAGCAAGTTAAAGACTGAAACAAAGATTCTGCCTGAAGCAAAGTTGTTTTCTTGATTGTATATCATTGAGTTATTGGAGAAATATGGGATTGCTTTTCTTAATGACTACCCAAGTACATAAACTGATAGTTTTGGTCTGGAATATCAATAAATAACCCCAATAGCAATTTGCTGTTGTTTAGGGACCATTATTTTAATATCTCAGAAATTAGGAGCTTCTAACATTGTCATTAGCTGAGGCAAGTCTCTGTGTATTCCTGGCACACCCACAGTAAAAAAAAAAAAAAAGAAAGAAAGAAAGTCAGAAGAAAGATAAATACCAGATGGTGTCCTTATACGTGGAACATGAATAAATGAAACTAGGGGTCAGATAAAGACAGACTTAAAAACTAACCCATGGTGGTAACAGACACACTGTGGTAACAATGTCTGAAGAGGGAATCCTACACTATTATGGAAACAATGATGTAAGCCAATAAAAAATATTAAAACAAAAAAACTAACCCTTGAAAGCTGATTATTATAGAACCTAAGCATTCTGAGAGGAAATGAATGGAAAGCAGAAAAGAGAAGGGAGCAAGGTGAACTACAGTGGTGGATTATAAGTGATTTGGTGGTGGGTTCACTACAATGATGATGGCTGAGGGGAAGGGAGATCCTGTACTTCCAAAATAGCAACCATAATATGTTAATGTTACATCAATATCAAAAATTAAAAAAAAAGGATAGTTTTTTTTTAATTTAAAAAGTGCAAGAGGAAAATTGAAAGGAAGGAAAATTACAGAAAAAGCAGGACATGATGAAATGTCATTAACAACTCTTTAAGTGACAGTTTAAAAATTAAAAAAAAATTACATGGATGCATTCAAAAGATGAGTTGTTACAGGAAAATTCTACACACCACACCAAATTTAGATCTCTCATATACAGCAAAGGAAGGGAGGCAAAACAGGGAAGGGAGAAATACAAGGGAATATGGTGGTGACTCATGGGT
>NW_004567109.1:45115933-45117293 GCF_000260355.1 Condylura cristata | reverse complement strand
AGGGCCCGGGAATATATGGTTTTTAAGAAAGTTAGCTGTGTTAAATATCAGAGAGAAAATTATTATAGAGAAGTATCTATTGCATTTGGAGGTTAGAAACCACAAAAGAAAGAGTATGAAAAATTTAGAAATAATTAATATAGCTACAAAACTGAGTCATTTTGTGCCTGTCTATATGGAAATATTATGCCCCATTTCATAAGCACATATGACAGGTTTTCAGATAGAGGGTTCAGTTCATTAACCTCACATTTAAAAGTGATTCTTGCTTTGCTTGCCTCACTTCATCCATGTAAGTGCTGCTATAATTAACTGTCAGTACAGATTAAGCAGATTTTGGTTTACAGTAACATGCTCTTTAAACATGAGGATTAATCATATGTCATTTGGGCACAGATCTGACTTTTAAATCTCATCTTAAACCTCTTTGAATTTCAGTTATGTTTTCAACACTTTGGGTCCAAAATAGTGTCTAAAGGTAAAGTCAATGTTAATAGCTAAAAATCAACTAAAATCTCTAAATCTTAACAATATTCACTTGTGGAATTTTCTGTCTCCTAAGTCCCCTGAATTCCTATACTTATAAGATTCTTAACTCAAATATCATGAGAGTGAGAAAGATAAATAAATTAGATTGTCTTTGGAAAATGTGAATGATCACACTTCATTAAAAATCTTGTTAGGCCTCACCTCAAAGCTAACAATAAATTCAAGGAATTTATATATACTTTTTTTTTCCAGAATAATAGTTTCTAAAATGCAATTAACAATTTAGATGTTTACTATGAGGCCAAAAATTGATTTTAGAAATTTAAAGATGCAATAGTGAACTAAGACAAAAATGTATTAACTTTTGTGGACCTAAATTCCAATTTCTCTTTCTCACCAATTTATTTTGAAGATGAGAAAGTGAAAGATTAGTAGTGTTAAGCAAGTTTCCTAGTACAATAAATGTTTCATGGAGGTATGTACAAAGTGAGGTCTGTTAATAAAGACTTCACAAAAAAGGTTTTTTTTTAGATAGGCTTTCCAGAAAACTGCTCTAATACAAAACATGGTATATGGCCAGTTCAGTTAAAGCAATCATCCAGAACACTCATAAATGAAACATTCTTCCCAATCTTCTTCCTGGCGAATAGCAACAAATCCTTCAAGTCTTAGCTCTAAGACAACCTACAGGAAACCACATTCTAGGAAAAGTTAAGTGTCCTTTCTTAGAGCTTCTACAGTAACCACCCATGCATCTCTCATAGCAATTATTCCTTGTATTTATTAAATTGTCTGTTTCCCTTAGTAGACTATAATAATGCATCTTGGGATCAAGGACTATATCTTTCATCATTGCATATCTTTTTTTTTT
>NW_004567109.1:45106779-45115498 GCF_000260355.1 Condylura cristata | reverse complement strand
TCTGCCACACCATGTGGATCAGCTCCCTGGCCAGGATCCAACTTGTGCTGCTGTGGCTTTGGAGTGCTTCACAGTGTGGTGCTTTAACCTGTTGGCCATCAAGGAGAGCCCTCATCACTGCACATGTTTTACTCCATCCACTATAAACAATCAAATGCTACATTAGCTAAAGAATAAAGGAGAAAACAAATACTCAAATGCATGAATAAGCTGACTTACTCAGTATCACAGTCAGAAGGAAAAGACCCTTGAACTGAGAACCCATCAACCTATATCATTTATAGTATCATACCATGTTATCTACCATGTTCATTAAGTATATAGAATCTTCAAGGTCTTGTTCTGAATAAAACTTTCTTGGTTCTGCATAGTTGAGCAAAGTCAATGTTTACAATTTGTACATTGGTCTGCAGAATATAGTAGTATTTTATTAGACCAATCAAGAGAATCCCAGAGACAAGAATAACTGTCAAAGAATCCCAGAGACAAGAATAACTGTCAAAGAATCCCAGAGACAAGAATAACTGTCAAAATTTCCCATTCTCTAGTTCTATAAGCCCAGTGAAAGCATCATAATATAAAATGCCCTATGGCTGGTCCTACTATGTCTATTGCTATAGCAAATATAAATGTTAGTTAAATGAAACAACTGCAAAGACTACATAAAGTTAGAAAAATAAAATCTTCATTTTTGTCACGAGAGGAGAATTTCAAGTCCAGCCAAAAAGTAGCACCCTAAAAAAGACAAGATTTCAGAAAGCTCCCCAAATTTCGCTGAAGAGAACAAAATTCTATCTTTCAGAGAACTGATATGGCTGTCATGATAATCTACATTGCTTGAATATGCAAATACCAATTCTAATTTTATTAAAATTAAAAATTGAATTTAAGTAGTTGTATTTATTCCTTTATCTAAGACAATTCAAGCTTATATATGATATACAGTCAAGAAAAAAATGATTGCATAATTCTCTATTAGTAAAGTAAAATATAAAAATCTTTTCCCCTTTTCCATAGAAGATTTTCCAGAATTATCTCAATTTTAAATCAGTGGTTCTAATGTTTAAAACAGTGGTTCTGGCCCTCCCTGGTGGCGCAGCAGGTTAAAGCACAGCACTAAGAAGCTAAAGCCACTTCCACATGAGTTTGATTCCTGCCTGCCCCGGAGGTGACCACATGGCGTGGCAGACCTCTCCTGACCTGCCCGCTGCTCCCCTCAGCAGCTTGCTTCATCGATCTGCCTGTTCTGCTGCCCACTCTGTCTCTGGTGAAGCCTCTCGCTGCCCCTGAGCCTCTGGCCTGTACCCCAGTTCTGCAGGCACAAATAAATAAATATCTTTAAAACAAAAAAACAGTGGTTTTAACTATGGATTTCTCCAGTGAGAAACAGTATTTCTACTACTAGAAGTAAACATGTTTGGGACACTGTAAATCTATTTGTATTTGTTTTTATAAGTGTAAAAGAGGGTTAAACTGTGTAGTTACTGTGTACACTGTGTAAATTTAGCTTGTTTTACATTCATAGAGTGAGAAACGTTAAAGGTAAAGTTATATTAAAGGTGAGGACACTTAACAATCAAGATAATATTATTATTACTATGAAGACAATATGTTTACCACAGTTCTTAATTCTATAACCATGAGGTTTTTGTATGCTTATTTCACAGAACTTTCACACCAGTATATTGTCCAAGTCCACTAAGCGGCATCACACCTCTACTTTATGTAGCTCAGACAAGACAATCCAGCATCTTAAAAATACTTCTACAATATGGAATCTTAGAAAGAGAAAAGAAACCTATCAACATTGTGCTAACAATATTACTCTACCCTTCAAGAGTGAGAATAATGGTTGATCATGAATTGGTAGACATCCAGGAAGATGCCAAAACTTGTTTAGTGCTATGTTCCAGAGTACTTTCTGTAATTTCAATCAGAGATATAGAGGTAAGAAAAATATTATTGCATGGTTTGGGGCTTAAATATTGGACAATTTTTAGAAAAAATATGAGGTAAGAACAGTTCTTTGAGTAAAGGCAAAATAAAATCTTAATCTCAAATATTAGTCCTTTCATATTTTCATGTGTTCTAAATATGAAAGAATTTTAATTTAAATATGTAGTTTATTTTAGTAGTTACTAAGGAAATGCATTATAGTCAAATTACCTGTATTTATTGTACTAGACATTAAAATGTTAACACTTTCTCAATAGAATTATTTGAGTTACAATTCTTTCCAAAAATAAAAGTCACATACCAAGAAATAGATTTTTTTCTGTTCAAATTTCTAAACAATTTTAAGTTTAAAAATATACAGGCTTAATACTAGTTAACTGAAAATTTCTATCCCTCCCAAATACAGAGGATTTCTTTATAAGCTTTTTGTAATAAACCAAGAACAAACATAAAAGATCAACCATATGGAGGTTATATGCATCCATGCAAAACTGAACGGCAAGTCTCAGCATCAAATTATGTCTATTACTAGCAAGAAATAATATGATATAAAGGGAAGAAGTTTCCCTATAAACTAGTCAAATTACCAAGGAATCTAGCAATTCCCCTTATATTTAAATGTATGACTTCAGAAATAAATTCCCAGGAGATACAACACCTATAAACCGACCATACCTGGACAACTGTAAAGAAAGTAAATCAACCAAATTGTTTGATAACCATTTTTTAAAACAAACAAAAAAAAATTGCATCTTCAGCACAATTATTATAGTATATATTAATACCATGTCCATGAATTCTTGAGCTACAATCACAACAAAAGTGTACCAGGATTGAAGCACTCAAAATCATCTAAATGGCAAGGAATTTAAGCTAGGTCCCTACTAACTGAAGTTTAATAAGCAAAAGTATCATTAAGTAAGGTCAAAGGTGACTTAAAAATTTCAAATGTCCCTTCTTTGCATTCCACACTGCCCAGTAGTTTCCACACTCTTAGCACATATATTTTACTGTAGATATATATTTAATTTCTTTACACATGAATAATGGTTCTGTGAGTACAAGATAGTCTATTAGACAGACCCTAGAAATTAACCCCAGACCAAACTCAGTGTTAAGTATATACTAAAAACCCTTTTAGTAGCTTCTTACTGAATAAATAATGAAAAAATATTTATCTTTAAGCATAATGTAGTCTGCAGAATATAGATTTTTCTACAGAATGGAGAAATATCTCTGTAAAACATCAAAGTCTTTTACTCCTTAATAACCTAATAATATTTGTTTTCTAGATTTAAATCTTTAATAAAAGGAAACCATAAGTAAAACTAAAAGTTTTTCATGTGGACTGGTTTCCTATCATACCTTCTTGTACTCAGCAGTATGCTATTTTGCTCTACAATGGCTGAGTCTGCTCAGAAACCATTGGGATTTATGTTGTCTGTATACAATCCCTGACCAATTGAATCAGAATTTTGGGGGCATTATATTTTCTTTAAAGTCCCCTAGAAAACTCTAGTGTGCAGTAATTTCTATAGCACTACTCTAAAAGGAGAAGCTGATAAAACATAATTTCAGCTGATTTGTCTGACATCAAAAACATATATTCATAAGTGTAAAAACATATTTTGTGCCCTTAGACATACTGTTTGAACTTCATCATTTTAAAAATAAACTGAAATAAAAATACTTAGCTCTGTGAAATGTTTTGGAAGAATATTACAAGGGTTACATAAATTAAAGAAATGTTTTTTCTGAATTCAAAATAAAGAAATATTAATAATTTGGACTAATCCAATGATAAATATTACAAAATTAAAATGTTTTCCTTTTCTTCAGATGCAGCTAAGTTTAGGAAGACGTCCAATTATTTCAAATTGGTTGGATTATATTCCTTCAACAAGATACAAAGACCCATGTGAACTCTTACATCTTTGCAGAATAACCATCAGGGCTCAATTACTGGCGAACAATATGCTCCCAAATGGAATATTTTCACTTCTTATTCCTGTTCGTCTACAGAACTACTTGAATTTAGAAAACTAATACACATCTTTTCCCTGATTTCTTTAAGGATACTTACCATTGTATGCCTTAGAAGTTAATAAAGTATTAACTTCATGAAAATTTTATTGCATTGAATAATCCATTAGAAAATATATTTCACATACATCATAAATGAATCATTTTAATCAACATCGGGCTCTATTCATTACCATTCTATAAGATGGAATAAATCACACCATTTAAAAGTTTTTAGATTTATCCTTTTATCTGTTCTTAAGACTTTTGGCCACAGAACATACTTGTTACTTGCAGAAATTTTGGTCACATTAGTGTTAAACACTATTTTATATTGTGTATTCATATTTACAAATACTTAACTGAGTTCTGCAAATCAAACATTGTGCTTGGCAATAGGGAATAATCAAGGAAATTAAGATGTGTTCCTTTCCTCCAGAATTATTTGTAATTCTGTAGTCACCTGGTCACAAATAATACAAAGTGAAGAATTAGTCTACTAATGGTAGGAGACAAGAGTAAGATGACATGAATACATTAAATTTAGGAATAACTAGCCTTATGTAACAATAAGAAATTTTGGTATGCAGCACCTCTAAATACTAATCAGGTAGTTGTTTTTTTTGTAATTCAGATAAAGTGACATATAGCATTATATTAGTTTCAGGTGTACAACATGATTATATATACATATATGTATACATGTACATGTATATATATAACAAAGTTATCACTAACGTTAGCATCCATTATCACACAAAAGTTAAGATCTACTCTCTTAGCAATATGTTATTAATATGTAATTAATGTTATAATAACCACACATGTTAATATGTTATTAACCACAATGTATATTACATTCCAGGACTTATTTATTGTATAAATGGTAGTTTATGCCTTTGATCACCTTAACCTATTTTGCCTATCCCCAAATTATATGAACTTTGATAGAAAGAACCAATCTTGATTCAACATTACATCAAAATAAAAATATTATCCACTAAATCATAATGTAAAGAATAATATACTTGCTCTTTGTTTACAAAGAGATGTTATCACTAAAAAAATAAAATTTATTTTGCAACATATTTTACGCTCTTTTCATTTTGTGTATCTAGGGTGTGAGGTCATAGTGTTGCAATATAGAGATGAGAAATGGGAGACAATTCTCCATACATCTCTCATGTTTCTGAACATCTTTTTTAACTGGCAGTCTTATTCTTGCCTACTTTTTAAAAAAACAGTTGTATAGTGAGCAACTTCGGAAGGCAGAGATAGTGTCACCCTTTAAGTAGAGGGAGAATTTCTCAATGTCTAGTATATAAAGGTAATGCTTTCCTCCAGAAAAAAGTCAATAGCTTTGCTTTGTTCATCATGAAAGACTGGAATTTCACAAGCTTGAGGTTCCTTACTTGTAACACAAATCTGCTATATATACATCTACATGAATCACTCCATGTCCTAGGCATGTGGTACATCAAACCACCACTAACATGAAGCTCATGCTGCATGCTGTGTGATTAGTGATAAAGTCCCTTTTTCCTGATCCAGCAGTCTTTTGTCTTCTGATAGTAAAGATGAAATTATAGTAAACTAACCTGCTAGTTTGGAAGTAGGGTAAAAATCTCAGAACCTTCACGTTTCTTGATAAAGAGAGACACTTTTATTTCTGAAGTACTAATGAGATTATAGGAATGAATAACAGAAATGCTGAGTTACACATTTAAACTAGATTCAATTATAATTAAGCATAATTTAAGCTCATAAGTACATAGGAAGTTCAAACTACATAAATACAACATTTGGATTTTTCATTTACTAGAAACATATGATAGTTATATAGTCTAATTGAAAATGTGTTCAAGTAAAAATAAATTTTATTTCTTGTGTACGTTTTGTGGTTTCAGGTCTTACATCTAAGTTTTTAATCCTTTTTTGAATTAGTTTTGTAAATGGTGTGACAGTAGTCTATTTTCATTCTTTTGCAGTTTTCCCAACACCATTTGTTAAAAAGACTTCGGTATCCATTTTATGCTCTTGACTCCATTGTCATAAATCAACTGTCCATATATGTGTAGGTTTATTTCTGGACTCAGTTCTACCCCATAATCTGGGTGTCTGTTTTTACTCTAAGACCATTCTGACTTGATTACCAAGACTATGTACTATAATTTAAAGTTGAAGAGTGTTATAGCTCCATTTTTCATTTTTCTCAAGATTGCTTTGGCTATTCAGGGTGATTCCGAACAAATTTTAGTAATGTTGTTCCATTTCTTTGAAGAACGTCCTTGGAGTCTTGAATGGGATTACACGGCTTTTCATTGTACTTTGGGTAAGCTGGTCATTTTAACAATGTTAATTCTTCTAACCCAAGTGCACAAACTATTTCTCCATAACTTTTTATCTTCCATGTCATTAATAATGTCTTATAGATTTAACCCCCCTGTATTAAATTTATTCTTAGGTATTTTTATGCAATTATAAATAGAACTGTATGCCTTGATTTGTTTCTCTTCTCATTTATTGTAATGAAGAAACATTAACAGATTTTTGTAGATTGATATTTTTTAGCCTGCTTACTAATTGTTTTTAACAGCTTTGGGAGTCTTTAGGGTTTTCAATGCTTATTATCATGTCATCTGCAAATAATGATAGTTCTACTACTTTTTCACAATTTGGATTCCTTTTGTTCCTTAGTCTTGCCTAATTGCTCTGGTTAGGACTTTCAATACAATATTGAATAATAGTGTTGAACGCTGTCCTTACATTGTACCTGATTTTGAAGGAAAAGCTTTCAATTTTTCATCATTTGAGTATGGTATTAGCTATGAGTTTGTCATATATGACTTTATTTTGTTGAGGTATGTTCCTTATATCCCCATTTTATTAATTTTTTTAACATTTTGCAAGTTCGGAATTATTATTAAAAAAGAAAAAAAACAGACAACTGAATAGATGCAAAAGAGCAGAGAGCTGCTGCTGCTGCTTTGCAAAGAGAAACGGTTTGTGAAAAGAAACACCTGCACAGTCACAGGCAGGGAAGAGAATTGTTTATTGAGTTTTATCACAAAAAGTTACTGAATCCTATCAAGTGCTTTCTCTGCATCGAATGGCACATTCATATAATTTTTATTTGCTTATGTCGAACCACCCTTGCACCCCTGGAATATATCTCAATTGGTCATTATGTATGATTCTGGTAGTGTACTAGTTATTTTCCATATGGCTGTCTATATGTTCAATTTGCTAAGATTTTACTGAAATTTTTACATATTTGTTCATCTAGAATTTTGGTCTACAGTTTCCTATTTTGTGATTTTTTTGTCTGCTACTGGAATCAGAGTTATCACTGACCTCATAAAATGCTTGGAAATATTCCTTCTTCATGAAATGTTTTGGAATAGCTTGAGGAGGAAAGGTAGAAAGCCTTCTTTGAAGGTTTGAGCTAACTCACTAGTGAAGATATCTAATTCTGTGCTTTGGTTTTTGAGTGGCTTTGATTATAGTTTCAACTCCCTTGCTTGTGATTATTCTGTTCAGGTTTTTCTATTCCTTTCTGATTCAATCTTGGAAGCTTGTATAATCCTAGGATTTGTCCTAACTCTTTTTTGGAGGGAAATTTAAAATCATAACACTTCTTTACTAAAAAACTGAATGAGTCACTAAATGTACTTACTCAGTCACTAATTCTCTTTAATATCATTTAAAATGAATGTCCCCTCTCCATTCTCTTCTCTCACCAACCCTCACAAATACATCTGTTTTATTCTCACTGTTTCTACCTTTAAATATAAAACCCTCTACTGAAAGAATTTCTTAAAACTATCTGGTCTCTTTGACTCCACTTTCAACCACCCATCCCCCAAATATTTATTCTACTACCTCACTGATCTTACTAAAGTAGTAAGATCATGTTAAACCTCTTTTTCAATCCACCACCATGTGTCTCCTACACTTCAACAACAAACCAGTCTTAAAACTCTTCAATGCTCTACAGAGATACTGATATAAAACACCAAGTTTCATCTCTTTCTCACCCTCTCATGCATTCTATCTCCCAGCTAAAGTGTCTTTCACATCTTCACTTTTACATATGCTCATCCTTCTATATAATTGTTTTTCTTTTCCTGCATATCTAACAACACTTTATTATCTTTTTTTGTGGCTCTTCATATCATGTTCCTCTATTATTGGACTAATCAAATTCAACCATGGTACATGTGGGTTTTCCTTTTTACCATACCTGAAAGGTCTACTTTAAGAGCACACATCTTGTGTACTCCTTGCACCTGCATATTGCCTATTCTATAGCAGATATTATTGAATTAGAGGTGTTCTTTTGTAAATTCTTAAGAATTAGGCATGCCCTAAAATTTTTGCATAAAGGGAGCTATTTTAAAATATACTACTAAATATGACTAAAATTTAGCTTTAAAATAATTTAGAGAAAGGGCCCTCCTTGGTGACACAAGGAGTTAAAGCACAGCACTATGAAGCTATCCACAGCTACTGCAGCATGAGTTCAATACCTGGCCAGGGAGGTGACCCACATGGCACAGCAGGGCTCTCTTGCCCCTCCCACTGTCCCCTCAGCAGTGTATTTCAGTCAATCCACCTGTTCTGTTTCACACTCTGTCTCTGGAATCCTCTCACCTCCCACACCTCTGGCTTGGACCTCAGTTCTTATATATTAAATCTTTAATAAAAATAAAAGGTAATTTAGGAAAAAGGAAAAAAATCA
>NW_004567109.1:45104567-45105559 GCF_000260355.1 Condylura cristata | reverse complement strand
TTTTGAGGTGGAAATTTAAGACGTTTGTGAAAATATCATGGGTTTTTATCTTAAAAGGATGGATTATGAGATAAGGCAGAGAAGAGGTACTGACAAATAGAGCAAATAGACCTTAAAATTAAAGAATGGTTTGTCTCCCTTCTATTCACCTCTATTCTATAATACCATGACATAATAATTACATCTTCATTTGATTTTCTTTTGGATATGTTTCTGCTACACACAAAAATGATTTAAGAAAAAAGTAATTTAATTTTACGATAATATAAATCTATTTTTTATTTCAATGTTTTAAATCTAAAATGAAAGGGATTAATCAGTTTGCTGCAGGTTTTACATCAGAAGTGCTAAATGATAAAAAATTTCTTAGAAGTCTAGTGAAATTTAACACTGGGTCAAATCTAGAGGGAAGGTAATACATTTGAGATGATAGTCAGTGTATTTAACGCTTTGCACCTGTCACTGCTTGCCTGATTTTTTTTTTCCCCACTGCTTGCTTCCCATCTGCATTTTATTGTTTTGCCAATTTTCACCCCTGACCTCCCAATCTGCTATGCTCTTTTCCTCTTCAGTGCCTTCTAGAAATTTACCACAAGCCTAAATTATCTAACTGCTTTTAAAAATGACCACACAAAATACAATTAAGTTACTGTGAACTAAAATGTGGTTAGTAGTAAAATTTAAATACTGTGGTATCTCTTAAACATGAAAATAGGGTTTATAAATAATCTAACAAGATACTTACTATACATCAAGTGTAAATACTAACACTAATTCATATTTAATTTTCCAAAGTGTATGGATATAATTCAAATGATACTTTAATATATATGAATACTAATTAGTACTTAGAATGCTAAGAAAGTTAAACCAAAAAAATTAAATTTTGTAAAATACAATGTGCATATGTTAACCAAAAATAGAGCCCTATGCAGTCAGTGAAAAAAAATTTTGGCCAAATACTACATTTTAGAGAATGTATGCTTTAGTTT
>NW_004567109.1:45101112-45103672 GCF_000260355.1 Condylura cristata | reverse complement strand
CTTTAAAAAAAAAAAAAAAAAAGGGAGGGGGCCAAAAATGAAAACTTGGAATAGAGAGATATCCATGATTAGAAAATGGAACACCCAAGTACCTGGAAAATTGAAAGAGTAAATAATGACTCATTTTTCCAGAAGTGCACCTGTATCACAAAATATCTGTGTGTTTTCACTTATTAGAACCATATTGAGTGTCAAAAAACAAAACCCTAAAAATTCCCAATATTGGCCCTCCCTGGTGGCACAATGGGTTAGAAGACAGCACTGCAAGCTGGCTGCAGCCGCTTCAGTGAGAGTTCAATCCCCTGCCCCAGAGGAGATCCGCATGTGGCAGACCTCTCCTGTCTCACCGAGTGCTCACCTCAGCAGTGCAGTTATGCTCCCTGCTCTGTCTCTAGTAAATACTCTTACTGCCCCTGCAACTCTGGCCTGTACCCCAGTTCTGTATGCATAAATAATAAACTTTTTAAATATCCCAATATTGTTTTAAAGAAGTTCAGAAGCCTCTGAAAACTTGAGAGCATTGGGATTTGGTGATATTAATTTCAGAAATTATTGAGGATATTATTGCTTTAGAACAAAGTATAGTAGAAAAAGAAAAGTTTCCAGCCTTGAGAAGAAAGTTTTTAAAGCTTAGGTATTTATATTTTAAATTATAACTTGTAAGTATAAACAAGACTTATTAACATAAGTTTTCATAAATGAGAAAAAAGATAAATTATGTTGACTTTTTCTAACATAAACATGAGTCTGTTTACTATTTCTCATCTTTTAAGTTATAATAAATAGTTTTCTTATATAAAATACATAGATGACAATTCTCAATAATTGGTTAATATAATTTTCAATTAAAATTAGCAAATATTATTTTCTTTTACTCTCAAGAAAAATAAATTCCAGGTTCCTCATATTAAGGTATGTTATTTCATTAGTACAAGATGTGAATTGTTATTCTTCAGTGTCGCCTGAAACTTGTTCAACCCTGAGAAAATCTGCTTCATACTTCTTCTTGAGATTATTTAAATATGTTCGTAAACTATCTGGATCCAATTGAGAGTTTCGAGCAGTTTGAACAAGTTTTGTAGCTAGATGGTACACAGCTCTCTGTCTTTCCATCTCAGGGGTACTCTTTTGGTTTTGCTGTTATTGAAAAAATACAGATACAAATTAAGATATGAATACTTTAATTGTTAATTTAAAATTCTGACAATATTTTAGTTCTTTTCATAGAAACAGTGTTCATTGCTATGCAATAATCATACTTTTAAAGGTCACCTAAAAGTACTACTCTGCCATTTACTATTTTAAATCCCTAACAGATAAGCTGGTAGAAATAATGAGTATCAATAAACTTCTTGTCCCTCAGGAGAGTTCAATTGCTAGAGATCAAGTGAAAATACTGCCTGAGGGGCAAATTACTTTTTTAAAATAAGCCACAGAAATAACTTGTAATTATGGCTTGGTTATTTAAAAAATTATACTGAAGGATACCCCCAAAAATGTTTAACGTAGGCATCTTCTAACATAAACATTTTGGAAGGCCTTTAGATATTTAGTCTTTCAATAGTGCTTCAGGAAGCACAGCTAGAAAATTCATTATCCTCTTTGCCTGAGCTAGAGAAGAATCAGCATTTTCAATCTTAACTGTTTGATGGAAAGTCTTAGTGAGTTTTTCTTTACTAAGGGAAATAAAATTCCCTCAACTCTCACTAACAAGCAACACCAGATATTTTTCCACTTTGGCTATAGGTGAAGTGAATTAGATTCTATGGGGCAATACATCTATTTTTACACTGATTAATCAATTATCATTTATTATTTGAATAACAAGAAATAGAAAATGTTTTATCCTATGTTGCAGAACTTGTGCTTACTTTTATAGAGGTTACAAAAATGTCAACCTAACATGACAATGTAACTCAAAAAGTTTGGTCTTATAATGAAAAAGACATGTTTATAAACAGCGTGTTAATATAACTATAAAAACTTCTATAAAAGAGATATAAAGTGCTCAGAGTAAAGAGAATTCACTTCCAGGTCATGTCAACAAAAGCTTTAAAATGATGAACATTTAAAATGGATCTTGATGAATAGAAAAGCTTAGATGAATGGGCATTCTTGAACAAAGAAACAGAGACAAAAGGTGTGGCACACACTTAGGTCAAAATGATGAAAGAAGTGACAGGTAATTCAATGCCACTGACATATAGGCTATTGTGAAAATGAACAGTGTTATCTAAGATTGGAATAATAAAGAAAGGGATATCATAAAGCAGTGATTAACAAACTTGTATGTTTAAAATCATCTGTAACAAGGACACCCATTACATCTACCTTCAATATAGTATTAAAGTCCTCACTAGTGCAATTTGGCAAGATAAGAAAAAGGCATCCAATTTGGAAAGGAAAAGTACTGTCACTATTTGTCACATAAAATCATGTGACATGATCTTACAGATCAAAAACTCTAAAGACTTTACAAATAAATCTGTTAGAAGTAATATGCTCCATAAAATTGCAGGGTACAAAAACTGCATTTCCATGTACTAATAACAAAACTTAG
>NW_004567109.1:45099558-45100727 GCF_000260355.1 Condylura cristata | reverse complement strand
CACTGCTCCCCTCAGCAGTGTACTTTTTTGATCTGCCTTTCCTGCTCGCTGCTCTGCCTCTGGTGAATCCTCTCACCACCCCTGTTCCTCTGGCCTGTACCCCAGTTCTGTATGCATAAATAAATAAATCTTTTTTAAAAAGTACATATTACACAAAGCATTACATATACTCAATGTACTAACTATCAAAATTCTAATGGCATTTTTCACAGAAATGGAAATAAACCTGAAATGGAATAATACTAAATTTATATGGAACCACTAAAAATTCCAAAAAGCGAAAGCAAATTTGAGGGGGAACAAATCTGAAGGTATTATATTCCCTGATTCCAAACTATACTACAAAGTTACAGTAATCAAAGCAATGTGCTCTTGACATAAAAATACACACATAGATCAGAAGACAGTCAGAAGAGAGAGTCAGAAATAAACGCACATATACATGGTTAGTTAATTTATATATACCAAAGGTATCAAGCATACACCATGAGAAAAAAATTGTCTCTTCGTTCAATGGTGTTGAAAACTGGATAGCCACATGAAAAAAAAAATGAAATTAAACCATACCCAAAAGTTATTTTAAAAGGGTAAAAGATAAATGTAATACCTGAAGTCATAAAATTTCTAGAAGAAAATAGGCAGTAAGCTAGAAGAAAATAGACAGTAAGCTATTTGACATCAGTCTTACTCCAAAGAAAAGTCAACAAAAGCAAAATTAAACAAGGTGAACTACATCAAACTAAAAAGCATCTGCACAGCAACAGAAACCTCCAACAAAATAAAAAGATTCCTCTGGTGGAGAGAAGATATTAGCAATCATACATCCAATAAGAGGTTAATGTCCAAAATGCATAAGGAGCTTATAAAACTAAGTAACAAAAATTCCAATTAAAATATGGGCAAAGGATCTTAATAGACATTTCCAAAGAAGACGTACAGATGGCCAACAGGCATATGAAAGATGTTCAGCATCACTAATCATCGGGGAAATGTGTATTAAAACCATAATGAAATTATCACCTCATATCTGTTAGAATAGTTATCATCAAAAAGACATGAAATAACAAGTACTAGCAAGAATGTGAAGAAAAGGACACTTGCACACTGTTGTTGGTAATGTAAATCAGTGTAGCCACTTAATAGTATGGAGGGTCCTTTAAAAATTAAAA
>NW_004567109.1:45095315-45097798 GCF_000260355.1 Condylura cristata | reverse complement strand
GGGTGGGTCAGGAGAGGTCTGCCACACCATGTGGTCACCTCCTGGACAGGAGGAATTAAATTCATGCGGAAGTGGCCTTAGATTCTCAGTGCTGTGCTTTAACCCGCTGCGCCACCAGGGAGGGCCGATCTCAGAAGACTTTTAACAAGAAGGGTAAGGAAGGAGTTTGACTTTTATTTGATAAACTGCAATTTTGGAAATTTTAAAGAAAAAGGAAACAACACCGATCAGAGCTATCTGCTAGAACACAATTCAGTAGAAATATATGGGATAATTTATAAAAGAAAACCTGCTTCATAGTCCTAATGAGAAGTTATTAAAAAGGAGAATTCACAGGTTACTTTCAAAGGTAACTGGGAGATTTTTAAGTGAAGACGTGAGAAGAAGAAGTACTGAGGAATGTTAACATAAATGCCAAGAAGAAATATGTGGGAAAGTACATAGAGACTTAGAGTAAAAAGGTATAAAAATTCAATGGGGGAAAGGAAAAAATTATCAAAAGTATGATTTTAAAAGTGAAAAAGGGACAATCTTACTAACAATTTTACTGGTAAATGGAGTAAATACAAGGCATAATCAAAGAGGCAGAGAAGTGAAAACACCCAGGAAAGGACAATTCCATAGTAGCCACACAGAGAAGAATTTTTAAAAAAGAAAAGGTAGTATCAAATGCCACAGAGGAACTACAGGAGAAAAGTGAAGAAAATGAACACAAGATTTTATGACTAATTAGTGCTTCAGAGGAATATTTTGTTGAGTAATTAATAGCCATTTCCAGATTTCAAGTGGAAAATGAAATATACAGATTACCTTGAGAAACTGGCAGAAAAAAGGAGAGAAATATAGCTTGAGAAGTAAGTTTAAAAAAAAATTTCTTGACGGAAAAAACCTATTCTACAGGAAAAAAGAAAATCTAGTGGGAAAAACACAAAGGGAGCAAAAATAAGAAATGAAGTAAAATCTTAAGGAAAATGGAAAGATAGAAAATTCAACTTCTTAAATATGTTGAAAGGCAGTATTGTCCTGTAAATAAGAGAACAAATAGATGAAAAAATTCCAAACTAGAATTTTGAAAGAAGAAGACATTCAAGAACTCATTAAGATGATCCCAAATTTCTCCAAAAGTATAGGAAGTGATTTCTGTACAAAGTGAGAGGATTGAGGATTCAGAAAAAGAAATGTACTAAAAAATAATAAAGAAATCATATAGATCAGCAAAGAGAAGAAAAGTTCTGTCCAGTAAAATAGTCAACTAAAGTTATAGAACATATGAATTTGTTATGAATGAAATTAGCCTATCTTGAAAATAGTGTGAGCATCATTTGGAAAGTCAAACCCCTTAGCACTGGAGAGGTTGCCCATAATTGGAATTTGGTGAAATACTGTCTGAATAAGTAGGTAATGACAGTGTCTTCGAAAGTAGAGCACTGATAAAACTATTTACGAATGGATTCAAATGTGGTAAATAAGCAAGTAAAATCATAAAGACAGTCTAAGTCTCAAAAGATTGAAAGAATACAAAAACAAACAAAAACAAGGCAGATTAAGAATGAAGACAGTGAAAATGTTAGACTGAAGAAAATTTCATACCACCCCTAGCTTAGTTTACTGAATGCAATGGATTCTTAAAGCAATAAAAAACACCCTGATGTTAAAAAACGTTCCAAAGTTATAGTAAATTCTGTATTGCATTTAACTGCTTCCTGGAAAATCAGAACCTTTGTGAACTGCTGCTGTGATAAAATTAATACTTTTATTAATATCTTTTATTAGGAAGATCTGTTTGTGAAGTTATGAGGTTCATTTAATAAAAATGAATTTTGAAATCTATTAAAAGTATAAAATGTTGGACACATGATTTTTATTTTTAATGTTAACTGTGTCCACTTATATTTTCTTATAAAGTTAGTATAACAATTGTAGGAACTGTTTAACCTAAACTCCTATTTTACTTGTTGATTTGTTAGGAAAGTTTACAACTGACGAAACCATAAATGTTTTAGGAAATAAAAAGGATTTATTTAGTAGTTAGGTTTTTAATTTAAATGTTTTCATTATTAATATTAATTACTCTGTATCTAAATTCAAGGACATAATAAAAATGTACACTAAGCATTTTATTAAATTAAAATAACAATTATTGTTAAAAAGTTTCTTACCATAATTTGTTTCGTTATTTGAGTTGTGATTTCTTTTGCATCCAAAATGATTGATGGAGGGAGTGATGACACCTCTGCAGCTTTTAAACCTAAAATTACAAACAATGGGTTTCAACATTATTATTATTTATAATATTATGTTTGTTTTAACCAGTATTGTCCTTTTCTTCACAGATTTAAACTTCCCTTCGACAGGTACTTCCTAAATACATATTTTTGAAAGCTAATTTTTCTAAAATTCTGGATAACAATTTACAAATTATTAGATTTAATTATTTATACAAGACATAAGACAAATTAGAATATCAATTACATCTTAACATA
>NW_004567109.1:45024219-45094180 GCF_000260355.1 Condylura cristata | reverse complement strand
AAAATATGAGTGTGACATTAAATATAGCCTTAGAACATAAAAACATTCTAAAGAGGGGTAAGTGCTTAATTGACAGCCAAGTAAAGAGAAAAATGTTTGTCATAACACAATATGCAATGTTTCAACTTATAGATATATATAACTTCTAAAGTAATACCATAATTTTTTTCTTCTGTGTGTCCCTTAGAAAGTTTGTAGGTATACAAAATTGCTTCTTTATTTCTTGAGGTGTTCTTTACATGTTGAACTTCAAAATGCATGTTTTCTACATTAAGATACATGACATCTATATGGCATAATTCCAGAAAATGTGTAGTGAAGAGTGTAAATGCCTAGAATATATAACAATAAATATCAGCAGTTTTAAAGTAAATTAGAAATTTCAATTTTAAGTCTGTAAAGAAAATTTTAGTTTAAGTTTTCAAGTAGTCTGGCAAAGATGTAAAAATCAAGCCAATGACTTTGAGATTAACATAATTTATTTAAAAGATCTTGAAAATTTGCATTTAATGAAGGAAATATGTTAGATATGTGTACACATACTTATCAATATTTTTGTTACATTACAGAAAAGAAAACATTCTTAAAAAATATCTCAAGAAACTAAAGAGATAAAATTTACAGGCTACCATTTGAAATAATTATTAGATAAGTTATCCATCCACAAATTAAACTGTAACACTCCTCAACTTAAAAAAAAACTTTAGGGCCCTCCCTGGTTCCACAGCAGGTTACTGAACAGCACTAAGAAGCTAAGCCACTTCAGCATGAGTTCAATTCCCACTCCAGAGGTGACCCACATGGCGCGGCAGACCTCTCCTGACCTGCCATCTGTTTCCCTCAGCAGTGTACTTCATTAGTCAGCCTGTTCTGCTCCCCACTATGTCTCTATTGAATCCTCTCACCACCTCTACACTTCTGGCCTGTACCCCAGTTCCATATGCAAAAATAAATAAATCTTTAAAACAAAGAAAACTTTAAGTGTACCTTCCTTCCACATAAGTTTTTGGAATAAAAGAACTGTATTAGATATCTGAAACTGCAAAGGTTTTAGTTTTTATACTTGCATTGTGTTTGGGTTAGATACTTACGGGGTGGGGGGGAGTCAAGACTACTTAGGACAATGATACTCACATGTCAGTTGTGCCCCAGAAAGTTTGTCAAAGATGTAAATTCTTGGTATTTTATCTCCCCCACCAAATTTTTGATCAATAGTTGTAATATGGGGTCCAAAGAGACTGCATTTTCGTTAAGTATTTAGGTGATTTTTATGCAAATGGTTCAAGTGACCAGTACATAAGTGCTAGCCCAAAGTTACTAGAGCTGACAGAAATTTGGACAACTGGTAATTTTTTAAGATATCACCAGAACAGACCTTCCTATCTGTTATTAAAATCCTCCTCTGCTGTGGTCATTCTTTTGTGAGTAATCACACTGACACAATTATTTTCACTTTTGCCCATTAAGAGAGATCTATTCACATTATCTCTTTTTCAAATATCCTTGTCATCAATTTTCCATTCATGTTCTTTACAAATCTCTGACCATCCAATCAGACCATTCATGATGTGCGGCAACTCAGGCTACGTGTAAACTTGGTGGCCCTTGAGTCTCTGCTTGTGCACAGTAGCAAGTCAAGAGCTATTTCTCAAAAGGGGAATAGTTATCCACAGAGAATGGAAGAATATTCTAAAACCCCAATAGCCTGTGCTGCAATTTACCAATAGGGGCCTACTAAATGTTCCAAACCCATCTCTATCTGCTGCTAACACTCACTTTCAAACACTATTGAATCTCCTTAAACATATGGCCTTGTGAAACAACAGTTTTCATGGCTGAAACTGTTACAGAGCCTGCTTTTGTACTGGGACCTCACTCAAAATTAACAGCTTTTAGGTCACTTGGTAAAAGGTTGAAATAGCACAAAAAAGAATATGTTGCCTCTAAAATACAAGTTTAGACTCCCAGTGGGTCTTTTTGGTTATAAGAGGGGCCAGAATATAGGAAGCATATAACAAGTTCTCCTTAGAAAAATAACTTACCATGTTCCCCACTACTGCACTCCCAGAAATTTCACCGAGATAGAAAACTCCAGTTACTTTTAGATTTACTTCCCTCCTCTGACACACAGATATCTTGCCAATAAATCTAAAGAAGTTGCTATTTAATGCTCACTGGGTCCAATTATCATAATGTCACCAATGTAATGTGGAAGAGAAAAAGTAATCAAGATTCTTGCAAACTAAATAATGACATAGAGTTGAACAGTTGGAGTTGGATGGAGAAGGTTTAATGCTGACCTTGCCAACTGAAAACAAGTGTTTATGATGGTCTTTATTGACAGGTATGGAGAAAAAAAAACATTCGTTAGATCAATTAGCTGTATACCATGTGTCAGGGGATGTATTAATTTGTTCAAGCAATGAAACCACATCTGGCATAGCAGCTGCAAACTACAGTCACCACCTGGTTAATATTACAATAATCCACCATCATTCTCCAAGATCCATCTGTCTTCTGCCTAGTAAAATAGTGAGTTGAATGAGGATGTCTATAGCAGGATCAATACCCCTGCATCTTCAAGTTCTTGATGGTCTAACGAGCCTCTAATCACTCACTCTAGGAAAGTGGTACTACTGTGGTTTATTATTTCCCTAAGTAGAGCAATTTTACTAGTCTTCTTAGGACTTCCATTTGGTTGTTCCTACTATAACAGACCTTATTCCATGGGTCAGGGTACTCATGTGGTTATTCTGCCAGTTGCCACCTACATCTCTCCCAATTATGCATCCAGAAGTGGGGTTCAGCCTTCTCCAACTTGATGTTCTGCCATAATTTATATCTTGCATCATATCTTTCCCCCAGATTTCTATCTTTAAAATTAGAACACTCAACACTATGTTCTTCAGAAACATAGTGTATCATTTCATGGCCATATTTTGTACCTTACCTTTAGGGTCCTGATGGAACCTGAATCTAATGATAGGTCTACAAGTAAGGAGTAGTGGTACAGTTGGGTTCTAAAGAAAATCAGCATTGTCTTACATGTAAATTGTCTCAGATGAGACCATTAGAGTATTTTCACTTACTGCAAAGCTAATTCTCTTGGACTACAGAGGCCACTGAGAGTGAGAGGCCTGTTTCACTGGCAAAAAATAAAAACAAACCAAAAAAAAATTTCATCAGAATTTAGAAACTCTGTCTCCAGTTTCAAGTTGTCCCCTGTCCAACTTTCAGGATCACATTCTTTCCCAATTAATTCCTGCTTTTAAAACTACTTTTTTTACTATGTAGTTAAGACTTTTCCACTTACATAGTAATTCAGAAAGTCACAGGATGAGATTCTGGTTTTGACTTTTAGTACTCTCAGGTATACAGAAGATAGTGGCCTCCTTCAGGGCAAACAGAAAAGCTTCTATGACAGAATATATGCAGGAATTTGAATTCCAGAACTCATCTTTTTCTTTCCCCAATCTGTTCAGTTCCAATAGGAACAACCTCATTATATTGTTAGCTTGCCAAGAAAGCTTGAAAATATCATATACAACAGTTACCCAGTTCCCTGTTTATATGTGGTTAATAATAATCAATATTGATATTTTGCTTATTTTCTGTTGACAGGTCACACTATAGATTACTATAGACCTTGGTACTTATGTCATTAATATATTTAAATCTAGTCATAGCAAAAAGTCAATTCAAGAAACCTCAGAAGCAATTCAAAAAACTCATTAAAATTTGGTTTCTCTAAAATAAGCCTCTGTTTCTCCAGAGAAACAGAACTAATAAGATGTGTATATAGTATGTGAGAGGAGGAGAGAAAGAATTGAAAAGACAGAAAGACTTATTATCATGAACTGGAGGTTGACAAGTCCCCAAATGTGCACCCCAAATGGATTAAATATTTAAAGCAAGCAGGAGGCCTAGCAGAGCCAATGTTGGCAGGCTAAAAAGCAAGGAAGAATTGATGTTTCAGCTAAAGTAAGAAAGCAAGAAGCAGTGTTCTAGACTGAACACTGTTAGGCAGGAGTTTCATCTTATTTTCAGAAAGATCAGAACTTTAACTGACTGAATGGAGCATATCACATTAAAAAGGGCAATCTGCTTTACTGAGTCCATGAATTGAAATACTAATCTCATTCAGAGACAACCCCAAAAAACACCAAAACAATGTTTGACCGAACATATGGTACCAATGATCCAGTCAACTTGACACAAAAAATTAACCATTAAAGATGCTTAATTAATTTAGCTAACTAGTTTAACAAGCTATACATGTAACTTACTTTATAAGAGAACTTGATTGGCAAATTCAGAATTATAAAAGCAATGGTATCTATTAACATTACTTTTGATTTGTTACATACTTTAAGTAAAAATAATATTTTTCTCAGCCGACATTATATATGTATTATGAACTAACATTTAAGAAGGCAAATATTATCAGGATTATTTTAAGGTATTCTGATATATTTTGAACAATCTAAGAAGACCATTCACAAATAAGTTCTAGTAGAGAAAATCAGGTTATTTTACAAAGTTGTTTAATGAAAAACTTGTATTTTCCCCTCAAATTTATTAATTTGTCAGTCATTTACATAATTTTGGCAGTATATTTTCATGCTTCCAAATGTGTACATTTCTAACCAGCCACCAAAATACCTGTCACAATGATCCTATCCCCTTTCCTCCTCTCTTCCTTTCTTCTTCAGTCCTTATACTCTCTAGCAATAAGTATATTTTTCACAAACTCTAGAACTGTTTTTGCTGTGACTTGGCAATTTTTTTATTTTTTACATTCTATAAGTGATACATTCATTACTGTCCTTCCTACCTCACTTTCTTATTTAATTTAGCATAATCACTTGAAGATCAACCTTTTTTATCCCAAAGGCACTATGCTATCTTTTTATTTGTTTGAAGATCTATCTATGTATCGACTATCTATCTTACGTATGCATGCATGTATGTATGTGTGTGTGTGTTGTGTGAATGTATGTGTAGAAGAACTGGGGTGTAGGTCAGAGGTGAAGAGGTGTTAGGATTCACCAGAGAGAGCACTAGGGAACAGAACAGGCTGATCTACTGAAATACACTGAGACAGGAGAGGTTCGCTGAACCATATCGGTTAGTTCCCTGGCTGGGAATTAAACTCATGCTTGAGTGGCTGACAAGAGCTTCATAGTGCTGAGATTTAAACCCTGGGGCCAGAATGGTGGCCCCCCATCTGAATGTCTTCTTTGGAGAAGTTTCTTTTCTTTTTCTTTTTTTAAACTATAGAATATTTTATTATAATATTTCCATTCTTTTTTTAAGATTTATTTATTCGTACAGAACAGGGGGTACAGGCCAGAGATGCGGAGGGTGAGAGGATTCACCAGGGACAGAATGGGGAGCAGAACAGGCAGATCGACGAAGTACACTGCTGAGGGGAGCAGTGGGCAGGTCAGGAGAGGTCTGCCGCGCCATGTGGGTCACCTCCGGGGCAGGCGGGAATTGAACTCATGCGGAAGTGGCTTAAGCTTCCTTATGCTGTGCTTTAACCCGCTGTGCCACCAGGGAGGGTCTAATATTTCCATTCTTGTATCTGAACTTCTCTTTCTATAAAACAAACTCAGTTGTATTTTCTTAATTCCTGAAACAGATTTCTGACACTCAAAATCATGTCCACTTCCTTTTAGACTTTACAAAATCATATTTCTTTTCTTTTTTACATACAAACACAAGAATATTATTCAGTTTCCAAAAAGAAGGAAATTCTGATACTTGCTACGATGTGGATGGACCTGGAGGATATTATGCTAAGTGAAATAAGTCAGACACACAAGGATTCACCTAACATGATATAGCTAAGGTTGTTGTATTGACAGAAAGAAGATGGTTGCCCAGGCCTGGGAGAGGAAGGAAAAGGGAGTTAGCATTTAATGGCTACAGAGTTTCAGTATGAAAAATTCCAGAGATGCAAAATTATAATTTAAGTGGCACCTCTTTTGTCTATGACAATTAAACATATTAAGCAGATAAGTATTCACATTGCCTTGAGACATGGGTTACAACAATGTGCTCATTTTCCCCTTTGGAACTTGTTGGGTTTCTGTTTTCTCTAACAGATGAAATACAAGAAATTTTAAAAATAGGTCCTCATCAGTTTTAGGAAGTATGGTATAAATGTCCCCAAAGGTCAAAGTAGATCTCAGGGAACCAAACTTGGCACCCCAACAGTCCAACTGATATCCACCCGAAGGCTGCAAGGTCCCAAGATTCCTTTGGGGATGTATAGGCCACAAGCACCTGAATAAACCAGGTGACTGCCTTGAATTCTCTCCTGTCATACAACATCAGAAGTCAGCTCCATGGGAGGGGTGTGAATTATACACTTTGTGCATTGCTGCCTGCATCTCATTTTTTTCTTCTTTTTTATTTTATAAAAATTTATTTTTACATCATTTTGTATCCATCTCAATTGTAATCCCTGGAGAAGTTTCTACGTAGGTATTTTATCCATTTTTTATCAGGTTATTTTTGTTGTTGCTGAGTTGTATGAGTTCTTTCTGTATTTTGTAAATTAACTTCTTATCAGATGTGTGAGTGCAAGCATCTTCTTTCAGTTCACAGGAAGCTTTTTGTTTTAGTGATGGTCTCATGTAAAAGAGCTTTTTAGTCTGATATAGTTCCACTTACATATTTTTACTTTTGTTTCCTTATGTTGGAGTTGTGTCCCAAATACATCTCTGTAGTTAATATCCAGTAGTGTATCACTTATGTTTTAAGTATTTTATGCTTTCAGGTCTTATATACAAATATTAAATCCATTTTGAGTTACTTTTTGCATCTAAAGTACGCATCTAGTTTCATTTCTTTGCATGTAGGTGTCCAAGTTTTCCAAAGCCATTTCTTGAAGAAGCTTCCTTTATCCATTGCATGGTCATGGTTTCTTTGTCAAAAATTAAGTGTTTATACTTATGTAGGTATAGTACTAGAATTCCTGTTAAAGTGATCTGTGTTTCTATTTCTGTCTAATGCTATACTATTTTAATTATCAATGCTATATAGTATAGTTTGAACTCAGAAAATGTGACACCTTCATGAAACTTTTCTCTCAGGATTGCTTTGGCTTATTTTGCTGTGTGTGGTTCTATGTAGATATTATTATTTTTTTTATTTCCCTGAAAAATATCATTGAGATTTTGATACTGTAAACTTAACCTGAAAATTGCTTTATGTAATATGGTCATTTGAACAATGTCTATTCTTCCACTCCATGAGAATGGGATAACTTTCCATTTCTTTGTATCTTTTATTTACTTTAACAGTGTCTTTAATTTTCACTGTACAGATTCTAAATCTCCTTTATTTATTCCCAGACATTTCATCCTCTTTGGTATGACTATAAAGGGTTCTTTTTTTAGTTACTCTTTCTTTAAATGTATAGTTACTATATAGAAGTACAACTGATTGTGTGTTGATTTTATATCCTGCCACATTACTGTATTCATTTATTATATCTAGTACTTCTGGTAAAAATCTTTTGTACTTCTATGTATATTATTATTTAATATGCAGAGTGATAGTTTTACTTCTTTCTGATGTGGATTTCTTTCATGTTTATTTCTTAACAAATTGCTCTGGTTAGGATTTCCAACACAATTAGAAGTAGTAGTAATAAAAGTAGACATTCTAGTCTTAGTCCTTAGAATTTTTTTTCCCACAAAGTATATGTTGGCTATGGCATCATCACACATGGTGTTTGTTATGTTAAAATAAGTTCCATTAGGCCCTCCCTGGTGGCGCAGCAGGTTAAAGCACAGCACTAAGAAGCTGAAGCCACTTCGGCATGAGTTCGATTTCCACCTGACCCGGAGGTGACCACATGGCGTGGCAGACCTCTCCTGACCCGCCCGCTGCTCCCCTCAGCAGTGTACTTTGTTGATCTGCCTGTTCTGCTCCTCACTCTGTCTCTGGTGAAGCCTCTCACTGCCCCTGAGCCTCTGGCCTGTACCCCAGTTCTGTATGAATAAATAATTAAAAAAAAAAAAGTTCCATTATTCCTTTTTATTGACAGTTTTATCACAAATGGGTGTTGAATCTTGTCAAATATATTTTGGCATCTATTAAAGTGATCATGTGATTTTAATCTTCCTGTTTGTGATTTGGTGACTGATTTGCATACGCCAACCTTGCTTCACTATAATAAAATCTATGTTATAGTGATGAATGACTCTCTTAACATATTGATGGATTCAATTTTCTAGGACTTTTGAAAAAACTGTTATCTTTAAAGGAATGATGTGTGTAAATAAAATAAGTCTTCCATAAAATTACTTCAGAAGTCTAGTGTTTTACTTCAAATTATAATATCACATCCAATGTTATTACACATGGAGACAATTATTGAAATGCTTTCATGTTTTCTATTTAGTTTAATTAAATTATAATCAAGTAATTAGTTATGACATTTATATATCTAACTTTCCTTCTTCCTTGTTCTACATCATGCTATCATATTAATAGTTTCTGCTTCTATCAGAAATGAAGTAACAAACCTACATGGTATGGCATGTTTTCATTACCTAAAATTGTTTCTAGATCTACTTGTAGGTATGTATAAAATCCAATCATGATAAACATATCAATAATATATTTTTTAAATATTCAAAATTCAGGCATTTAAATAAAAAAGAATAAAACTTAAAACTTAGTAGATATTCACCTTTAAACTTAGTAGATATTCACAGACAGCATAACAAATGCCAATACCTTCTTCTGTATCAGTACCTCTGCCAAGTTCATCAATTAGTATCAGTGACCTGTCATTAGCATTATGTAGAATATATGCTATCTGTAAAACATAATTTTAGTATCATTCATTATAACCAAATAGCTATCACTATCATATACAAAAAATAAGGGAAAATCCGGTATTTTTATTACTTCATCTAAATTATTACTTCATCTAAAACACATTTTTATAGAGAAATCCTGCTGAGCTGAAAGCAACACATTATTTTGCTTCCTAAATATATACCTAATAGAATTGTTGATGTCTATAAATAAGGTATATGCATATGTGTGTGAAATGTCAGAGTAAATAATCATAATCTGAAAAATTGATACTTTAGATACAGTAAATAAAACAAAATAATGAATTAAATATTTAAATAATACAGTTATTTATTCTTCCACAAATGAATAATCAATTAGTGTCATAAAATACTCAAAACTATCAAATGTATTTTAATATCTCTATATCCAGTAAAGATGGAAATAAGGATAAAACAAAAAGTTTTCCAGTCCACTGATTCCTACTTAAACCAATTTAAGTCAATACCCAACAAAGACAGAAACTAAATAAAAGATTCTTCCTCAAAAGATAGAATTCCACACTTATATCACTTGCATTACTTCCTCACTTACATCAATAGTGACCTTCACAGTCAATTTATCTTTCCATAGCACCATTTAAAAATATATCTTCATCTAGTATATGCCTCCAAAAATATGTAATACATACTACTAAATATACAAATGTCATATACTGTGGGACAAATGATAACTTTGTCTACAGAAAGTTAGCCAACTGTTCAGTGATCTAGTAATTCCTACCTACTAAACATACAGCTTTATACTGAACTCCTTTAGCCCTTCAAATTTACTGTACTTTGCTCAGATCAGAAATAGGCAATAATACACACCTTGTTATAGGAAGTAAAAACTCTGTAAGGGAAAGGGGAATGATTTTTAAAAGTCTTCTTCCGCACTGATTTCTTATTTTAATATCAAGTGTAACAGGAACAATAGATACTATGAAAAATGGTTCTGAGCAGGTCATCATTTTCTAAAAAGTCTTTTATATATTCCATATAAAAACATGAAAGTACATTTTTATTATCTAATAACACTAGCTTTTTCTTTAAAAGTGTATTTTTCAGTAAAACATTTGCTTCCATTTCTACGTAAGACAGAAATTAGGAAGCTGTGTTTGACTGCCCTCTGGCTCTTGTAGAGGAGTATAAGCATATTTGCTGGCTTTAGTGTTAAAAATACACTCTTAGATAACAAATGATCATTAATAGGAGAAATTAATATGCTTTTAATGTTAAAAAAGAATTTAGGTTTTATACCTCTTTCATTTCCTTCATAAATGTTGATGAATTTGTTTCAATATCATCATCAGTACTAATTCTTGTAAAAATTTGTTCAGCAATTCTAAAGGAAGCATATTCTGCTGGAACATATGATCCTGTAGAACACAAAATCAAAGAAAACTGATATGCTTTTATAAAATATAGGTATTAATATTTTGTAATTTCAACAACGCCGATTACTGACTAGCTTATTTTAGGATCATGAGGTGGGAAAAGCACTGTATATGGAATTAGAAAACATGATCCCAGTTCTGTTTCCTATTTTATAACCTTGGGCAGTAACTAAGCTCTATCAGTTTCATCTTTCTCATATATAATAGGGAAATATCTGTCCTACCTATTGTGCAAAGGTTTTGTAAATTCAGATAAAACAGTATATATTCAAATACATTACTTACTATAAAATCGACAAAAATTTCAATAGAGGGCCCTCCTTGGTGGTGCAGCAGGTTAAAGCACAAAGCACAGCACTAAGAAGCTAAAGCCACCTCAGCATGAGTTCGATCCCGGAGGGCATAAAGAACTGGGGTAGTGGACAGAGGTACAGGGTTGGTGAGAGGATTCACCAGAGACAGAGCAGGGAGCAGAAAAGACAGACAACGAAGTACACAGCTGAGGGGAGCAGCGAGTGGGTCCGAAGTCTGCCTTGCCATAGGATCACCTCCTGGGTGGGGTTGGAACACATGCTGAAGTGGCTTTAGCTTCTTAGTGCTGTGCTTTAATCCGCTGCGCCACCAGGGAGGGCCAATAAATAAACCTTTTAAAAAATTTTCAATAGATTATAAAGAATATTTAAAATATGGAAACTTGAAGGAAATGCTTATGAAGCTCAAGTTAATAAAATCACTGTAGAAATTTAGTATGTGCTAGAAAATAACTGTTAGAAATGTTCATAATACCCAGGATCAGAATGGAAACAAAACAATATTTTTTTATTTATTTTTTATTTTTAAAGATTTATTTATTTATTCGTACAGAACTGGGGTACAGGCCAGAGATGCGGAGGGTGAGAGGATTCACCAGAGACAGAGTGGGGAGCAGAACAGGCAGATCGACGAAGTACACTGCTGAGGGGAGAAGGGGCGGGTCAGGAGAGGTCTGCCTCGCCATGTGGTCGCCTCCGGGGCAGGCGGGGATCGAACTCATGCAGAAGTGGCTTTAGTTTCTTAGTGCAGTGCTTTAACCCGCTGCGCCACCAGGGAGGGCCACAAAACAATATTTTTAAAAGGTGAATTTTCATCCATTAGATTTTTTCAGCCTGATAATTTATCATGTTAACTAATCTAAATATTCATCTTTTGAAAAGAAATTGATGAGTTAGTGGCCCTAACTCTCTTAGGACTGGGATATAAAATCTATTATCTTAAGAAGATAAAGTATACAGATACTTGATTTGGAAAAATATCAAGTATACAGAACTATGTATAGACAATATTATGGGAGTGAAGAAGCAAAGTCTTATTATTCCAGAATATAAAAAAAGAGGCAAACATCAAGAAAAGGATTTGTTCTGAAGAATGCAGACTAGCATAAAAAGAAAGCAAAAGTCAGGTTAATACTAATAAAAATAAAAAGCAAGGTAACAGTGGCAATTACAATGATCTTCTGCAGAACAAATCTTTTAGACGCAACTTTCTTACAGGATTTCTAGAAGGAATTAATGGGAAAATCTTTGAAAGTAAAATAGAGAATTTAGCATATAAGACGTATGTTTCTTTTTTTTTTTTTCTTATCTACAAAAATGACTCCCAATATTTCTCCTCTATGTTATTATAGAAGCCTCCTGGCTGATATTTTGCTTCTGGTCTGGCTCTCCTCTAATAATTTATCAGCCAGAGTGATCCATCTAAAAGTCAAATCCAATCATGCCTTTTTCTTGCTTAAATTTCAATAGTTCCCTATAGATTTCTTGATAAAGTTCAATCTCTTCAGTTAAGTAACTAAGGTCCTTCAAAATCTTACTCCCATCCATCTCTCCAGCCACTCATAGCCACTCTATTCTACATAGCAAAGAAACTACAAAACATCTGGACTACTTAGTTTCCTGGGCAGATAATATTGCTTTTTGTTTCTGTGCTTTAGAACATGTTATTATGTCTACCTGGAAACTCACTCACTCTCTCACATACGTCTCTTAAAGTCATATTATTAATTACATAATATCTCACTAAATATTTACAATTCATAGAAGCAGACTTTTAATTCCTATTCTTTCTATTATTATCTGATCCTGACATATTATAAATACTTGTAGGTATTCAGAGGTTTAAGTTAGAAACAAGAAAGTAGAATATTATCTTCAAATATTTGAGAGAATAGATTATTCTGGAATGCCAGATTTCAATTTGGTATAAAGAATTGCCTAACAATTAGAGTTAGTCATGCTTTTATTTAGCTCTGATTTTCCTTCCTACTAGTAAATTTGTACTGTATAGCAAAATATTACTACTATATTTTCCTTACAACCCATTAGACCAAGACTTCTCAAAAATGGCATTACTCACTACTTGGATTGAACCCATCTATTTTTTTTTTAATAGTTTGAGGTCTTTTATTTTGTTCTCACACCTCTCATGCCCTGAATTCACAGGCAATGGGTTCATAAGCTCAGACTCCTTTCCATTGGTTCTCACAAAGTGTGCTGCTCTGGGGGAGCAGGCCTGTGTTTCAGTACCTTTCTCTTTGGCACCCTTTTTTCCTGATCATTTTCTTTTTACACACCTGGGCTCTTAAAGTACTTGATATGGTATGCTCTTGGCAATAATCTTGCCCTTTGTTTGTTTATACAACAATGTCAACTGCATGCTGGGCAACATTACAGATTGTTTCAGTTTTTCCATGGTTAACATTTTTGGAACCATTCCCTTTAGGACCACAATATCACCTATCTTGTAGATTTGCATGTATGTGGCCAAAGGAACAGCTCCATGTTTTCTAAAAGGCCTAGAGAACTCACAGTGGGTGCCTCTCTTTCCCTTTATGTTGGTCATTTCAGCCACTTACTGGAAGATGGTGATTCCAGATAAATCTTACGGTGTAAGAGGGGCAAAGAAGCGGCACTATCTTACACATTACAGGGTGCTTAGCAGCATTCATAAACACATTCTATATTCTTCCTCAGTGGTGATAAACAACACATCACCAAATTCTTTTTGATTTTGGGCAAGGACACCCAAAATCATCCCTGGCTGAAAACCACATTAGGGTCAATCATCTAAAGTAGTTCATATGGTCTTCAAGGAAACCCATTTTCCAGAGATAAGAGGTAAAGTGTGCCTCCGCAACAGGAGATATCCAAGTGTCAGGCCAGTGATAGCCCATTGTGTCTGTGTGTGTATGTATGTATGTATGCACGCATGTCTGTGCATGTAAATGTATGCATATTATATCAATATTTGTGGCCAAGTTACTGATAGTTCTAAAATTAAGCAAGGGAAGTGTTTTTTTGCCCATGGTTACAATTTTGGAAAAACTCTCACTCGCATCATTAAAGGTAGCCTTCATTTTTTTCTCACAACACAGTTTTTGAATCCTAATAATTATGACTATCAATTTAGTAGTAGCTAATATTGCATTCATAGTTACAGTAGGGAATTTCTACTTCTGCCACATCCTATCAAATTTTTAATGCAATGACATTTAATAAATACCATTACTAAAAGTCATTGTCTATATAACAGACACTATTACACATTTAACAAGAAAATCTCCTTCAAACTCCATTTGAGTTAGACACCTGCAACTAAAGACATCAACACAAAACATTTTGAATGTGGAGCAGAACTGGTAACTACAAAGTAAAGCCAGACTTACCAATCTGGGCCATTATCTGACAAAGAGCAATTTGTTTTAAATACGTGGATTTCCCACTCATATTTGGTCCAGTTATGATCAAAAAGTTACTCCCTTCTGTAATATAAGTATTATTGGCCACAGGTTTTTCCACAGATATTTTTTCAAGAATGGGGTGCCATCCCTGCTTGATTGCTAAAGTATCAGTAAACTCTGGCCGAACTAGGAAAAAATGGTTTTTGAAAGGTTAATATATTTAAAGATTTTATGGTATGTATATGTTTTATACCAAATCCTTACCTAATTCTTCCAAATTATAACTGATGTACTCTACCATCATAACTTTTATTCACTTTCAAGAAATTCTAAGATTTAACTCCCTTTCATTGTTAGGGACTATAAAACAGTTTATAGCATTTTTGCATTTATGTAGATTAAAAACAAGTAACTGGAATTGATAATACTTTTTTTTTATTTATTTTATTTGTACATACAGAACTGGGGTACAGGCCAGAGGCTCAGGGGTGGCGAGAGGATTCACCAGAGACAGAGCGGGAGCAGAACAGGCAGATCGACAAAGTACACTGCTGAGGGGAGCAGCGGGCGGGTCAGGAGAGATCTGCCACGCCATGTGGTCACCTCCGGGGCAGGTGGGGATTGAACTCATGCGGAAGCAGCTTTAGATTCTCAGTGCAGTGCTTTAACCCGCTGCGCCACCAGGGAGGGCCTTGATAATACTTTTAAAACAACTATTAATTGCCCAAACCCTAGAATTACATCTTGACTTAATTCTTACATTCAGCATTATTGCAAATTTGACATACTTAGATTTTCAAACTAAGTATGAATAAAATAAAACCAAATATAAAATAAAAATAATTTACTGTCTAAAACCTTACAGAAGTTTGATCTAAAAGAAAAATTTCAAAAGGTAGAAAAGAGCAGACAACACAAAAAAATGTTGTTAATTTATAGAATAATGATCAGGTCTCTATGGCTATACATTTAGGGGTGGAAAAAGAAGGTGGAGGACAAATTAAAACTGCAGTGATCGTGCCTCTAGATGAAATGCATGAGGGTCTCCCTGGTGGCACAAGGGGTTATAGACTCAGTACTATCAAGCTATTGCTAGCCACTGCAGCACAAGTTGGATCCCCTGCCAGGGAGCTGACCAACATGGCACAGCAGACTTTTCTTATCTCGTTCACCTAGTGTTCCCCTCAGCAATGTATTTCAGTAGATCCACCTGCTCTGCTCTGACTCTGTCTCTGGTGAATCCTCTCACCCCCGCCCCCCACCTCTGACCTATACCACCAGTTCTAATGCATAAATAAATTAAAACATAATAAAAATAAAATAGGTGAAACATGAATAAACCTGAAAACATTTATTTGAAAAGTGAGATTAGAAGAAAAAAAGATATTTAAACAAAATATGAAAATACTTTATATATTTATTCCCTACTATAAAAATAAGCTAACATAATCTTGGAAATGTTACTAATAATTTTAATCAGAAATTTCAATGTTACTCATAATATTAAGTCTACAGTTATTCAACCTTAGTATCAGATATTAGTTCCTTAAATTTGTAAACAGGAGTATGTTTAGTACTGATAGATGTACTAAAAAATTTCAAAGGATTAACTTGAAGTATTCATTCAGCATTAAAAAGCTATTTACAATTTATATTCAAAGTCTGTCTATAGGTTTGGGAAACAAAAAGAGTTTCCTGAACTTGTGATACTCACATCTAAAGAATTTAGCAAATGCTCACTTTGGAAATTTATTTCTCTATTAAATATTCATCATACAGCTTCCAATGAGTTTTTAGATTTCAACTTTATAAATTTGGATCATCATTTTCACCACGGAGGTATTGCTGTATACCTCCAAAATAAGCCTTTCTTATTTGGGAAACTTTTAAAGTTTTTTGCAGATTTTTCTTTCTAAATTATCACTTTCTTTTCATGTAAAATTCTGACTGTTAAAAGAAATGTTAAAGCTTACTTCACTAACTTGATTTTGAGTCTAAGTATAGAAACCATAGGTACGAGACAGTATTTCAGGTAAAAAAAAAAAAATGTAAACTATTTAAGACTGTTGTATAAAGTTGCTTTAATGAACAAAAATTGAATTATGCTACATATTTATTCCAAAGAAAGTAACTCACCATAGTCAGAAAGAGTGCAGGCATGAGCAAATGACAGCAGCATATCCAGCATTGATACAGTGTCAGAGAGTTTGTATAAACAATGAATATGTTCATAAATCTCACTCAGCAGTTTGCACACTATCCTGTAAGCACATGTTTGTTTAGACAAGGGATGTTTTTTAAAGAGGGAGATATAATGTAATTGCAAAACAATTTTACACTTACTGCCTGAGGTAAAACAGCTTCAAGTTGAGATGTACACTATAGATAAGGTTTTTTGTTCAATTGTTTCGATTTAGAGATGAAGAAATTGAAGTTCTTACTTAAGGTCACAGCTACTTAGTAGCAAAGAATCCATTTTCCAGTGTACTAACACCACTTTTTTGGAAACTATTGCTTTTATTAAGTATGATTAACATGAATTTTTATTAATAAGAATATTTTATATAAATAATCTAAAGCCCTCACTATATTTCAACAAATACCATTTGTTAATAACTTTGTGGTTTTGCAAATGTTAAATTCAACACAAAAGCTATTGGTAATCTCTCAACTTCTTTTTTCCTTCCCACACCTGCCTCCTCCCCCTCACCCCCTCCCACCCCTATTTCCCCTCCCCAAACACACACAAGCCTCTCTCCTCTCTCTCACAGTAATGACATAATTTCTTATCTCTCTGTGGCTGTTACCAATGTTCCCTTACAAAGAAAGATACGTATTTTTCCCTCCCAAGGAAAAATATGTGCCCAAATTCACTATAGATTATAATCTCTCTGGTCTATGACTTGAAATTGTTTTGAAAACCAACCTTTCTCTTCATCACCTCAACTCACCAATTCAGAATGTTTCATTTCTTAGTTTTAGTTGTATTGCTATTTCATGAATAGCAAGAGACTGGCACTACTGTGACACTGCTATAGAAATATATAGGCATGAGGGCTGAAGGTTTACATTATAGGAGAATAAATGAATTAAATGCAAAATAAGCCCATGATGTGCCAAGTTCTGTATCATGAGAATGTACTACAGAAATATTATTTGCAATGAGTTCAACAATTAGATTTTCCCTCAATCTTCTGGGAAGCCTAGTGATCCCAATCATAAAGACAGGATTTTTAAAGTTAACTGTTTTCCAGGAAATGTTCTTTCTTTGCTAACATTCATAATTTTATAATTTTTGTATCACACAAAAAATAATTACGAAATGTTTCATAGTACCTCAAATTAAAACAATTAATTCAATATTCAAAATTTCAAATGCTCTTACATGTAAGTCATATGATATATTTCTCTCAGAGATTCTTGACATCTTTCATTCATTTTAATTAAATCTGCTGATGTGAAGCTGTACGAATTTTTCAGTTTAGAAATCTGGTAGGAAATTAAAAAAAAAATAAATGCCAAGGTATGTGTACATGCTAATGAAATAAAACAAAGATTTTAAACAACAGAAATACAGGTATTCAAGTTAACCACTTTAATATTTGAGATATAGTATCACAAATAAAATCCCAAGTAATGCTAATAAGAGAGAAAAGATCACACTTCTAAAGACAAAGCAGGACTTTCCAAGCTCATCTATCAGCCATGAATACTTAAAATGGTCATGTCAAGATGTTAAAATACTACAACTTACTACCAAGTAATATGTAGATATCAGTAGGCCTCACTCTTTTCTCTGACCCATCACCTTTATCTCACCTTGTTATTATCACCCTTGTCCCTTATCTGAACCTCACTCAATTTCTACTACTAAGTCTCAACCCACTCTGTATTTCATTGGTCACTCTTTCTAGTAATGCAGTATATATTTTAAAAGTAAAATGATTTGTCAAAAGATACCCTCGGGAGGGCCCTCCCTGGTGGCACAGCCGGTTAAAGCACAGCACTAAGAAGTTGAAGCCACTTCTGTATGAGTTCGATTCCCGCCTGCCCCGGAGGTGACCACATGGCATGGCAGACCTCTCCTGACCCGCCCGCTGCTACCCTCAGCAGTGTACTTCGTTGATCTGCCTGTTCTGCTCCCCGCTCTGTCTCTGGTGAATCCTCTCACCCTCCGCATCTCTGGCCTATACCCCAGTTCTATATGAATAAATAAATAAATCTTTAAAAAAAAAAAATACCCCCTGGAATGGGATCAAAAATGGGGGGTAGTGGGGAGGGAAGTGCACAGGACTATGGTGATGGCACATGGGTGATTACGGTGATGGGAAACCCACGGGGATTACAACTGAAATGAGAAAAAAATGTACAAAATGATGTAAAAATAAACTTGTATTTTTTTAAAAAATTAAAAGAAAGAAAACCAGATGACCAAAAAAAAAAAAAAAAAATATCCCCTGGGAGCTGAAATGGCAAAGGTTAGAGTTAATCCAATGTGGGATATTGTGGGGAGTTAATATTTATCAAAGAAAAAAGATATTCCCATGGTACAAAGGTTTGCCAATATTGGATTTTAAGAAGGTAAGCAGATTTTTTTCAAGACTTTTCCATTTTAATAGGCAGATGTGCTTGATAACTCTCTAAAATAGGAGGTGGTTCAGTACTTTCCAAATTTCTTTGATCAACAAAACCATTCTTCACTTAACCATTTATACCTATAATAAGGTCCCAGAATTGTGTAAAGCACTGTCCTTGGTATTTTTTTTTTTAAAGATTTATTTATTTATCCATACAGAGCTGGGGTACCGGCCAGAGGTGCAGGGGCGGTGAAAGGATTCACCAGAGACAGAGTGGGAAGCAGAACAGATTGACAAAGTACACTGCTGAGGGGAGCAGAGGGCGGGTCAGGAGAGGTCTCCCACGCCATGTGGATCACCTCCGGGCGGGTGATCCACATGTTGAAGTGGCTTTAGCTTCTCAGTGCTGTACTTTAACCCGCTGCGCCACCAGGGAGGGCCCTCTAAAAACACTTTTAATTAATTAAATTCACTGTTAGATAGCAAGGATAGGAGGAGTAACATACAGAACTATTCAGAAATTTGGAATATGAAACTCCAGGAGTTCCTAACAATATGTAAATACAACTCTGTAAAATCAGAAGCAATTTTCTAACCAAAATTCCAGAATAGACCTTAATAAACTCTGAAGGAAGTTTATCACTGGGTAGGACTGTACAATCTGTAGGCATCTGGATGAAAAATCCTCGAGCAGAGCTAAAACTTGTCCTTAATGGGAGATTATATTTTTCTGCAAGTTGTGATATCATTCCTAGTGACCAGAAACAAGAAAAACAAAAGCAAGACATTTCAATGAGAAAAATAACTCATCTGTTAAAAAAATTCGAACGATTTTTCTTGTTATTCTGTGTGTGTGTGCATACACCATAGGAATGTGCTACTACCCTTTTATTTTGTATAAAATATATTTGTTACAGAATTTTTTAAAAGTTCAAAAAACACGAGTTGTAATGTGATTACCGAAGTAATCACACTTAACACAATGCCTGACACACAGAAGCAATAGATTTATGTTATCTGATACAAAAAATAAACATGGCAATTTTCCTACAACTCAGATACAACTATTTTTTTTCATTCCTGTTCTTTTTTTTTTTAAATACATTTTAACCAAGTACCATTATTTTACATTGCATTTTGTGCTTCAATTTATATGGACCACTATCAATGTGCAATGCTGTTCTGTACACAAAAACTATTTCCATCTTCTATACCTCCACACCAAGTCATTCTCTGACCCCTCTAAGCTGATGTACTTTTCTTCATAAATCTTACATTCATGTGAAATTACATGAAATGTGATTGATATGTCAAAATGACATGCATATATACACATACACATATGTGCATATATGTTTCTTTATGGCCTGTCTTATCTACTATAATGTAAGTTCCATGAGGACAGAAAAGGACTTTGCCTTGTTCACTATATTTCCAGTAACCAGACACTGTCTACATTTAGTACAAGCTCAATATATATTCGTTAATGAATTACTGTACTGACTCAAATGCCTCCTCCTAACAAAAATGATTCTCTCCATCTCGTAAAATTTTTTAATATTGGTAGCCTGTGTCTTTTATTTAATTTTTATCCAGTGTTGTAATGAAGGCAACTCTACACTTAAATTTCAAGGAAAAATTAGATATTAACATTTTGAGATATTTATTTAAAAAGAGATTATTTAAATGATAATGTATTAACCTATTATGGCAATAAAATTTTTAATATGCATGTTAGCTAGAATCAGCAAAAAAATCATAGTATGTCATTACAATGTTTGTTTTACTTCTAAAAAAAAACCCAGAAAATATTTACAAATAATTACATTACCTGCTATGTCATCAACAATCTCTGTATATGTTCTTCTAGCTATATCAAGAAATTCATTTATATTAGACCTCACTGCATAGCACTTCTGAGTCCTCATATTTAAGCATCCTTTCATGTACCTTGCATCATCATTAACTACTGTTTTAATCTTTTCAAGTATGGTTCCAAACCTTAAAAAGAAAATTATAGGCAGTAAGTCAAACAAGTATTTTCATTTGTAACCTGTGCTATATTTAGTGGTAGCAAATAACATCTTCTTGAAATTATTGTTATTATTAAGTTATTGTGTGGGGCCCTCCTGGTGGCACAACGGGTTAAAGGACAGCACTAAGAAGCTACAACCAGCCACTGCAACATGAGTTCGATCCCCGGCCAGGAAGGTGATCCACATGGAGTGGCAGACCTCTCCTGACCCACCCACTGCTCCCCTCAGCAGTATATTTCAGTACATCTGCCTGTTCTGCTCCCCACTGTGTCTCTGGTGAATCCTCTCACCGCCACCACCATACACACACACCTCTGGCTTGCACCCCAGCTCAAATACATAATTAACTTATTAAGGTAAAACTCTGACTAGGCCAATTTTAAACTATTTTGTTAGTCAAGACTAACAGAAAACAACTAGAGCTCACCAAAACCAATTTACATCTGCTAATAAAGAGATCTCTCAAATTGAACATATTCCTGGAGTATAAAATACATCCTTGAAGAAATGATACAAAAACTCTGGCTTTTTACTCAAACCATGTATCACAAACTGTACTAACCCTTGGCTGTGGCAAGGGAAACTAAATGTAATTTGTGAGACAACAGAACAAGAATCTCACCATTATCAGTAACTAATTATAGTGAAAATACAAACCTTAATTCTGGAAACACCAATTATCCTAACTTTTGTTTTATTCTGTTCTATACTTTATTTTTAATGAATTTGATTTTATTATTAACCTCAATGTGTGACCTCATATAAGGTGTGAACCTTAAATCAATAAAGTAACACATCTTAAATATCTTTCTGGTCAAGAACCAAGACACCACTGCAAAAAATGGTTATTAAAATTAAAGTTCTTTTAGATCTTATTCAGTATTCATAGCTACTATTTTTTGTTACATTAGGCTCTTAGCGATCTAACAAAAAAGAAGGGTATGTTTTGACATTTGTCTTTCCACAGAGAATGGCTAAAAAATAAATACTAAAAGTATGTATTATTTCAATTTTTAAATTTATTCTAATAGTGCATTAACACAAATACTCAGTGTGTTATACTACTTATTGGTATTATAAGACGAGAAGTATAATTTGAACTTGAGATGTTTAAAAGGTCTCTTAACTGAAGCTCAAGTACTTCTCCAGAATACAATTAGAGTACTTCAAAATCAGTTATGATCAGGAACAAAGAAAATAATCTGATATTTTATTAACAAAGAACAAACACCTCTTGTCTTCCAAGGAACTATAGTATGCTCTTAATAAAGGCGTATTGCAGTTCTTCAGCACAACCTATTACAGAATAAAATAAAGACAGTTAAAGATACTAACTGATGACATTTAAAAACATAACATTATACATTTGTTTAATACTTTACAGTTCACCAAGTACTTTACTGATTTATCTTCTCATTTATATATTCATAGCAAATATTTTAGGTATGTAGGTGAAGACAGAAGTTCCTTTTCCTTTTTCCAGATAGAGCTCACAGCTAATAACTAGTATCTACTATATCATTAAGACTTACCTTTCTTAACTGCCAACTAATTGTTAACATTTACTACTTGAGCAGCTATTGTACTGTTAGGGTATATTTGCTTCCAATCTGTGATAAATCTATATTAAAAGTGCTTTGTACATTTATAAATAGGGTGATTTTTCCATCCTCATATGTCAGAATTTGGGATTCTATCTTGCATAACAGAAAATGTGCGGTCACTACTGAAATAAACAGAAAACACAGTTAACCTGACTTATACTTCCTATTTTAGCTTGCTAAGCAGCAATACTAACAGTAACAATTTCTGTATTATGAATTGAAAAATGATATTCACATGCTGATTAAAAAGGAAAATTAAAAAGCATAGAGAAAGACATTTAAATCTTTCCTAACTTTATTACCCTCTCAGGATAAATATTCTGAATATTATGGTCTATTTCCGGTTGCTTCCTCAAACAAAAAGTTTTCGATCATTGCAAGTTTCCTTACTCCTCCACTTAATATTACATCATAAGTATTAAGACGCTTCATAGTAAAACTTTTAGTAAGTCATATGGTCTATCCTGTGGGAAACAAACAGTTTACATTTGTAATCCTACCAGCTACTTGTGAAGTTGCTTGCCTCACTTTTCTCTCATTAGCAGTAAGTTGCATCTATTAGGAAAACAGCTTTGCTTCTTTGATAGATAAGAACCATGGTTTTAATTTGCATTTCTCTAATCGTCAGATTGGACTTTTTGATATTATATATATACTACTGTGATTTCAGTTTTTTGTTCATTTTCCTTTTTTCATTAGTAAATTTTCTCATGAAGTTACATGAGTTTTATCATGACAGATATTAATATTTTGTTTTCATTCATTATAAATTATTCCTAATTTCCTTTGTCTGTTTGCCTTTGATATTTCAGAACAAAACGCCATGGTTTTGGGGGGTGACTTTTTATACTTCATTCTAAGAAAGATGATGACACTTTTAAAATCTTTTACCAAATTGTTTTTATTACATGTTAGAATGTACTATATCACAAAATTCATCCACATTTTCATTATTTTTTCTTTTAAAAGAGCTGTTCTGTCACTTTAATTAAAAAAAAACTGTTTCAGACAGTTTTTAAAATATTAATGAGAAAATAATTTTGTAACCATCAGAGTAACAAATACTTCAGATAGCAATCATCAACAAGTACTAAAATCAGTGGATAAAAGTTTGATAACCAAAAGATATTTGCATGGTCTCTAAGTATCTCTTCACATATTACTTATAACTTACCTTGAAAAAACTGATCAAAGTTATTATTGTCAAAAATGAGGAAATCCTATCATGTGGCTCCTGATGTGTTGGTGTGAGAAAAATATGACATTGCTAATAAAAGATTACTATCAAATGTGCACAAATTATATTTAATCACACAAATTGAGAAATATAATATAAAATGACTGATGCTTATGCTTCAAAATTTCGATATTTTGAAAGTCAAAGAAAAACTGAAAAACATATCAGTTTAAAAGAGCATAGAGGCCCTCCCTGGTGGTGCAGCGGGTTAAAGCACAACACTAAGAAGCTGAAGCCACTTCAGCATGAGTTTGATTCCCACCTGCCCCAGAGGTGACCACATGGCGTGGCAGACCTCTCCTGACCCGCCGGCTGCTCCCCTCAGCAGTGTACTTCCTTGATCTGCCTGTTATGCTCCCCGCTCTGTCTCTGGTGAATCCTCTCACCCTCCTCATCTCTGGCCTGTACCCCAGTTCTGTATGAATAAATAATCTTTAAAAAAAAAAAAAAAAGCATAGAGAAATGTGATATTACACACAATTCATGGTCCTAGATTGTATGTATTATATATAATCCAAAGTTCTGTACCAGAAAAAAGTTCCACAGAAAATATTATTAGGAAAATTGAAAATTATTGGCAATTGAATAATGGGATATACATTACACAATAGTATTGTATTAGGTATCTTAAATTGAATAATTATTGCAGCTATATAAGAAAATATCCTTATTTTTAGGAGTTATGTATTTTAGCAGTAGGCATGACTATTCTCAACTGGCTCAAAATCAGTAATAAGAATAATACTATATGCGTGTGCTGTGTGGTGAAGGGAGAGGATAAAGGAACTCAATGCATTACTCTTGCAACTTTTTCATGTTTGAAATTTTCCAAAACAAAGTTTTAAAAGCCATGATATTTTACATAATATACATACATTAAATTACCTTTAAAGGATCCACAAGTTCCAAGGTATGTTTTAGATATATTAAATTCGTTATCTTTGATTCAGCTGCATTAACCTATTAAGATAAAAATCCAAATTTGGACACTTTAAGTATTTTTTTTCTCTCTCTCGAGCATCCTAAACTTACCATATTCCACATATTTTGATGTCAAGATGCCAGCCTACACAGTAGTTAGAAATTACTAATATTATAATAAGTTTAGTGCACTAGTTCAAAGTCTGACAATAGGAAGAGTTTACTTCACTGTAACAAAGTCTTATTCCCTTTTCAGTGCTTCAGTCCAGATTAATCTACACTAGTGATAAGAGAGTTCAATCCTGAGCAACAAGAGACTAAGATTAATTATAAAAAGCAACTGCAGACAGGTATTTAAAGAGCTGAATCACAACCTCCCAGTTATAAAACACAAATTTCCTTTATCAGATGCTATTTGTTCAAATGAAATAATTTTTATAATTTTAATGGTTTAAATTAACAATAGTATTTCCAAATAAAACAAAAACATTATAATTTTATAAAATATATTTTTATCAATTCAGTTGTATCACCTCTGAAGCAAAGTACTAGTACCAACCTTAAGGAAATAAATATATGTTCATGTATATGGACCAAAATAGACACAGAAAGTTAAGAAATTACAATTATAAAGTACTTGACATGAAGTTGTTTCTTTTTGAAGCTTCCTGACCTATATCCTCATAGCACCATATCTGGCCTACTCTGTGATTATATGGGACAACTTAGAAGAGATACAAAAATTAATGTTGTTAGCCCCAAAACAAATTATCTCACACTCTGTCTTTTGTATTTTTTTAAATATTTAAAAATATTTTTCAGATGAAATTTACTGTTTTAGGGCGCTCCCTGGTGGCGTAGCGGGTTAAAGCACAGCATAAAGAAGCTTAAGCCACTTTCGCATGCGTTCGATCCCTGCCTGCTCTGGAGGTGACCACAAGGCGTGGCAGACCTCTCCTGACCCGCCCACTGCTCCCCTCAGCAGTGTACTTCGTGGATCTGCCTGTTCTGCTCCCCACTCTATCTCTGGTGAATCCTCTCACCCTCCACATCTCTGGCCTGTACGCCAGTTCTGTACGAATAAATAAATTAATTTTAAAAAATTTACTGTTTTAAGGAACTTAAGCAGTATATTGACTTCATACATGATTCATGAATTCCAGTGTTCCTTATACTGTTTCTCAGTTGCTGTTTTCTTAACCATCTGGAGCTATACTTTAAATGAGACACTTTCTTCATTTAATATAAGCATATATCTCTTAATTAAACACAATATTTACTAAATTAGTTTAGACTTGTGCTAGTTAAACTGCATGATTTGCTAAAACTTGTGAATGCACTAAATGTTCTGTTGGCTGAATGATATGATTAGCTTATACTCCTGAATGAGCTAAATGTTTCCTGAAAATCTCTAGTATGGAATTGTTTGCCTAAGAGGAGTTCTTGTATTTTCCCCTTAAGAATACTGATTTTAGAAAATTCCTATTTCTTGATCATAAATGTTCACTGAGAGTAAAGCTTAAATTTCATATTTTAATTAACCAAAATGTCTTTTTAAATATTATAACCTTACTACTCAATATATTACATTAAGAATGTTCTGACTTTTTTTCAGTTGCTATCAGACTGCCATAAACACATTTACAGTACATTGTTCCTCTCATTTATTTACTAAGTGATTTATTTTATCAAGCATTGTGACAAGTGCTAGGAATACAACTAGGAATAAATCTCTAATTAGAAGGAACTTCTAATCCAATGTGAGATGGGAAAAACAGTAACGAATTATAGCACAGAATTATTGAGCACTACATGCACAAATATCATTAAATATTCATCAATTTACCCTAAGCAGAAAAATAAAAAATCTAATACTTTCTTACAGTGCCTACAAGCACTAAGTAAATTTTGAAAATATCCAAAGACAGCTCATTCATAAAGGTTAAGTATATATAAAGCACCTGTAATATTTGGATCTAACATAACTTAATCCAGTTATTTATTAAGTAAATTTAATTATGGCCTAATTTTTTAAATTATATGTAAGGTTTTTTAGGTAAATATCTAATTAATGAAAATACGCCAATTCTTCAACTAAAAAACTTTTGATTTTAGTATAGTATATAGAATAATACATTGAGGGAATAATAAAAGGCTTTTTTTGTTGTTTTTTAAAGATTTAGTTACATAAAAATTTTGAGGAGGAGGCTACATTGAATGCTTTTTTTAAATTTTATTATAACAGTTTATATTTGCATCATTTTGTGCATTTTTTCATCTCAGTTATAATCCCTGTGGACTTCCCATAACCAATTCACCTGCGTGCCATCACCATAGTCCCATGCACTTCCTCCCTCCCCCATTTTTGATCCCATTCCCTACTCCATCCCCATACAATATCTCTGGTATATAGTTGTTCATTATTATTATTATCTTTTTCCCCCTGGTCCTTCATGCTCCTGCTGAGTGAAACCATCCATTCTTTTTCTTTCTGGCTTATTTCACTAAGCATGATCCCTTCCAGCTTCATCCATGTTGCTGCAACAGGCAGGTGTTTATCTTTCTTGATCACTGAGTAATTTTTCATTCTGTATATGTACCATATCTAAAAAAGGGTTTTTTTTTATTTTTTAAAATAAATGTATTCCAGATCTTAATAAGGAAATTCTTTTCCAAAAACATTTTTAATATGTTCTAATTGTTACACAAGAGTAATAAAAGTTTAATCACAATGTAATATGATATAATACATAAAGCGTAACATTAACATACCGTGTCTTGCTTTGGAATTTGGACTAAAACAGAAAGGAGTTGCTCTGTATCAAGAAATCTTGATATAACTGAAAAAATAATTTGAGTATTTTAATTTTGTGTAAGTTTAAAATATGAGCTACATCAAATATTATCTTCAAAAAAAGGAAGCATAGTTCTACCTGCAAATATTACTTGTTTTAACTGTCCTTGTTTATCTTACAGGTACTAGGAATAAACTAACAAGTTCCAATGGTGTCAATTTTGATTATTCATCATCTTTATCCAAAATTTGACACTGTGCAGGGAAAGATGAATATATACTATACACAACAACGTTGGAAATGAAAAATGTGTGATTTCATATATTTCCAATATTTTGAAGGAATTATACTAATAAAAAAGTATCTGGAATTAGGCCTCCCTAGTGACCAAAGGGTTAAGTCTCAGTGCTATCACCAATGCAGCTGAGTTGCATCTCCAGTAAGGGAGCTAACCCACATATGATACAGCTGCTCCCCTTAGCAGAGTATGTCAGTGAATCTGCCTGTTCTGCTCCCCAATCTTGTCTCTGGTGAATCCTCTCACCTCACCCCCACCCCACCACAACTTTGGCCTACACCTTAGTTCTTATCCACACACACGCAAAAGTATCTGGAATTGGACTAAGAAAAACCTGCTCAGGTTGTAAATGCTGCCAAGATTTCCATGTACCACTTACATTCAGATTACCAAAACACCCTTTAGGGTGAGGTGTTTGGGGACTGCAGGTATGGAAGATAGGTCAAGTTCTTAGAAAGCTGGGATTGTTGTGGGAAATATAAACTGTCCTGTCAACACACCACTGAATAAACAAATACTAAGGGAAATTATCTTACCTCATGTTCCAAGAGGAATTATATTCCCTCAAAAGATACTTTGAAAACTTAAACTGTGAACATTATTCTGTTTGGAAACAGGATCTTTGCAGATGTAATTAAGTTAAGCTAAAGTCATAAGGGTTAATCTTCCTTCCATGACTACTGTTTTCATTAGTAAGGCAATGTATTTTAAATTATTTGGATTTGTAAAATGAGACAATATTCATTTACCTGACTGAAGTCCAAAAAAGAGTTCCTCATCTTGAAGTATTTCTTGGACACAATCTAATCTCATGTGAATAGTTTCAACATCAATTAGAGGTTCCAATATATTAGAGCGAAGTCTTCTACTACCTCCAGGAGTCTTAGTATAATTTAGAACACCAAAGAGAGTATGATTATTCCTTTGAAAACACAAATTAGCAAATTTTCATTAAGCATAAAAAGGAAAATCCAAGAACATTACAATCTAATTTTCTAAATTAAGCTGTAATCTAGAGTAGTGAATCTTAAACTTGGGGAGATGGAAGAGATACAGAGGGTATGGTATGGGGAAACGGTGCAAAGCATCTATGCTTTCTCAAAGGCACTCTCCTAAAATACCCACATGTTCACCAACCCAGAAGCTCTCAGAAGCTTGTTTTTCATTTTGATGGAAATTTTTATTTTTATGCACATTTCATTACATAGGCACAACTGATTAATCACTGCTCATTTGTGAATGAACTACAGCTCCACCTGCTCTCCCCTTCCTGGAGTTAGAGAGGCAAAGAGTAGTGATACTAGAAAGTTCCAACCTTCTAATCACATGACTGCTTCCATGGTAACCAATCTCCACCCTTAGTGTTTTCCACTAGTTACTTTATTAACAATATTGCAGACGCTTCACCAAAGAAGGCATATAAAGAGCCAACAATCACATGAAAAAATGCTTCATCATCACTTACCATCAGGGAAATGCAAATCAAAACTACAATCCCACCTCACATCTATAAGAAGCACTATGTCAAGAACATCAAAATTACAGGTTCTGGCAAGAGTGAGAAGAAAAAGGAATCCTCACTGTTGATAAGAATGTAGATTAGCACCCCCTCCAAGGTAAACAATAAGGAGATTTTTCAATATTAAAAATGGATCTGCCATGTAATCTAGCAATTCTTCTCCTAAGTATTACCCAATGGACACAAAAACAGTAATTCAAAGAGATACATTCAAACCTATGTTTACTGCAGCACTATTTATAATAGCCATGTTGTGGAAATAACACATAAAATACATTTGCTCAATATTTCTTCATCAAGTAATTTAAAGAAATGTAAAGTTATTATTCACAAAAAAAATACATATATACTGATGTATTTTGAAAGAAAAATACTGGTTGATTTTACCTAAAATCTTGATTATTAATTAGTAATTCAAGGTTTTGGGCTGTTGATGAATCTATCATGGCTGTCTGCTCACTACCCTGGAAACAGACCTTCAACGATTTTGGTGCATAAACTGAATTTTGAATAAATTCAACATACTTCAATAAAGCTGCAACAGCTGCAAGGCAATAGTACCTGCAAGGTGAACAATGATGTATTATTATAAATCTTTGGAATAAAAAAAAAAACTATTGCTAAATAGGAAATAACTATTTAACCTTAATAATGAGTTTATAAGCATGTGCTTGAATTCAAAGAAAGAAGCTCACAAAGTATTCCTTATTTTTTAAAACTATATAGCATTTAAGTCATAAGAACCGACTAAAAATAGTCAACTTTCTGCAGTCTAATACTAAATCACATGTTAGGAGACAACATTCAACGATAATTTGTGTCAATTTTTGATGTACCTAAGAACTCAATATTAAAAGAGAGTTTGAAAGTTTTATTCTTATTTTCTTATATTATTGTTCCTTTCTGTATAATATTTTATTTCTCCCAGAGCCTGAAAGCTTTAAACATGATTAAGAGGAAAGTATGTTTTGACTTTGGTAGACATTATGATTAACTAAGTAAACCAGTGGTCCAAGTTTTTTAAAGAAAGTATCTACTTAGTATGTTCTATGAAAAATCCTTTAAAAAAATACCATTTCCTGTCTTACCTGAATCCTTTAAAAGTAAAGGTATAAAGTAATGGTAACGCAACTTTAACTGTGTTTCACCTGTGCCCTCACTTTTTAGTTTTCTGAGGCTATTTGAGCTTTTCACTTCAAAGTAAAGTGAGAAGCAACCATTAGGACACTAGATTATGACTAAATAGGAGAAATCCTACATAAATTGCATTAGTAAGATTTGCCTTGTGAAAAAATAAGCTAGCTATTTTACTATTTCAATAATTACAAAAAGGTATATTATAAGCCAAGTATTTTTCAAAAGGCAGAGATACAATAGAAAATAAAACAATCAAAAGATCTTGCCCTCGTGGAATCACACAAGAGATTTATTACTTCCTTAAATCATAACTTACTTGGACTGAACCTCCATTAGGACAGTGCTGAATTCTGTTATGCATAACTGTTCAATACACTCTAATCCTTTCGTTTCATTAAAGTATTTCCTTTGGATAGTAGTGAAATTAACATTCTGCAAGAAATTTTAATTTCAAAATAAATTTTAAATTTTGTATATCACACAAATTTCTTTCTTAAACATACATTATTAAATGGGGTAGGTGGCTTAAGTATTACATAAAGTTTGTTTTAATGTTTCCCAAAATTAAATAAGATATATTCTTGTTATTTACTAAATGAGATTGATGATAGTAGTCCATAGTTTAAATCAAGCCATACATGAAATCAACAAATGCAAGAATCTCTGCCTTCTGGTAATTTTAGTCAATTGTAACAACATCACATAGGTTTTATATTCTGCCTTACATACTTTAACCATCCATACATTAAAAGAGGTGGGGGGAAAGCATGCAGTTACAGAGTAAAACATTTACCTATTTTGAAAGGGTAAATAAAGGTAAGGAAGGTGATGGGTAATGACGAATTGTGAAAGAGTTTTAAGACTGAAAAAATTCATGAGTCAGAAGGGATTTTTCATGAGCAAAGGTTGTCTTGACAGTATCTCATGTAATCATGAGTTACACAGTAAGTTTATTAACTTTAATTTTCCTGTAAATAAAATTCTGAGAAGTGAAGTGACTTTTCGATTATCATAAAAGTTAATATATGCCACAGCTGAGATTTGATTTTAGATTTCTTTAATTACAAAGTTTATGATCCTGCCAGTTCATATTGCTGTTAATTTAAGTTCTCTTTATGCTAAGTGTGGCAATAATGATAATGTTGATTTTCCCGGTCCTAATACTTTTATCCCAAATATGCCCATGGCTTGCTTCCTCAATCCCTTTAAGACTTTGTCCTAATGTAACTTAACCAATGAGTACATTCTCATTATCCTATGTAAAATATCAATCCATTCAGAATTATACCTATTATTATACCTATTTTACTAACAAAAAAAACCCCTGAAGCTTCAAAAAGATTAACTTAACTTGCACAGGTTACTTAGAATCAGAATTTGAAACTATTGTAAAACTGCCTTAAATCTCAACTGTAGTAAATACATGTTGCTTGGTTTTTGCTAGACTCATCCATCCCACATTGCATGTGGTCCTGGTAAGGAATGTCAATTACAGTACTGTGCTGATCCCCCCTTGTGGTACAGCTGGTTAAAACCCAGCATTACTAGGCTATCTGCAGCCAATGTGGTTTCATTCTGGCCAGGAAAGTGACCCACATCGTGCAGAGGACCTCTCCTGTTCTGCCTGCTGCTCCCTTAGCAGTGTATTTCAGTCAATCTACCTGTTCTGCTCCCGACTCTCCATCTCTGTGAATCTTCTTACCCCCAACTCCTCTGGCCTGTAGCCCAGTTCTTGTGTGCATAAATAAATAAATATTTTTTTTAAAAAATAACAGTACTCTGTTACACAGCAATGTCAGCAAATGACCTGACATTAATCAACCATAGCTGCTCTACCCTTAAAATAGTGATTAGTACAACATGTGAGAACATGAACAAAGCAGGAACAGTTAGGATCCATCCCATAAATCCATACTTGAATACTGGAGGGAAACTTTTTCTTTGAGTTGACTACGCTGAGATGACATCAGCCCAAAGCCAACAGCAATCATCTTTTAAAGCTCATAGAGGTAATTTACTTATAGCATTAAAAAAAAAAGTGATAGGAATGTGGGTAGGGATAGGATCTATCTAACCATTTGACTTTCCAGTTGCAAAACCTCCAGAATTTCCCTTTTTATTTAAGCTAGTTTCATTTCCGTTATTTGCAACCAAAAAATTCTAATCAGAACAAAATAATAAAAGTTGTATAGGTATACATAAATAGGGATGATAAAGAGATAACGGTTAAGAGACACATCTAACAGAAAATGCAAAATTTCTGGCAGTGAGTCAGACAATTGGGCTACAAAGGAGTTCTTAAAACATCAAACAAATCTTTTATGAATATAAATGAATATATTAAAAAAAAAAAGGAACTCATCAGATTCTCAATCTCAGTTTGGCTCCAAATGTATGAAAGTCTATAAACATAACAAAATATAGTATATTCTAAAAATAATTTGCACTGCTTGAGTATTCATCCAACAGCATTACTGTGTAGTTGGTTTGGAATCATGATCCTTCACAAATCAGGGAGATTTGTTAGAGGAAAGTGCTAAACCACATGGCAGAAAAGTCCTTACTGAGAAGAGTATTGGTTGGATTAGGTTTCAAAGGACTTATCTGTCATATTCCAATTCAAAGAGACTATTACTACTTTGAATTGGGTAACTATGACAGAACTGAAAGAATTCTGTAATAAAGTTCAGATACTCTTAAAGAAAAAATACTTAACTGAAGGTTTCTATCCCCCTAGAAGAACAAGAACTTCAATCGCAACTATTTACAACACAACACAGCTAGTTTCCAGGGAACTATACCTAAGGAAATCTGTAATTTCTCTAAGTATCTGCCTATTGTTTATTGAGAAGTCTTCTCATTACCCAAAACATTTTTTCTTTTCTTTAAAATAGATCAAGGGCATCAAATTAAATAAGTGAGATTCCCTGTCATTTTTATGGTATGCATTAGTAGTCCTGTAGACTAAGACTTGTATTTAGTGAGTATTTTAGGGTGCTGAATATAAAGTTCTCAAACTAGTATTCTTTACAATAATGTTACAAAGTGGGTCTTTATTTAAAGATTTGAATATTACTATTGAGAATAAAAATACTTACCTTGAAATTTTCTGTGATCATTGTAAACAACTTGGATGAATTTCCCACAACACATGCAGTATTTGACATTATTATTTCCAAAGGTGATAAAATTTTGAGTTTAGTAATAACCTAAAATTGTTTGAATATGTCATTTCTTAAATGTAAGCTTAAGATTCTCTAAAAAAAGTTTCCATATTTTTATGAGATAACTTAAAATTAGTGCCTATGTATACAAAATTCAACTATCCTAATTATATACTATAATTAAAAAACAATTCTAATGATTATCTATTAAAGTATATCATAAGTATTATCATAAACATAGGCTATGTTTTTCTCACAGGTTTGTAACAAATCTACACCCAAAAATTAACTTGAATTATCAAATTTGTGTTTTAAAAATAAGAAAGATTTAAAATTAATTCTTCTGGTCAAGATTTTATCTATCTTCAGGAAGAATATAAACACATTCATAACGTAACTCTGGTGACATAATTGGCATGGCCACATTGATATAGCTTAGTTAAAAATTAAAAAAATACAAATATTAAAAATCTGCTTTATGACTAAATTCATTTAGTCATACATTTCTTAGAACTACAAAGACACATAAATTCTTAAGTTTGCCTTTCATTCCTGAAGTTTCTTTTTAATTCCTTCTTTTCTATTCTTTTTGAATTACATAAAAAATATGAAGTATGCGCCTACCTGGTGGTCTAGGGGTTAATTCTCAACACCAATCACAAATATGGCATGAGTCTGATCCCCAGCCAGGGAACTAACCCACATATAGCACATCTGCTTCTTGTCTCACTCGCTGATCCCTTAATAATGTATTTCACTAGATCTGCCTGTTTAACTCCCCATTCTGACTATGATGAATCCTCTCACCACTCCCACATCTCAGGCTACACCCCGGTTTTTCCGTGCAAAAAAAAAAAAAAAAATTGAAGGAACCCGAGACAAACTTATTATGCAATACCAGTATCATTTAGGGTTAACTATGCCAAAAATGTATTAGGTAGGAAAAGGAAATCTACATTCTAGGAACTACAAAGAGGATTACATAAACAACTGGAAATACAACAAACTAAAAAGCTGCTGCACAGCAAAAGAAACCATAATTAAAATGAAAAGACAACCTACTGAATGGGAGAAAATATTTGTGCACTCTACATCTGACAAAGGACTAATATCAAATATATCTAAAGAACTCATATAACTCCACAAAAGCAAAAGAAATAACACAATAAAAAAAGGCAGACGAACTAAAGAGACACTTTTCCTACAAAGACATACAAATGGCAAACAGGCACATGAAAAATGTTCACTATAATTTATAATTAGGGAAATGCAAGTCAAGACCACAATGAGAGACCATGTCACATCTATGAAAATGACCCATATGAAAAAGACCGGAAACAAGTGCTGAGAAGGATGCAGAGAAAAGAGAGCCCTCCTAAAGTGCTGGTGGGAATGCAACCTGGTCCAGCTTTTATGGAAAGTAGTGTGGACGTGTCTAAAAAATCCACCTAGTAATTCCACTCCTACATCTCTATTCAAAAAATTTAAAAACACTAATTCAAACAGTAACTTGCACTCCCAAGGATTACTGAAACACTATTTACTATAGCTAAATTATGGAAACAATTTAATTGCCCAAAACAAATGAGTGGATCAAGACACAGTATAAATATAAAACAGAATATTACTCAGCAATCAAAAAAGGGTTAAATTCATGCTATTTGCAGCATCATGGATGAAGCTGGAAGAGATAATGCTAAATAAAATAAGTCAGATGGAGAAAGATAAATACCATATGGCATCACTAAATATGGAATGTAAAGTAACTAAACTAAGAGCCAGATAAAGATAAGCTGAAAAACTAACACTTGATAGCTGATTGAACTGAAGTACTAGGCTGTGACAGGGATAAAAAAAAAAAAAAAAAAAGAAGGGTAAAAAATAAAAGAAGAAGGAAACACAACAGACCATGGTGGTGAACTATGGGTGATTTGGTGGTGGGAGCACGATGGTGGCATATCACTTTACCTGATGAGGGTATCTAAATTTCACTTCAATTAAAAAATTTTAAAAATAAGGAATAAAGAAAAATACAGTTTATTACAGAATGCCATATTTTAAAAATAATAGTAATTGTGCCAAATAAACCTTTGGAATACAGAAATTAGAAACAGACTCTTCTACCTGGCAAATTCCCATGATAATAGGCCAGTGGCTCAAACTGACAACTTACAGGAAATGAAGGCAAGAGACTAACAGAGCTACAAAACCAGTTTCCCTTAACAATGAAAAATAAAATTCAAATACAGTTCAGAGGACCCTCTGGGGACAGCCTTATCACATACATTACTTTGTTCATGAGTCTAAGAATCATTAATTTAAAAGTACTAATTCTAAATCAATAGTACAATAATTTGGAATGTTCAGGTAACAGTACAACACATTATTTTTAAGACACAATAGGCTGAAAATGTGAACTTGGATGTAACACAATTTTATTTCAATTCAGAATAATCTACCCTGATGCAATCATAGGTAACTTTATTCTACCAAAAAGTATATTAATTAGTAAAGCACTGACTTGAAGATCAAAATAATGCCCACTGGATTAACCATATTCTAGGATTATAAAAACATACCTTGGGCCCTCCTTGGTGGTGCCACAGACTAAAGCCTAGCACTATGAAGCTAGCAACAGTTACTGCTGCACTACTTCGACCCCCAGCCAGGGAAGTGACCCACATGGCATGGCAGAGCTTCTCCTGTCCTGCCTACTGCTCTCCTCAGCAGTCTATTTCAGTCATTACACCTGTTCTGTTCCCCACTGTTTCTCGTGAATCCACTCACGTCCGGCATTCTGCCCTATATCCCAGTTCTGGCATGCATAAATAAATAAATCTATCAAATGAAAAAATACATACCTTTGCATATGTTGTGTTGTCTGCAAACTGAGATAATATAATTTGTGGAATCTTTAAATCGATACTTGCCATTCCTATTTCACCTCTGGCAAGTCCTCTTCCCTCTACAACAGCTACAATAACTGATGGAGAGTGTGCAGAAACTGCAGATGAGGATGTAGCTATTTAAAAAGCATTTACAGGAAAAAATGTATGAATATTAATGATTTTAGTTCATTTTATATAACTTAACAGTTATAAAAGAATAATTTTTCTCATCAAAAATAACTTTTAAAAAATGGGTAAAAGACTGGATATAAGATCCCAAGCCATAAGCTATACAGTAGAAAAAATAGGCAAACATTCTATGACATAAACTTTAGTGATCTTTGCAGATATGTCCCCAGCAGCAAAAATAAATCAATAAATAAAATAAAAAGAATATAAACAATTGGGACTACACCAAACTAAAAAGCTTCTGCATAGCAAAAGAAACTGTAACCAAAATAAAGAGATACCTTACTGAAGGGGAGAAAATATTTGTACATCATTCATCTAACAAAGGATTTATATTAAAGGTATAAGAGTTTATACAACTCAACAACAGAAAAAAAAAACCAAATAACCTAACTTAAAAAATGAAGAGTTAAAAAGGCAATTCTTCAAATAAGACAAACAATCAACAAACATGAAAACATGTTCATCATCACTTACCATCAGGGAAAAACAAATCAAACCACAATAAGATACCACCTCACACAAGTAAGAATGGCCTATGTTATCCATGGCATTGTGGAAGAACGGCCTATGTTATAAAAATCAGAAACAGCAGGTGCCAATGATTGTAGAGAGTAAGGAGCCATTTATACTGTTGGTGTGAATGTAGACTGGCCTAGTCCCCACAGAAAACTGTGTGGAGACTCTTTAAAAGACTGAAAATGGTTCTGCCAAGTGACCAGCAGCAAATCTACTCTTAGGCATGTACCCAAAGAACATGAAAACACTAATTCAAAATGAAACCTGTAGTCCTTTACGTATTGCCCCATTATTTATAACAGCCAAGATATGTAAATAACCTAAATGTCCAAGAACAGATCAGTGGATCAAGAAGATGTGATACATACACACACACACATACAATAGACTATTTACTACTCAGCAATCAAAAAGATAAACTCAAGCCATTTGCAGCAACAAAGGTAGAGCTAAAAGGTATTATGCTAAGTGAAATATCCAGAAAAAGAAAGATAAATACTGGCTGGTATCACTTATATGTGGAATATAGAGAAAGAGTCAAAGATAAACATTAAAAGTTGACCACAGATCTGAGGCATCAGAGGAGGAGAAAGAGGAACTAGGAGGGGGCAGGGAGGATACAATGGACTATGGTAGAGGATGATGGGTGTTTTGGTAATGGGAGAACTGCGATGGCACACCTGAGGGGAGAAATCCTATACGCCTAAATTTTTATATTCCACTAAACTAACTTCAAAATATACAGAGTAAGAGAAATAGTTCAAAATGATAATGGGAAATTTTAACAAGCCTCCTCAAATAAGTATATTACAGATTTAAACATAATTAAACTAATGACCTAAAATATACACACAATTATAAAAAATATTCTTTTAAGATATAGAACATTCACTAACATATAAAATTAAAGATGTTAACCAAAGGACATCATGTAAAAAGACAAGCTATAAAACTAGAGATATATATACAGTACACAAAATCATCAAAAGATTTGTACATTCAAAATGTACAAAGAATGTTGCACAAACACTTTCCCAAACAGACTGCCTGGAGGAAGAGGTAACAAATAAGGGAAAAAAGAAGTTCACAATGATGTTTTCAAAATCTTATTAAGGAATAGATTGATAAGAAACAGAAATATACTTTGTTGTTCTATTTCAGCTTTACAAGTAGATTAAATAAGAGAGAATTTCCACAAATCCAGAAAACACTCATTTCACAAAAAAAAAAAATGATACAGGACCAAAAAGCACACAAAAATATAATCAACCGTAATAGAAACCGGAAAATGCAAATTCAAACTATAGAACATCTAATAACAATAGTAGTTAGAGAGGCTATATATCAAAAAGAACTCTCATTTATCATTAGTCAGAGTAGACACTGGACCAATCATTTTGAAAAAAATGTCTTCATCTTGTACATGTATACATCCATATACCCTGGAACCAAGAAATCCACTTTATGTATTTTAGAGAATTCTTAACATAATGACCTATTTCACCCATTTTCTCCTTAAGAAAACCTGGTAGACTTATATAAAAAACTGAAGCTTAGGCATTAAAATAAAACTCAATAGTGAATCAGAGCCAACTTATAGAATGAAATAAATATATATAAAAGGGAGTGCTTTCTCTTTCTGTGCTATTTTGTCAGAATGGTTAAATTAAAATAATGTAAGCCTGCTGCTTTATTCACAATTGGAAAGACATGGAAACAGCCCAAATGCCCAAAAATGGATGATTGGATTAAAAAGATGTGGTACATATACACAATGGAGTATTATTCAGCAACCAAAAAAAAAGAAACACATGTCTTTTGCAGCAACATGGATGGAGCTGGAAAAGTTCATGCTTAGTAAAATAAGCCAGAAAGAAAAGGAAAAATACCAGATGGTTTCTCTCATAGCAGGAATATAATGGAACAGGTGAGAAAATAATGATAATGATGAACAGCTATATACCAGAGACATTTTGTGGGAGTAGAGTGGGGAATGGGATCAAAAACAGCTGGGGGAGGGAAATGCACTGCACTATGGTGATAGCACATGGGTGATTTGGTGATGGGAAACCCAAGGGAATTGCAACTGAGATGGAAAAATGCACAAAAATATGTAAAATAAACTATTACAAAATTAAAAAAATAATAATGTAGGCCCACACTTATTAAAAAAAAAAACAGTTCAGAAATGATGTAGCCTTTTTAATTAGCCTGAAATTATGGGTATAGGTAAACTGATGTACCTATCACTAAGTCATCCATATCAATTATAAATAACTTCAAATGAATGAAACTTCCCTAATTTACAAAACATTGAGTTTCAAATGGTCAACTAAGTGAACATTCCACTTATTTTACCTGAATATCCCATTTGTGGTGTCCAAGTTTTATAACCTGATCTCTGGGCATTTCCAGCAGACATTGGAGTTTTTAGGATCTGAGGGTAATTACTATCTCGTGCAGAAGATGAACTTGTACCAACAGTAAAATCTGAAACAAATGTGTTTTCTGCATAAGGTCTTTTGCTTTCAAAGTATAAACCTAAATTCAAAAAATTAGTGTAAGTTCTTAAAAATTCAGACTTAGGCAATGTTGCATAATTTATAACATATCCATGCACTCTGAACATCTGATGAATTTTAAAAATATAACAAATTAAGGCAAATTTAATGACATTATTAATAAATTATCTTATACTTAAATATAAGGGAACATGCTTGTTAATATGGTTTTTGCTTCTGCAAGTTCATCAAGACGTTAGTACTCTGGCCTAAAACAATTACCTTTTAGTTTTCAAATACACCAGATGTGTACTTTCTATAGTAATTATGTATTTATAAGGCCTCTTCCCCTTTGACTTCTTCATTGAAACTCTGTGATAATGTTATAAATTCAGTTTCTTGTTTAGGTAGTTTCCTATTGACTATAACTATTTTGTTAGGGTTGTCATAAAACTTGAAAGACTGTACAATAGCAGGCTAGCATAGTGTCCTGACACATAGAACTTTTTTTATTTATATATATATAGTGGGGCTCTTTTCTCCTATTCCTTGTTTTTCATGGCAACTATCTTCCTTCTCTTTAAACCACTTGCTTTTAGTTTCCTTTGCTAGATCCTTTTATCTTCTGTCTGCCTCTTAGCTCTTGGTTTCTCAGGATTTCATATTTTTCATTTTCTCTAACAGATTAACATTATATGTTTTCTCTGCATATCTCATCTATTATCTTTCTATTAATATGTATTTCCTGACAATTCTAAAATCTTCATGTACGGCCTTAACTCCTCATACTCGAAAGCACAGATCAGCAAACTTTTCAATAAAGGGCCAGATGGTAAATATTCTAGGTTTTTTGGACCATATGGTCTCTCAAAATTACTCAACTCTGAAAACATACAGAAAAGAAACCACAGATATGGCAAATGACTGAGCATGTTTGTTCCAATAAAGTTTTATTTCTAGGTACTAAAATTTGAATTTTATATAAATTTCATGTCACCAATATAATTATTTTTTATTTTTTTCAAACTTTCATAAATGCAAAAGCCATTCTTAGACCTATACGTGCAGTTTGATATAGCAGCTTTTCACTATAAGCTATTTAAATCATCAGAACGTTGTTAGATAGCATAGCTCTAACTAGATCTTGTGTATATAAATTTCTGTTTACCCAGAACTTTAAATATGCAAAAGTTCATTCTTTCCTTCAAAATTTATTCCTTATTATCTGTCATGATCAATTGTACCATCTTTTGTTACCCAAGTTATAAACTTAACAGTTATTTCTAACTCCTTTTATTCAATCCTAAAACACAATCAGTGACCAAGTCTTGTCTTATTTTTGTTTAAAATTTCTCTTCATCTCCAATCCTACTAGTCTATTTTAAGCCCTAACGTCTTCAGTTCTTTTGCAAGTCTGCCATTTCTTCTCGAATTGAGTACTATGCTTTTCTTACCTATTCTCACATTAATCACCGGTGATCTGCTGAAAAAGAAATTTCACCATATCGCCCTTCCTAACAATTCCTTAGTGTCTCCAATATCAGATAAAATTTGACTTCTTTGTAGGGGGTCTCCACAGAACTCAGATAATACACTGAAAGCATAGTAATTTGAGGAGTTTGATAAAAGGAGTATTACAAATTATGATAGGATGTAAGGCCATTATAAAGAAGTGTGTAAAAACCATCCCTAAGCTTAAAGAAGCTAAGGAAGAAATTACCGAAAACTGGAGACACTATTTGTTTTGAAGTCACTTTATCATTAGGTCCCTTTCTTGAAACGTGCCTTAGTTTTCATTCAATTTTCTTGAACTCAGTTTTGTATATCTTTATATTCTTCCATCTGCCGCAAATATACTGGTAACTTTCAAATGTGTATTCTCTTGAGTTTCTCTACTTAGGTCTCAATCCATATATTTAATCACCTCAATGTGAAAATGTGAACATCCTAGAGGTTCCTCACATTCAATATGTCCACGAGAGTAAGCATCATTTTTCTTCTAAAAGTGCTTTTTCCACAAAAATTCCCTTTATCCTACCATGTATATTTCTCCTGAGTTTCTCTTGAAACTTGGCAAATGAAACATAACAGTTTCACCGATTTAGATGTCCATTCACACCTACTCAGAACTGACTCATCCACCATCAGAGAGACTTACAATAGAATCAATGTCGAGATTCCCACTTTCCCATTTCCATAGCAGTTCTCCAACCAAACCACAAATGAAACGTCTCAATGGTACTAACCAATGCGCCTGAACCCCCGAGAGTGTGGACCTGTCACCCGTCCCGCCTCCACCCGTAATCTGCTTGCCTTGAGCGGGCCCGGCGCTGGCCGGATGGCCAGGGACACTGCTGCTGCTGCTGCTCCGGTCGCCGGCAGCGCCCGATGTGTCGCAGGGTGTCGGCGCGGAGGCCCGTCCTGACAGACGGCGCTGAGGGGTCTCCTGAAGTCCGAAATTATAACAGGGGCCCAGTGACCAACCCTCTAATGATGGGGACGCCGCTGGGACGCAAGGCGAAGTTGCTGTGATGTCAGGCCTCAGCATCCTCACAAATCCTGCCACTGCCAATAATGAGACTTCCGATCGCGGCTTCGTGGGGCCAGAGGCAAAAGCCGTTTGAGAAAAACCGCGGGAGAACTGTGCGCAGCCTGTGCGCAGGCGCACGGAGCTACGGAGCTGCAGCGCGCAGGCGCACGAGGGCGTTTGCCACATGCTCATCTTTCCCCCGTCCAAACATGGGAATGTAATCACTGCAAATTCCAGTCTCATCTTGTATAAAACTTGGTTATGAAGTGATGTAGCCTGATTCAAACTGCCTGCAAGATCCCCAAAGGCCTATCAATGATCATGATTTGGAAAAATTTATTTCCCTTATCATAGTGTTTAATGCTTTTTTCCATATACCTCCACATATTTGCATCTTTAAACATAAAGTTGTCCAATATGCACCCAATGCAGAGAAAGTTTGAGTATTTAATGCTCACTTAGTTATCCATATGTAACATTATCCTTCCTAGAGCCTTAACTTACTCCTTTAGAAATAACAAGGTTGTTTGTCACTGCTGAGATTGCCCTTCATCCAGTATGCACATGATTGTGCACAGTACATTAGGAATTAGGGACACAATGGACGAGATCTCTTGGGAGTTTATTTTTTTTAATAAACTAATATCAGTTGCTTAAAGTGCCTTATCACTGGAACCAGATACTTTTTTTTAAAGATTTTTATTTATTTATGCTTACAGGAACTAGGGTACAAACCAGAGACATGGGGTGGTGAGAGACTTCAATAGAGTGACATACAGAACAGATTGAAATGCACTGCTAAAGAGAGCCTCAGGCAAGATAGGAGAGGTATGCTGCACCATGTGGGCCACCTCCCTAGCCAGGTCTCAAACCTGTGCTGCAGTGGCTGAAAATAGCTCTATAGCACTAAACTTCAACCCATGGAACAATTCTCAACTTATTGTCTTCACACATACCTATGAATACAAAAAGCAGATCTCAGTTTTATAGCAAATGGCCTGATGGAAATTGACTTTTCTTGAGCATGGGAATAGTACTAACTTCATAATGTTAGGACTGAGAAAACACCCAGATACCATCAAAAAATACCCATTTAAAACAGAGTTCATACTTCCAGTAAGGTCTTCACACACACTGCAAAAATCAGTGCTCAATGTTACACATTCAAATACTTCTCACCATTTTATACTCTACTAGGGACTCCCTGGCTGCACAGTAGTTAAGATTGTTATCAAAGCTAACACCAGCCACTGTAGCATGGGTTGGACCCCCAGATGGCACAGCTATATCTCAGGTCTCTCCTGTCTTGCCCACTGTTCCCCTCAGTACTGCATTTCAGCAAATCTGCCAGTTTTACTCCTGCTTCTGTCTCTGGTGAATCAACCTCCGCCAACTCCAACCTACACCCGTTCATGTATGCCTAAACAATAAATCTTTATCTTTATGAAATACAGGAAGTAAATTACTGAATATTTTTTTCGTATTAAATAGACTTGGGACAATTATCAACTGTTTCCTTACATGATGGGTGAAATGACCAAAAACCCCTTAAGCATATAAATTGCTTATTGGGGTAACTTGTTATGGTCCAGACAATTCTATTCCAAGGTGAATTGCCATTTATCTTGAATTACTTATGTGACTGATTTAGAATAACCACAAATCTATGAAATATTCCCAAATTTCAACAGTCGTTCACTTTTGTGTACCTTTAATTCATGTGTGAGGTTTATCAGTTAACATTAATTCATTAACAGACTGATTCACATCAGTATTATATAACATAAAATAGCATTCCACAAATGTAAATAGAGCATTCCAGAAGAATCTAAAGCTGAAGATACAATAAAGGCCTTTATTTTACAATATATAATTATATAATTTATTAAAATTAACAGAATTCATATAAATATTAACAGTAGTCATTTAGGTTTGATAAGCACTTTTCATAAAGCAAATGTTAAAACAGCAAAACTATCTTAAAGCACAACTTTTGCACCAATGTATCTAGATCACTAATTCAGGCTGAACATTGACTCTTCGAAGAACTTCTTCTGGCATGCAGAAAACAGGACTAACAGGCTTAATCTGTTCTTCTCCCAAAAGTGACAATCCAGCAATTCCAAATAAAGTATGAAAAGGATCCACCTATTTTTAAAAATGAGAATTTATTATAGAGCATAATAAATTATGCTTCTGAACGATGGTTAACTATAATGCAGTTTGTCATATTGATCGCTTCACATTAAATTATGTTTATTAAGTTTTCTGAAATAAAGTTGACTTCAAAACGGTTTTCAAGACACCCTTATCATATGTGACGTTTATAGAAGAAGCACTTGGTAAGAAGTCTGTAAACTTGCTTTCTATCCTTCATTCTCAAAAAATAGCAAAACTGTATCCTGCTTTGAGCAGCACTTGGAAGATCATCCCTTTACAATAGGGAAACACTTAGCTGTATAAAAATGCAAAGCAGGACCCTCTGCAAGGAGTGCCAAGGGGTCGGGGTTACAGTACAGCGCGATGAAGCTTGCCACAGCTGCTTTGGTCCCCTCCAGGGAGGTAACCCACATGGAGGGGTAGACCTCTCCTGACCTACCCACTGCTACCTTTCAGCAGTGTACTTTGTACTTAGTCCATCTGCCTGTTCTGCTCTCTGCTCTGCCTCTGGTGAATCCTCTCACCAATCCTGCACCTCTGGCCTGTACCCCAGTTCTGTATGCATAAATAAAAATTTTAAAATAAGCATCAAAAATATACTTGCCATATCTCCCGGCCTATCTGCAAATCCTCCTGTTTCTTCATCTTGACACGCCAAGATGAAAGTACGAAGTTTCTCTCTATCAATCCAATGAAGTCTTCCAATTATCTTTAGTGAAGCCAACACCCACCACGAATAGCACACATCTGGTAACTAGCAAATTAAAAATAAAAAACATACAAGTTGCCACAATTTTATGTTCTACCAAACACTAGGGAGGATAAGGGAATGGCTGTGTTTCACATTCTGAATCCATAAATATAAGTGGTTAGAATTTAAAACCGTCTCTAGCAGAGACACTCCTATGCAGGGAACACCATGCTAAATGTTTCAGGACTCAGCAACAACCATCCTATCTACTTTCTATATGCAACGAATGTCTAATCAGTCCCCTGTATCACAGAAAATTGGCTCATGAAATCTAAGGTGATGTTTCATTTCTCTAGGCAAAGTAGCAAAGTGCATCATAAACATTTTAATAGTCTCTTAAAACACTCAGCCATTTCACTTTTGCCAAAAGCATTTGGATGGTACTACTCTATTAGTGAAAATGAAAAGGTAAAAGCTCATTTTATTAACTTAAAAAGATAATATTCAGAAATGTAAACAATGGTACTCACTAAAGATACAGAGCTATGATAACATAGCTGATTATTTATAAAATACTGTACCTTCTCTGGCCTTCCATTGAGCCCACCAGATGGTAACTGTCTTTCACAAAGCCACCATCCAAGTAAGTCAGAATTTACTTGATGCAACTGGTTAGTGATTGCCAGAAATCCTGTGCAACAATAGATCTAAAATTACAGACATAAAGTACATGTGTATAATAATTTTAATAGTGATAAAAACTATAAATTAAAATACTCAATTTTACATCTAAAAATTTTCTTTCTGACATTTAGTATTACAAAGTATCACTTAACTGGAAAAATTACAAGAATCCAATTCTACATTGAAATGTTCATCAAAATTTTTAAGTAAACTTTATTTGCAAACTATTTACAAAAACATTCTCTGGCAAAAGCAAATGGCTGCTCAGACAGGTAGGAAAAACTTTACATTTGTTTAGTTAATGTTTTTACCTACTATACAGCCGCTTGTGTCAGTGTCCACATCAACAAGCGGTAACTAAATTAAAAGTTCTAAAAAAAAAATGCCTTCCCTTTTCACCTAGGATTTATTTTTATTTTCTTTTTATCTATTTATGCATACAAGAATTGGGATGTAAGCTAGAAGTGAGGAGGGTGGAAGGATTCACCAGAGGCAGAGTGGGAAGCTGAAAAATGCCTTTGTTAACCAGCAATTCTAATCTAACATGTCACTTTCAAATTAATTTCATTTTAACAGAAATGCAGTTTTTATTAACCAATTTATTACACTGATTAGCCCTTAAAAACTGCTACATTTAATCTGTACTAATCAATTACCTGCCCAGCATGGGATTCAGAACCTGGTCTGCAACCAAATCCACCATCAAAGTTCATACATGATAAAACAAATTCAATTGCCTTTTCCACATTGATAGCATCTAGTTTCCCCTATAAAATAAAAGAAAATGCCAATAAAAATTGTGACACATTCACAATGGCTTACTCATCTCAATACTTAAAACTTACCAACAGAGCCAAAGTCGCCACAGCACAAAAAGAAAATCTTGTATCAATTTCTCCTGAAAAAGAGCAAACAAACATGGCATCAGAAGACTCTGATTATATTGTATAACAACTACAGTAAGTTTTGGAGATTTTGAACCTAACACTTATTTACTTTTAGGTCACCAGAAAAGAAACGACATCTGAATGAAATGCCTTGATTTCTCTAAGGCTACTAAAATTTATACAAAAACACTGTCCAAAAAAAACAAAACAAAAACAAAAAACCAGCAAATCACTTATGAAGTGGCCAGAAAAAAAAAATAAAGTAACAGAACCAAAATAATCAATTTCTAATGACACACTTACCCTATTATATAAAAGTAGATTTTCACATCCCATGAAGCAGCTGGTCTCTCCGGCCTGCACTGTATTGAGCCCTAAAGCAGAGATTATCTACATTTATCAAGTAAAGTATTATTCCCTCCCTCCACTCAAATATTCAGTAAATTTGTAAAGTTTTCTTTTCCCCTAGCCAGTATTTCTGTAAAAAACTTTACAAAGTCACCAAATATCAGGGGAAAAAAATATCACCTACCTTAAATCTTTTAGACTGGCCCCCTCTGTTCCAGTGCTCCTTTATGCTGATATAACTAGCACAGTGCATGCTGGAACTTCCAGCAAACCATAAACTCCAGTTAGACCAGCTGCTTAGTGGGACCTGAAAAAATGAAAAACTTAAAATCTCCTTATAAATTACTAACAAGTTCCCATCCATTGTACTTTTTTCCAACAAAGTTTACTACCATAAAAACACTAAAATGTAATATTTTAATATTGGTATCGAATAGCATAAATTTAAACTTGACATTACCCCAAATGTCTCCAGCAAAAGAACCGTCTTCTTTCTGTAGACTCTGAACATATTCCACAACTTTGTTTACATCAATAACATTAATACTATCATATAAAGTAAGGATCTGTAACAAAAACAAGCCATATTAAATACCTCTTCAAAACTGAGAACTTTGCTTATGTTTTATTATTGTACAGCGTATTCTTGTCTATGCATACTGCGAACATTTCTCAGAGACTTTCATATACAGTAAAAAAAATCAATAAATCCAATATTTAGCCATGTTATTTTTAAAATAATTTATTTTCTGCATTCAAATTGAAAATTAGCATAGCAAGATCTAAATATACTAACTTGTGTTTATAGAAGAGAAACAACTCAGTATTTGTGGGATCTTCACTAATGTCAAGATAAATCATTTCACTCCGCCTGGAGATTTTCCAGATATTTACATATACTGAAAACATTATTATCCAAGGTCTCAGTGTAATTTCAGTTTCCATCAACTTTGGAAATCAGCTAATACATGCCATTAAACATCACAGACCTTGTAGCAACTTCATTTAAAAAGAACTTTTCAACAGAAGGTAATTTTGTCACCTTCTAATACCTCAATTTCAGTATCCCTGCTCTCAATTTAAAAGATTACACCATGACTTGATTTTAATCAGTATTTACCTGGACAGCACTAAGTGTGTACAAAAGATGAGGATCGTGTCCAATACTAGCACTTACTCCACCACATTCGTGTTGACATGACTTAATAAATGTTAGAATTTCTTCTCTATTCATGCGATGAAGTTGTCCCATAAGATCCATAACAGTCAGACCCCAATAGACGCCACTCATTCTCAAATACTCAGACATACAGTATTCCTAAAAACACAATTACTTTAATGTGTAAATTTGAACTGATACTGGGTTAGAGAGAACAAACACATAAAGGGAACTAGTATAGTCCCCGACCCCAAATTTCACTTCATTCTAACACACCAGTAAAATGAGCATATACTTCTGCCTACTGAGTTTAGAGGGATAAGTATCTGAGGTCTAAGGAACATCTTCACCTCTGACAGTATACATAGGGCTTTAGTTTCTACCAAGAGTCCAACAGAAGTTGAATGAAAAGACCTACCTCTTAAAAACTAGTTAGTGTTGGACATGTGGCCTTTTTAAACTAACCACATTAGTACACATACACTATTTTAATATTTGGACTATTAATGAAAGCTATCCATTAGTAAATAGCAAAGATTGAATTTGAAATAACGAAAGCATGCATAAGTTCAAAAAATACATAACAGCACCTAACGAAGGAGAAATGAATACTTGGACTCCAATAACAAATTCTTGCATCAATAATTTCAATCTTTTGCTACAACTCTCCATTGATTGAACAATTAGCAGATGGGCAGTAGAATACAACCACAGTAGAATTGACCAACACTATGCACTCCAAAACAGTTGCTAATTCAGGTATTTTGGACACTATGGGGGAAATGATATAATTTCAGTTAGGTTACTGTTCCTGAGAGGAAAACTTCTTCCAAATTTAAAACTTAAGGTAACTTTCTCAAGGTCTCAGCGTAATTCTAGAGCTTAAGTGTTATTACACATCAGCTTTAAAGTTCAGATAATACATGCCAACACATCATTGACCTTGAAAATAGTACCTCCACCACCTTACATTTTAGAAATGAAAGTATTTTGTCTATCAGGGTCAGTATAAAGTACAGGTAGGAAAAAAAAAAAAGTACAGGTAGAAATCATCCCTAATTATGATGGATCGTCAAACTCATATCCCCACAAAAAGCAACTCTTGCTGCATTTCATGGACATACTTTTCAGTCTTTGGCACACCAAGAAGTAACATTTTTATGAAGCACCGGCCATAAATAATGACTGCTTATGAAGTATGGCCTCACTTTAAAATTTCTCAACACAAAAATCATACATACATAATCATCCTTCTTTGAGCCATAGGATGCAATATAATCTGCATGCTTCTCCAGGAGCAGTGAGTCAGGTGCATCTGACTTGATAACAACATCCTTCTGTGGTGTACCCTTTTAAAAAATAAAAAGCACTGTTTCATAACGTTAACCTTCTAATGTTCTGCCCAAAGAGTGTATTCAATACACATCTAAACATATTTTCATTTTGCAGTACAAAAGCTGCCATGCAGTAATTCAAACATTGAAGCTCTCGTAGTTAAGATTCAGTTTTTTTTCAGGTCTCAGAGTAATTCTAGAGCTATAGTTGAAATAATCAACTTTTAGATTCAGAATACATGCCAACTCATCATTGACCCAAAAAATGTCTGCTATCACTTTCACTTACAGTGAAATACAATACCGTAGAGTACAAAGCTTCCCAACTCAGAACTTAACGTTTACATGCTGAAAACAGATGAAGCTATTAAGATAAGTTAGGTAGCCCATCACTTGTAGTTCTTTAACGAAATTCCATTCTATTAAGTCTAGCAATTCAGATTTCAAAGCACCTTCTGTGTACCTAATGTTACTAAGCTTTTATTCACCTTTACTCTTACTTTCAACATAAACACATGTCCCAAGGTGCTATGGGCACTGTTTCTAATGGCAGGCATTCCCTCACCCTCCCCCATCTAAATTCTCTGTACTTAGACCGCAAAAAGATTAGCAGCTTATTTCCTTCGGCTCCGATCTAAGATCTACAATATCTTCAACGAAAAAAAAAACAAACTAGTAATTCTAAATGTTTTGAACCTCTTTTTTTCTTTTTTTAAAGGACTGCCCTGGCTCTGTAAAGGGATTTAAAAATGCCCTGGCTCTGTAAAGGGAATCCTGAGGCCCGCCCAAAGCCTGAACAAAATTAGAAGCAGTAATTGTGCCCGCGAGGTCAGCAGAAAACGCTGACTAATTTCTCCACCTTTCCGAGCCCTCAAGAACCCATTCAAAGCCCAAGTCTTAACTCAACTGTTCTCCAGTACTGGGCATCAAGCTTGGAGAATTGAGCAGCTAAGTGATCATGCAGCCCAGTCCCCACCCAACCCACCCATGCAGGAGCGCAGAGGACACAGCCACACTCACCATGTCTGAAAGCGAAAAGAGAACGTGACTAGTTCCAGGGGAGACTTAGGCAGCATGCGCCTGCGCAGAAGCGCTCCTCAGGCCCCCTCCACGCCCCGACATAGCTGACCAACCTCCTGCCTGAAGGACGGAGCAGTTTTGTGGCTGCGGTAGGACCCCGCTAACTGCCTGCGTGCCGTCTGCGGAGCCTGTTTTCTACTCCCGCCGTCACCGGGGTGTGTGAAAAGCCGTTTTAAGTAATATATTACGGTTAAGCAATCATTTGCTCTTCAGGTTCTCGGTTCTCTGGAGACCTGAGATGACGTAATTAGTAGAGCTCCAACACTACGTGTCTATAAGGTGTCTTTTGACTGTTACCTTCCTGTCTGACATTTTCATTCCGGGTTCGGCTCCCTCTTTCCTGCGCCAGCTCCCACTACTTTCAGAAAGTGCCAGTAGTTAAAAATTAGGAATTACTTTCAAAAAAGAAACAACCAGCTGCCTTTTATGAACATTTTCAGAAGTGTCCCGGAATTAAGATTTTCTGGATGTCAGGTTCTCGCTGGTGGCACAACGGGTTAAAGCGCAAGCACGGTGAAGCTAGCTAGCAACAGCCCCGAGTTCAGCATGAATTCTATTCCTGGCCAGGGAGGTGACCCACATAGTAGCAGACCTCTCCTATCTTGCCCGCTCTGCTGCTCTCCTCAGCAGTGTACTTCGACAGTCGGTCTGTTCTTGCTCCCCACTCTGTCTCTGGTGAATCCTCTCACCCCCTTGACCTCTGGACTGTACTCCAGTTACCGTCTGCATAAATAAATCTTTTTTTTTCTGGATGTCATTATGTTTCAACCCAATTCACATTGGGTTGCCCTGAAACAATTATAGCTGTTTTGATTTGTTCACTTACTTCATGCTTAACAAGCATTATTGACCAACTATTAGAAAATAATGGCATGCAAAAAAAAGAAAAAAAGAAAATATTGGCACGCTATTCTCTTAAAACTGATTTGTTTTAGTGGCAATTTGGAGGTTTCATTAGACTGTAACGTGAACTATCTATCAGTGATCGAGTATTGCACCTACTCTGATGATAGAGTTAATTTCCCTGTAATTTTGTTGATAATACCCATTTATACTTTGAAGCCACTTATTACTTAAAGGCCATTAAGTCTAGTATTACCGGTTTCTACTGAGTTGAGCTTTTTATGACTAAGTGATAATTGCTAATCCTTACAGAACACTCCAGTCACCTTCTTAATGTATTTATCAGTATTTTAGTTCAGTTTTCCTTTACTATAACAAATAAGGTTTTTTTTATATTATTTTCTATTCTAAGCAGATGTTTTTAACATCTCTGATTTGCCTTTCCAAGGTAATATTTAAAGAAAAGTAAAGATTGCTGGTCTATTTTACGTTTAAAGTCTCTAACATTTTCTGAGGAAAGGGCCTGGAAAAATCAGAAAAAAATCTGTTTTTTTTTTCATCTTATAAACAGATACTAGAAATTATTAAGTTTATATCCTGTATCCATATTTCTTTAATTATCAGCTCTATTGAGAGCTTTGTAGACAAAGCTGGTAAGTAAATCAGATTAACTTAGCCTTTCTTATCTTAAATTTGTGTAGGTAAAATGTTATTATAAATATGTCCAAAGATATATACATGTGCATATGACAAATGGAGATTTGTCAGTACTCTTGTTTTCCTTAGGGGAAATAATGCTTATATTCTTCTGAAATCGTTATGCATTATACTGTAGAAATCTTTACTCTTTTCCATTCTGATGTTAAGTATAGTAAAAAACTGGTAGTTTCAGCCTTGGTCATTGGAATGAAATGAATTTGGCCTCCAAAAATTTATATATTGAAATCCTAGTACCTAATGTAATGAATGGTACTAGGAATTGGGGCCTTTGGAAAATAACTAGGTTAGGAGAGTAGAGTTAGTCCTCTTGTACTGCATAAAGCACATTTGTCTTATTTCTGTCATGGAGGATATAAGAAATTAGCAGTCTTCACCATAGGAAAGGGTCATTATGTTGATGATGTATTTCTTAGTCCCGAGACTGTGAGAAATAAATGTTTGTTTAATGTTTATGCCATTGAATCTATGGTATTATTACAGCAGCCCAAACTAAGACAGTCACCCTCTACTATACAGTATTTCTTTTCTCTGATGCTAGTTTAAAACTCTGCTATAAGTTATAGGCCAAAGACTGCATTCAAGAAGAAGCAGTCTCATCAGAGCTTCCTGGAAAGGATTACATACTTTGAACAGTCTCTTCTCCAGTGCAGACTTCCAAGTAGAGATATTTTTTCTTTTCTCTTATAGCTTTGGATAGGAAAGAAGGGGAGGGGAGAAGAGGAAAGCCAAGTGTACATATCTTAGACAAACTTGACACTGTGCTAGTGAACTTAATTAGGATTTCTAGGACTATGTAGTCTGGAAGCTGACAACTTCTAAAAGCATTTCATGGGCCCATGGTCCAGCAAAACAGTTACAGATACTACATGAAGAAATGATAAAAACTTAATCATGGCTGCTTGTTCAGAATATTTTGATACAGTTTTCATGTTCTATTTCTTTAGCTATATGAGGGAGCTCTTTTTAATTCTTAAACCATCTCTAGCTTTTAATTTATTGGACTGCTTCTGGGCTGGAATTTCACTTTATTTTTTAAATAATGAAGTAATACTGTTTTACACTTTCATTAATATTTTGGTTATATAGGATTTCTTCCCTTAGGTGTCTTCAATATAGCTCTCTAACACCAAAGTACCCATAACCCCTCCCTATAGTCATTGTGCTCATCCTTCCAAACCCCCTCTATTCTTATCCCTCCCCACCTCTTGCTTCTCTAGGATGCATCAGATCTATGGTCAGTTTTGAAGGTTTCATTGTACAATTTTTCTTTGTTTGACCCTTTTGGTATTTATCTTTCTCCTGGCCTGGCTTATTTCACTTAGCGTAATCACTTCCAGTTCCAGCCATGTTGCTGCAACAGGCATGGGTTTATCTTTTTTATTGGTGAGTAGTATTCCACTATGTGTGTATACCACTTCTTCTTGATCCACTCATATTTTGGGACAGTTAGGTTGTTTCCATATCTTGGCTAGTATAAATAGGACTGCAATAAACATAGGATTTCAGGTTTCTATTATATTAGTGTTTTTGTATTATTGGGGTAGATACCTAGAAATAGATTTGCTGGATTCTATGACAGATCCATTTTTAATGTTTTAAAGAGTCTCCACACTGCTTTCCATGGGGCCTGAACCAGTCTACTATAAGCTGGAATTTTAAAATGATATAATTCTGAGTCCTCAGAATTCACAAACATTTACTGAATTTCTCTATATTTTATGGCTGTATATAAAAGAAATCTGTATTCCTTTACTAGGCTATAGTTGAACAAGTTAATTTTGTAACCAAAGCCATCTCCTGGGCAATTGAGGTTGCTGAAAAAGTAACATATTGTGAGTGGTTGAAACATTTATTTGTTAGTTCTATAGGCTAGGAAATCCAAGATCAAAGTACTATATTCTGTCCTGTATTGCAAATTGCTAACTTCCATGTATGGACACATGACAGAAGGAGTGAGAGCTTTTTCATATTTGATGTCACTTTTTGAAAATTCTCATTTAATCAGGTATGACAAGCTCATTAAAACATTCTTTTAAAAAGTCGATTTTATACAGTCAATACCTATGAAGTTGTCCCTATAAAACTGGAGTTGTGCCTGATTTACAGGGTTGCAGTCTTACAGGCAGTAAGAAAGACCCTCATGGCAAGCCAGGAATCCTGGCGATGCTGAGAGACTTACTCGAATTCTTAAGTATTATAATAGAAATGTGGTGGAGATTTCTTGGATTTATTTCCCTAACCTTGTAAAAGTCAAACTTGAGTATCTTTACGAAAGTTTAAGATGTATTAGTGTTTTTTCAATATGGCATGTATTTCCTCTGGACTTGCAAAGTAAACTTGAGGAAGCCCACATTGTTGGTTAACATTCTTGGTGAACTTAGATAAATAACAGGCCAAGGCTAATGAAACCTTTTTCTAATCAAGAATAATTTTTTCAGGGCCCTCCCTAGTGGCACAGGGGGTTAAAGCACAGCACTGTGGAGCTTTTGGCAGCTACAAAAGCACTAGTTCAATCTCCTGCCTGGGAGGTGACCCCATTGGCACAACAGACTTCTTCCTGCTTCACTAGCTGCTTCCCTCAGCAATGTATTTTAGTCATACCACCTGCTTTACTCCCCACTCTGTCTCTGGTGAATCCACACACACACACCCCCATACCTCTGGCCTGTATCCCAGTTTTTATATACAAAAATAAATAAATCTTTAAAAAGAAAAAAATACACTCTTTCAGATTACATTTAAGAAGAGATTCTCAAAAAACATATCAATCTTGAAAACGAGTAAAAGAGAGTGCAGTGTCCTTTCAGTGAAGTGCTAGGTATGTATGGGTCGTCTGGATAGAATTTGAAGGAGTATGTATTGTGATTGTCTTCCTGTTGACTGCTTTATAACTCTGTTAAGCTAGAAGCATTAAAAGGTGAAGGATAGGCCCTCCCTGGTGGCACAGCGGGTTAAAGCACAGCCCTGAGAATCTAAAGCCGCTTCTGCATGAGTTCGATTCTGCCTGCCCCAGAGGTGCCACATGGGTGCCACATGGGTGGCAGACCTCTCCTGACCCACCCGCTGCTCCCCTCAGCTGTGTACTTTGTAGATCTGCCTGTTCTGTTCCCCACTCTGTCTCTGGTGAAGCCTCTCACCGCCCCTGAGCCTCTGGCCTGCACCCCAGTTCTGTATGCACAAATAAATAAATCTTTAAAAAAAAAAAAAGGTGAAGAATAATTCAGGTGAACCACAAACTACAACCAAATTTCTGCTCTGTGGAAAAGGTGACCCCATTAGACATTCTGTCCTAAAAGTTATTAACCAGTTTTTGTTTTTTTTTTTTTAAGATTTATTTCTGCATACTTAACTGGGGTACAGGTCAGAGGTGCAGGGACAGTGAGAGCATTCACCAGACACAGTGTGGAGCAGAACAGGCAGATGGACAAAGTAAGCTGCTGAGGAGAGCAGCAGGAGGATCAGGAGAGGTTTGCCAAACTATGTGGATCACCTCCCGGGCAGGGGGGGTTGAACCCATGCAGAAGTGGCTTCAGCTTCTTAGTGCTGTGCTTTAACCCACTGCGCCACCAGGGAGGGTCCTACTAACCAGTTGTATATCTCTTAGCAAATTCTCTAAAGCATTTCTAAGTACCATGTTTGTTTTTCAAATTTTCCTTATACCAATTATAACATCTCATTAGTTCTCACTCCTTAAGTTGGTAAAATCTTTAACATGTTAAAATATGAACACACCCATAAACATGCTGCACTACTGCCTTTAGAATTTAATCTTTTTAAAAAAATTTATTTATGCATACAGAGCTGGGGTACAAGCCAGGGGTGCAGGGGCAGTGAGAGGATTCACCAGAGACAGAGTGGGGAGCAGAGCGGGCAGACTGACTGAAATACACTGCTGAGGGAAGCAGTGGGCGGGTCAGGAGAAGTCAGCCGCCATGAGGATCACCATAAGGATCACCTACAGGGCGGGGATCGAACTCAACTGAAATGGCTGCAGTTAATTTGTACTGCTGCATCCTAACCTGCTGGGTCACCAGGGAGGGCCAGAATTTAATCTTTAATTTCTAAAATCTTTTTGTATTCTTTGACAGTGAACAATGTAGGTAAGGGTTGAAATTCTCAGAAACCATACAGCCATTGGATTTGTTTTTTAAATATAGGAATCTTGGAAATAATCTCTTCTATACAAACTTGAATACTCTGATATAGTCCTTAAATCTTCATAAGCTACATTTTACCCAGAAGTCATCTATTTACAGATGTAGGCAACAATCATGTCTTTAATCTCTGATTCTACTTCCTGGCTGTAATGGCTGTAACCTGATAACTTATCTAAGTAATAGGAAATATAATAGGTAAGTATTAGCTCTTATTCTATCACAGAATTAAATAAGGATTAGGGAACGCTTGGCTATAGAACAAGAATGGAACATGATAAATAATGAATTCCTAAATACTCAAAATGGAAAGCCTTTTTTGCATCATACTAAGTAAATCCAGTATATACTACATGAAATAATAAAGCTTCCTAGAAAGAATACAATACACTAATTAGCTTTAAAGTTTTATTTGTTTCTTTTCATAATGTATGCACACAAAATAAGATTGTGTACAACAGACCAAAAGCTACCCAGAGACCCAAGGTCTTATAAAAATATTTTAAGCCACACTTTATTGATTATATAATAAGGCAAGTGAAATGTGGACTCAGAAAGAAGTAACATTTCAAATATCTTCTGATTGTTGTATAATGGACTAGGGACCTTACATTTTTGATAATTACTGTCTCAAATTAAAAACAACTGCCTCCTTAATTATATTAAAATTAACTTCTTTTAATATAATTTCATTAAGCATTCAAGAAATTATTTAACAGTGTCCAAATCCTAATACAGTTTTCTAATAGAAATTTTGGGTAAGCTGAATACTTTTATATGCTCATTTATTTGTCATTGGAAATTTCTGTTACTTTTAAGAGGTCAAAATTGTAAAACAAATGTATTTTTCTATGTTAATATCATTATGGAAGTACTAAGGACAAAAAATATTTTTAATGAAACCAAATCTGAGAAAAAGTTAGACATAGTTAAATAAAATAATATTTGTAGAAAATATTACAATAGTTGCATAGATTGATTTAGCATAAGAGTACATATTTAGAAATTTTTACTAGAAAAATATGAAAGCCCTCTTATTTTTCTGCAGCTTAATGGATTGTGTTGTAAATACACAATGATTAACTATGTTCTATAGTAATCTTGTTAATTTTTATATCTGCCAATGTGTTCACGGGCTATAATAAGCCTTTGAATTTGTGATGTACCTTCGTAAATCTGCAAGAAAAAAAATAAATGTAGGTTAGATATTTTCAGTATATTCATAATTAAATTTACTTGAGATTTTGGACAATAGCATAAATTTTACTACAATACCAAATCAAGCCATACAACATCTGCAGTCTACAGTGATTTCAAACCTGACTTTGTGAAATCCATGAAAATATATAATTCCCTATAGATTAGTTAAAATTATTTTAAAACCCACTTATCAAAATATTAGCACTGCTTAGGGGTGCAGCCAGCAAGGCAGAAATCTGCTATGCCATGTGGGTCAGCTCCATGTCTGGGGATCAAACTCTTGGCTGCCTATAGCTTGATAGCACTGAGACTAACTTCTACACTACAAAGGAGACCCCCACAAATTTTCTGAACTATTATTAGTTGTATGTCATCTTCAATCATGCCTGATTTTGTTTCTTCTGCCTAAGGAATGATGTTGCTAAAAAAAAAAAAAAAAAATGCTATAGGATTTGGTTATTCACTTAAAATCTTCATAGTAAGACCTCATTTCCAATTCAAACTTCTAACTGTAGTAATTTATTCATCTTCTCATCACATGGCAGAGAAAAAAAAGTTAAATAGCTGATAATATTAAGAATTATAATTATTACAAGCTCCAAAAGAGAAAATTACAAGATAAACCTGTAATCTTAGATAAGAGACAAACTCTAGTCCATTCTATGATTCTATCTCTAGATTGTAGATGAATCAACTTCTCTAATTATATGCTAAAGGGAAAAGGAAGCAAAAGAAGATATACTGTGGTTGTGGTGCAGGGGTTATAATTAGACTTAAGTTGCATGTTGTGAAGGTGGACATTTTTATCTTATTTATAAATTACTCCTATCCAGTTTTATTAGTCACTAGTTTAATTTAGGGGAGACAGTCATTTATGTTGTTTTTAACTCCCCAGATATGTTTTATTGGTGAGCTGTCAACCAAGATTCAAAATAAAATAATTTTCAGTGACATATACATTTTTAAAAGAGCACCGGATAAGTTATAATTAGCTATAATGTTAAGAGTCAAAGAAAGTTGTTCCAGACATACTGCACATATCTGTACATTTACTTTTTTAACCTACATCCCTTATGGCATCAACTTAAAAGTAACGTTCTTTTATGTGATAATTAGTTCCAAAAACTTCAGCTCTCAGCCGTCTATGAATGTCATTTCTCATTACTAGTGATACAAAATCTCTAAATAATGAAGTCTATTGTGTCATTTATGAATATTCTGTCCCCTAAAAAACAACAAAATCATCCTTAACCTTACCTGATAGATCTTTGCATCCCTCATTAGTTTTTCTACAGGATAATCTGTATTAAATCCGTTGCCACCAAAAATCTGTACAGCATCAGCAGCTATCTGATTTGCAATATCTCCAGCATATGCTTTTGCTATAGAGGCATAATAGGTATTGCGGCGACCAGAATCAACCTCCCAAGCTGCTCTCTGGTAACCCATTCTAGCTAGTTCAATTTTCATTGCCATTTCAGCCAGCAAAAATGATATCCCTTGATGCTAGAATTGAAAAGAAAACAAAATTAAGGCTATTTATGTACATTTAAAACTTTTTTTTCCAGAATATTTTTAAAGCATTAAAACTAATTTTAGACTTAAAAAGATCCCCTCTACTCCCTCTAAAGTTAAATTATTACAAAACTATATATAGTATAAAGATCAAGATCAGGACATCAATATTGGTAAAATATTATCCATTGATTATTATCATCAATTATATACTTTATTCAAATTTAGCAAGTTTCCCACTGATGTCCTTTTTCTGTTGAAGAATCCTATTCAAGATTATATTATACAATTTAGTTACTTCTCCCTAGACCTCACCATGCTGTTAGGACTTGTCTTTTATGACCTGAGCACTTTTGAAGAATACTGTTTTGTTTTTTAAAGATTTATTTTATTTATACATACAAGAGTCAGGGAATAGGCCAGAGATATCAGTGGTGGTGGTGGTGGTGAGGTGGGAGGCGGTGAGAGGATTCACCAGATACAGAGTAGGGAACAGAGTAGATCTACTGAAATACACTGCTGAGGGAAGCAGAGGACGAAATAGGAGAGGTCTGCTGCGCCATGTGAATTAGATCCCTTTTCCATGTCAGTTAGATCCCTGTTTGGGGATTGAACTTGTGTGCAATGGCTGCTGACAGCTTCATAGGGCTAAGGACAACTCCTTGTGTCACCAGGGAAGCCCCTGGTTGGTTATTTTTTGAAAAATATTGCTCAATTTGGTTTTTGTCTAATGCCTTCTCATGACTGGAATGAGGTTATGTATTTTTTAGCAAGAAATCTCCAAATGTTTCCAAGGGAATTTAAATTCTGACTGAGAAAAAAATGTCACAGTTCAATGAGACAGGAATTGGAGTTTTAATGAATACACAAGAACAGGAGATTTGGTTGTGAGTATGAACAAAGAGCTGAAACAGATTACTTGCATATGAAAGCTCTTTCCAAAGGGGGAACTAAAAGGCTCCATTCATTGGCTTATCAAGGCAGGAAAGTCACAAAGAAACTTATCTGTTGCTCAGGACAGTCAGGGAGTTAATAAAGAAATGAATGTCTTTATTTTTTTTTTAAAGATTCATTTTTTTTTTAAAGATTTATTTATCTGTGCATACAGAACTGGGATACAGGCCAGAGACTCAGGGGTGGCGAAACACTTCACCAGAGACAGAGTAGGAAGCAGAACAGGCAGATTGACAAAGTACACTGCTGAGGGGAGCAGCAGGCGGGTCAGGAGAGGTCTGCCACACCATGTGGTCACCTCCCAGGCAGGCGGGAATCTAACTCATGTGGAAGTGGTTTCAGCTTCTTAGTGCAGTGCTTTTAACCCGCTGCACGCCACCAGGGAGGGCCTAAAGATTCATTTTTATTTATTCATTCAAGAACTGGGATGAAGGTCAGAGGTATAGGGGGTAAAAGAACTCATCAGAGACAGACTAGAGTGGGGAGCAGAATAAGAGGATCTGAAATACACTGCTGAGGAGAGCAGTGGGCAAGACAAAAGAGATCTACTGCACCATATGGGTTAGCTCCCTGGCTGGGGATTGAACTCATGCTGCAGTGGCTGGTTAGTTTGATAATACTGAAACTCTAACTCCATGTGCCACCAGAGAGACCCAGAAGTGAATCTCTTTAAGTATGCACTCTGTGGTACAGGATTCGCCAAGTGGAGAAACAGTTCTTAGAATAGTGATTCTTCTGGAGTGCCTGATAAAACTATCAAGACATTAAAGAAGCCAATCTTTAGGATGCGTCCTCGGTGCATTGAAGGAAAATGCCTTCTGTAGAAAGATATTATTACCTTTGCTTACAAGGAAAAAGTGAGATACAAAGATTGGGCTCTAAGAACTTCAGATACAGGAAAAATCCTGAAAGTAACTAAATAAAGGTGTATATGTGTGTGTGTGTGTGTGTGTGTATGCATACATATAATAAAATTAGGGATGTAAAAGAGAAAGAGAAGCTATATTGAAAACCTCTGTCATCATTTTCTTAAAAAAAAAAAGGTGAAATTTAAAAAGAACTGAATACAAATTCTAAAAAATGAAGAAACTACAATAAATCAAAGATGAATAAGTAGCAGATTAACTAACTGAAAATTAAAAACAATCTGATCTTTTAACGTAGATGAGAACCACTGACTCATAAGGACAGAAATGAATGAAGAGTTTGTTCACTGTACAACACATAGCACGTTACAAGAGAAAATACAGATAATGAAGGTGAGTCAATATTTGAAGAGATCTACAGAGTTAAGAAAATGATTATTCTTTAGTATTAAAATTATTGGTAATCAAGAACATGAAATAAGAGTCCTGAATCTGTGGCTTACAAATTTTGTGACCTGGGACAAAATCATTTAATTTTTCTGAGCTTCAATTTCCTGATCTTTAATTAAGATCATTGTGCTACCAAAACAATGTTAGCATTACAAGAATTAGACAATATATTTAAAATGCGTGTCATGCCTCTTCAAAAAGAAGACATATGATGGCCATCAGGTACAAGGAAAATCTTCACCATCACTTATCATCAGGAAAATGTAAATCAAAATCACAGTAAGGTGCCACTTCATATGCTGGAATGATCCACATCAAAAGACCAGGCACTCACACAACAAATACCAGTTCTTCATTTTCTTTGTAATTTACAGTAAGTCACTGAGTGGATAACTGTCATAAAATCGTTTTATTAAAGATATTAAAGATATTTTTATTTAAAATTAATAAAGATAATATATAAAATTATTAAAGATAATTTTCAAATAATTACATAAAAATCAATGTCTGTACATTTGTATGAAGTAAGTACAGTATTAAAATTACCTCTACAAGTAGCTTTCCAAAAGTTTTCCTGTCCAGGGCATACTTGGTGGCTTCATCCAAAGCTCTTTGTGCAAGTCCCACAGCACCAGCTGCTACCTAGTTTTTTAACATAAAACAAGGCAAAAGCTCACATCTCTTTAAAACACACAGTACATGGCTATTTGCCTAACATTCTCTGTTAAAGATTAGACAAGCAGAAGATGACAGAAAACCTTCAGTCAATGAGAATGGAACAAGGGAAGAGAGGGGAGGACAAAAAATATTTTAATTTACATTAGTAGGATTTAAACGTTAATGGAAGACATGGGTAAGGCACAAGATACAAGCCTAAGGACAAGTCATTCTTCCTGTTTAACAAGGGAAAGCTCCTTAGGGGATATAGTCTTAATGAGTAAGAAGAGAGGAACTGAGTACCTAGCAGTAGGAATGATAAAGCCAAACGTAAACTGCCTAGCTCTGCTCTTCATCTAGCAATTGTGAGTTTGCTAAAAGAATTTCTGTAACAGGCAGCAAGGGAGTTAAAGAAGCCTAAAAAGTAAAGAATAACAATATTTCCCCATCTTTAATAAAAGCAGCAGATTTTTAAAAATATACAACCAAGCATACCAAATGTAGTCAGTAAAAAGGTTCCATACAGACTATCAAGTCATTACTTACTGGAGGTCTGGTTTTATCAAAAGCTCCCATTGCAATCTTGAAACCTGCGCCCTCACCAATCAAAACATTTTCTTTAGGCACCTTCACATCTTCAAAGACAATTCCTCTTGTATCAGAACATCTCTGACCCATATTTATTTCCTAAAAAGAAGTAACAGTTTATAGAACACCATTGAATCTAGCATTAATTTTGGTTTTAGCAACTGTTTCATGGCTTTGGGCAATTTTCTAAGACAGCGGTTAACAAACTAAGGCTTTCAATATCCATTAAGAAATCTTTATAGGAAAACAGATACACCTATTTATTTACATATTCTTTCTTGTACAATGGGAGGGTTTTGCAGTTGTGACAAAGTCTATGTGATTCTCAGGAGACAAGGTCCAGTGAGTCCAAGGAAACTTTATGATACTGGACATTAATTCAGGCTGAGGCCAGCCAAGGATTTTTATGTAGAAAGTAGCACTTTTCCAGGAGAGATTTGGGGCCAGGTCACTTACCCAAACTCTGATAGTGACTATCTCTATCTTTAAGAAGAAACCTTTGCCCAATACATAAAATAGATAAAATAAGATTTTTACCACTAAAAACACCCTTTATGCTAACAGCCCTCTAGGCTAATGAGATGGAATTCAGCAAGAAGAGGTCTAGATCAGGAGAGATGGAAAGACCTCCTGGACAGAACAAAGACCTCTAATTATCTGAGTTAAAACTGCTTACTTAGTGCCTCTGCCTATTTCTCAGGGAGCACCATGCAGTCCCTAATACTCCCTTATGCTAATTTCATAAGCTTTAAAAAACTCTCATCTGGTAAATCAGTATTAGAATCTGGCAACAAAACACTATTCTATCTTGTTTCCCAGACACACCCCAAACACCAGAACATTTTAAAACCAAAAGATCTCCTGGACTCATCCCAAGTTATAAAATTTCTAAAACACAAAATATTTTATAAGGCATAAAATTTTCCAAATAATTGCCCAATTATTTAAAAAATGTTATTTTAAAAAAGAGACTTGAGGTTTTAAAATAAGCAGTTATTTTCTTAATAGAAAGTAAGTCCCCCAAGAGCAGGAATTTTTGTCTGTTTTGACCTATACAGTGCTTGGCACATAGTATGAACCTAATAATAAATACTTAATTTCAGTTTTTTCTTTAAGAAGAAAATTGGGATAAACAATATGAAACTAGAAATCACAAGGTATAATGAGGAGTGAATTATTTAAACTAATTATCTGGAGTTTCTTGGTCAGTATTAGTGAGGTAATCTGCAAGATGACAATCCCTACCTTCCTCTAAGGAAAGATGGTTTTGCCTAAAATAATCTTTTATTTTGCTAATAACTTTGCGCCACTCTCAAGCTTTAAAAGTTTTCTAGGCACACTCCTTACTTGGTGGCATACTGTCCAATATGTGAACCCATCTTTTTTTATTTTTAAAGATTTATTTATTTATGCATATAGAGCTGGAGGTACAGGCCAGAGTTGCAGGAGCAGTGAGAGGATTCACCAGAGACAGAGTGGGGAGCAGAACAGGCAGATGGACAAAAGTACACTGCTGAGGGGAGCAGTAGGCGGGTCAGGAGTGGTCTGCCACCATGTGGATCACCTACAGGGCAGGGATCAAACTCATGCTGAAGTGGCTTTCGCTTTTCAGTGTTGTGCTTTAACCCACTGCGCCACCAGGGAGGGGCCTGAATACATCTTTTAATAAAGCCAACTAGACCTTTAAAATTAGCTTGGTTGGATTTTTATTTAGTACTAGCAACTACCTCTGAAAAGGAAACTTAAGTAAAACTTAAATAAAAACAAATGACTCTGAATATGCCCATTCATTTTTAGTACTTACATTTTGTTGTTTCTGACAGTCTCAATAAGCTTTGTTTGTAAAGTGCACTCTACCTATAATACATATGCTTCAAAGAGAATGGAGCATGAAACTGCATGGGCAAGTTCTAGGAGACCTGAGCACTAATCTCAACTGAATTTCTAAGTACGTTGTAACTTTGAGTAAATCACTTGGTTTCAATATTCATCAAACATACTGAAATAATGTGTAGTGTACTTTCTGCCATTTATACTCTGTGACCTATATGTGACTCCTCTTATAAAGCCTGGCAACATGCTTCTACTTTAAAGAGGACTGGGTACAATCCTTATTTTTTTTTTGGTACAAGAAAGATTCTGATAGCTTTTAACAAAGTAAGGTTTTACACATACAGATTTACAAGTTTACATAATTTAGCCAATTCAAATTAGCCTTTACAGTACAGATTATGCCACCCTAAGAGTCTAATATCTGACCAGATAATCTGAACTTCTCATCTGATTTAGATGAAAGTATACTCATGTAACCTTTAGTAACTGTTAATTAACCTCCATAATTCCTTCCTTTCCTTAAATATGGAAGATATTTGGTAATTAGTCAGTTTTCTTTTTTACAAATTCATTTTGCAAAAGAGATTTACAGTTATAAAATGGAGCCTCTTCCTAATAAATTATAATCTTAAATCATACTTCTTTAGCTCTCACTAGACAACTTAAATGATTTTTTTTCACTTGTTAAATTAAAAATTTTTTCTCTTTAGTTCACTTTAAATGCTACTAGTGCTAAATTATCAGATTAAGATTATTTTGAAATATGTCAAATTACCTTTCGTATTTAAACTTTTTTCTTGCTGTCTCTCCACACTCAAGGCTCTGCTATTTCCATACTTTTCTCAGACACAGATTTTGTATGAAGGTGGTATTCAATTTATGGCAAATTGTTTTACTCCATAAATTGGGGATAACATTATTACCCTACCTGAAAGATTGCTGTGAGGAAAGAAAATATACTGCTAAGGGAAGCAGCAGGTAAGACAGGAGAGGTCTACTGCATCATGTGAGTTAGTTCCCTGGCCTGCTGACTGGGGTGGGACTCATGCCACAGTAGCTGGAGATAGCTTGACAGGGCTGAGACTTAACTCCTCTGCCACCAAGGAGGCCCCTGAGTCCTACTGTATTTTCCCTCACAGCTGTTCTAGTATTCTCCACAGACTAGGACCTGAATGGCCACTCTATCAAATAATGACTAAACTCAGCTTAAAATCATCAGCATTACACACGCTATTTTACCTATGAACATCAAAACATAACTTATTCTTTCTTAATATAAACAAAATGTTTGCAATAAAGGAAGCAACCAGTAATTTTTAAATATACAGTTAAAATAACATTTGAGGCATTTATCACTGATAGATATGCACGTTACCTTTCTTCCGATCTGTACTCCTGGGGTATCTGCTTCCACAATAAACCCAGTAAAGGCCTTACTAGCAGGAGCCTTAGGATCTGGCTCAGAACGTGCCAAAAGAAAGTACCTAGTAAATACAGAGATATATACAATAATGTTACCAAGAGATAACACATGGTTAAGTGCTTATCTTCCCAACAATGTCAATTATTTCCCTACTTTAAAGATGAGAAAATGAAGAATCATAAAGGTTTACAGCTTGTCTGATTCACACACTTGTGATGGTGGCAAAACTAGTATTTCTGGGTCTCCCTGGTGGCACAGGAGATTGAGTCTCAGCACTATGAAGCTATCAGCAGCCACTGCAACATGAATTCAATCCCAGGCCAGGAATCTGGACCATTTGGGTGCAGATAGACCTCTCTTGTTTCCCCCGCTGCTCTCCTCAGCAGTGTATTTCAGTAGATCTGCCTGTTCTGCTACCTACTCTGTCTCTGGTGAATGTGGAATTTAAATGTTTTTGGTAGTATGAGTTGTAATTTTTTAAAAAGTCCCATACATGTTGAAACTACACTTCATCTTTCCCAAAACTAATTTAATTCTTCAACAGACAAGCTCCTGGAAAAAGGAGGACAAATATAAATTATATAGCAACATCAGTGTTTTTATTACAGCTGATTATTATAAATATTTATTGAATTTTACTTGGAGAAGATTCTTCACACAAAAATTTAAAAGGAGAACATGAGGGGAAAGACAAAAACATCTATATGCGCATATCACCCATGTACTCACAGCGCTATGACTTAGCCTCTTGCACCACCAGGGAGGCTGAATAAATTTATTTTCTATGCTTAAAACAAACAAGTTATTGGCCCTCCCTGGTGGCGCAGGGGGTTAAAGCACAGCACTGAGAGACTAAAGATACTACAGCATGAGTTCGATCCCCGCCTGCCCCGGAGGTGACCACATGGCGTGGCAGACCTCTCCTGACCCGCCCGCTGTTCCCCTCAGCAGTGTACTTCGTCGATCTGCCTGTTCTGCTCCCCACTCTGTCTCTGGTGAAGCCTCTCAGTGCCCCTGCACCTCTGACCTATACCCCAGTTCTGTATGCATAAATAAATCTTTAAAAAATAATAAAAATAAAATAAAATTAAATTAAATTAAAAAAATTAAAAAAAAAATAAAAAATAAATAAAAAAACAAACAAGTTATCAAGTAACAAGTTACTCTATAGAGTAAAATTCTGTAAACAATGAATTTCTTTTCTTTCTTTTTTTTTTTTTTCAATGTATTTATGCATGTAAGAGGGTGCAGGCCTGAGGTATGGTGCTTGAGAGGAATCCCCAGAGACAGAGTGGGGAGCAGAACAGGCAGATATACTGAAATGCACTGCTGAGGGCAGCATTGGACAAGACAGATCTGTTGTCCCAGGTGGGTCACCTCCCTGGTCATGTTGCAGTGGCTGCTGATAGCATCATAGTGCTAAGACATAACCCTTTAAGCCACCAAGAAGGCCCTACATTAGCTTCTAGAGGCTTATCACATTGTTGATTTCTGTTGAACCTATAGTTATTAACTAAACTTTCACTTTTTCTCAACAAATAATGCTAGCAATGATATATTTTTTTCAACATTTAGTATTAATACACGTGAATTTATTATCTGTTGTTGAATTTCACATTAAGTTTGGACATGTATTTAGATCTTTGAGATTTTTGTTAAAAAAAAATAATAATAAGGCTCTTTGTTTACTGTCCTGGATCAGAGAAAAGATACATACCAGTAGTTTTCTTTTTCCTAAGAATCTTAGGGAATGAGTTCAAAGAGATGTTGATATCGCAAACAAGAGGGTGGAGACAGTAAACAAGTCGATGGAGCTCTAACTTTCCTACCCAGATTCAGCTAGAGTAGGTATTTTGTTTATTGTATTTAAATTATATTTACTTTTATTTTAAGTTCCTGAGAGTTAATTTGAAGAAATAGTTAAGGGCTTTAAAATAGCTTTTGAGGGGTTCTCCCTGGTAGTGCAACAGGTTAAAGCACCACATCATGAAGCTCACCGAAGCCACTGCAGCACGAGTTTGATCCCTGGGCAGGTTGCTGACCCACATGGCATAGCAGACCTCTTCTGACCTGCCTGCAGCTCCTCTCAGCAGTGTAATCTGTCAGTCTGTATGTTCTGCTCCCCACTCTATCTCTAGTGAATCCTGTCACCACCCCTGCACCTCTGACCTGTACCCTAATTCTGTAAGCATAAATAAATCTTTAAAAAAGAAATAGCTTTTGAAATTACTGAATTCTTTATAGTTTTTATGGAGCTTCCAGGGCCATGAATAAAAAATCATCTTAATTGTGATAGTTTAATCATAAAGAAGGGAGGGAAGATTCTGAATATAAAGTAATTAAGACGCAATATACAGAGATGTTTTAAACAACATACCAATTAGCTTTTCCTCCGTTGGTTATCCACATCTTTTGACCATTAATGATATATTCATTCCCTTTTTTTTCTGCTTTGGTCTTTAAACCAGCTACATCAGAGCCTGCTCCAGGTTCTGTTACACAATAGGCCTTAAAAATATAAAAATGAGAAAAAAGGCAAACATTAATTACCATGAGTGTTTAAAACCAGAACTGTATTTTACTTTAGGTCAGTATTTTAAGATACCTAAAAATATTAGAGAATCAAACTGCTTAGATGTAAAAACAGTAATATTTTAAAACTAGATGCAAGATAACAAAGAAACTTTATCACAAGTTTACAGGTCATCATACTTTCATCTAAATTCAACTTCACAAGTATTCATTCATTTATTGAGCATCTATGATGTACTAGGTTACAAACTAGGAGATGTGAAAACCAGAGTGAAAGACTTCCTACTTTAAGATCTTCCTGTGATAATGAAGAAGACCATAATGTAATTATCTATCTATGTACAAAAGTCATTCTCAGTGGGCTTGAGAAACTAGCATAGTTCATGATGCTAGAGATACTTAAGTCATAAAAAGGGATTATTTGTAGATTGGGAATGTGGGTAGAGTAAATGTGTCTTCCAGGCAGAAGTAATAACATATGCAATGGTAACTGGAGATAAACAGCAGGGTTACCCAGTGTTTATAGGATGAAAGTACCACAGTTCTGTAACTTATAAGCTCTGTCTGTGTTGGAAAATAGTAGGAAATGAGTTTGGAAAGAAAGGAAAGAAAAAGATGACAAAGAGCCCTTTATATTACACAAAGAAGTTAAAATTTTACCTGATATAGAGGGGAATCACTTTTGGTTCTTAACAGAGTGACAAGATGTAAGCAGTAATGAGTGAAAGGGGTGGTGGAGGTAAACATTAAACAGACAAAGTTCATTCGAGTTTACTGAAAGGTACTATGGTTACAAGACCTAAAGACACAAGTTTCTTGTCCTTTATGTCAAGTACAAAGAGAAACCTTAAGGGTTAATTTTAATTCCAAGCAGTTTGTGAAAAAAAGAAAGTCAAAGTCTTAAGGGTAATAATGAATATTAAAAACAATTAGTTCAACCTCCAAGGGGGTAGGGGGTGGTAAAGAGGATAAACAGAATTAAGTAAAACTCACTGGGAGAGGTAAGACTTGAAGGACAGTTAAGTGATACAAACAGATATAATACACAGAAGAAATAGCAGGAACAGAAATTACTAGTAGTTCAGTACAAGAGTTGACATCAAGCGTATAATTAAAAGCCATGCAAAAAGGCTAAAAACCAAGCAAGAAATCTGCAAGAGATTGAGGCAGATGTCATACTAAGGAAAGTCAACTTTTATGCATTTAACCTAAGTTTATTGAACCCATTACTTCTGTGCCGTGGAACCTTAAGGGATCCGAGGTATATAGCCTTCAAGGGAATCCAGAACACCCTCGTATACAAAAGTAAAGAGTAGATGCATTTCCCGAGGAAATTGGATTTTAAAATGTGCTCACAAACTAAAAAAAAAAAGAAACATATCGGGTACCATTGCCACTGAAAATAGAACTACAGAGTGTTTTTCTAAGTTCAGAGAAGTGACACAGATTTGCAATGTATGTAGTTTATTATTACAAAGTACTAACCGATAGATTTAGGATAAATAATAACAATAAAATTTACTATCTTCCAGGTGCTATTCTAAGTTTTGACTCATTTAAAACCCAACAATAATCCCTAAGACATAGGATGTTGAGCAGCTAAGTTGGATATTGTAACTGTCAACTATTTTGATAAGTCTCAATTTTTTAATTTAGGCAACTTCCAATTAGGAATACCTAGAAGAGTTCTAGAGTGGGGAGAAAATAGTTTGGGTTGGGACTTAGTTATTAGACAAGGGTAAATGTCAAGGGGAGAAGTCAGGGCTGAAATTGGAGAGCTAACAAACTACTCAGTGAACACACCAAAACTTAACATCGGGCCCTCCCTAGTGGTGCAGCGGGTTAAAGCACAGCACTGAGAAGCTAAAGCCACTTCTACATGAGTTCAATTCCCGCCTGCCTCGGAGGTGACCCCATGGCATGGCAGACCTCTCCTGACCCGCCCGCTGCTCCCCTCAGCAGTGTACTTCATTGATCTGCCTGTTCTGCTCCCCG